>NC_051276.1:7279973-7639973 GCF_015220745.1 Sebastes umbrosus
GTCAATATGCATTTTGGAAAATTCCAGTCTCGCTTTTTTATGATTTGGTGTCCTCCTGGGTCGTCTTCCATTAAGTCCACTTTTTATTTATTATTACTTTTGTCAGTTTCAAGTTATTTCAGTGACCATTGTGGGTTTTTCTCTCTTTAACGGAACGTTACCAACAACTTTGTGTGTGTGCGTGTGCGTGTGCGTGTGCGTGTGTGTGTGTGTGTATTTGACCAGGAATATTTCAAACGAAACATTGGAAGGGCCCCGGATTTGTCTTTGTGTTCAACTCTTTGGCTTAACTCCTGTGCTTGTTTAATGCATGTCAGTGCCCTAGATGACAGGGAGTACTGTCCTAGACCTCAAACAATTTATCATGATTTATGTTTATTTATTTTATTTTATTTATCTATTTATTTATATTTATTTTTGTACACTTGTTTTTTTTGAGTGCCCTCTGGGTATTGTCATGGGTGGGGGGTGGGTGGGCTATCTATCAGTCCAAAAATGTTTGTACAATGGATTGTCAGAGTTTTATAAACAAAATTCAGAAATAAACTCTGTTTAAAAGAAAAGAAACTATACTATTTTCATTACCCGTTAATCTTACATTTATTTTCTCCATTATTAGATTAATCGTTTTGTCCATAAAATGTCAGAAAATTGTGAAAATTGTCATCACAGGTTCAGGTTTATTCAGGTTGGTTGTTTTGACTAACAGTTCATTAGATATTCAGTTTACTATCATATATTATTAAGAACAGCATTAAAAACTCAGCTTTGAAATGCTGCAACTATCGACCGCATTACAGCTTGAAATTGTACTGAAAAGATTAATCTATTATCAATGAACCGTAAGTTGCTAGATGGCAAGCACAAGTGGAAGTCACTGTCCTCCTTTTTTATCACTATATTAATTACTAGTATTGTATGAGTTTACCTCGTTGAACTCACTGTTGAAAATTGTTGAGGAGAAGTGATTCAGTCACTCTGATGGTCGTTTGGTCATGATGTCCAAGGTTTTGTATTGATGTAAACACATAAAGAACTGCACGACATTGTGGTGTATCAATGTGAGTCGGTGTGAAAGAGTTGTTTTCACTGAATACCTCATTTTTCCTTGACCTAAAAACTTACTATAAGTGACGCAAAGGAGCATGTACAGCTCTAAAAGCAATTTGTGTCTTCGCAGGTTGGAGAATATGGTTGTGAATCTCTGTCTGCCACCCTTTTATACAACAGTTCATTGCAACAAGGTGAGACAAAGTTCATGGACCTTTCACGTAACTAGCAATCTTTTTTTATTAAACATGTGCGATGCTTTCCTGTCAGTTCTAATAATTCTGGAGCACAAAACTGCTGCTTCACATAGGTGTCAGCAGCAGTTACTTGGAACATAAAACAAGCTAAAACACTAATTTGTACACTCTAGTAGTGTCTTATAAGAGTACCATTCACCTTGAAAGTAAAGAATAGGTCCAACATGTGCTGAGATGAATAGGAAGAATCAATGTAGATAGACACGAAATACCAAAGGATGGAGGTGGAGGACATACTGTATTGTAGATGTGAAAATAAAGAAGCAGAGGGTCAAAGTGGTGTGTGGGAGACTGAATCACAACTGACCTTGTTATGTTCTTTCGTTTATTTGTATTTTGCGATCTGATCAAGACTGTATTTTGTCCACACTTGAGATAAAAGTTGTGCAATGATATATTTTTTTTCACTCCTCTTCTACCTCACCTTTTTTCCATCGTCTTTTATATTGTCATCTCTCTTTACATGTGATGTTTTACAGTTTTCTGTTGCATTATTGTTTAGTCTCACTTGGACGTGCTGCTCTGAGCCACATTTCCAATGAGTCCCTGAAACCTAGAAGTTTTCCAGAATAGTAATACTTTTTTGTGAAGTATTAACAAGATGTCTAAAATCAACACTCTGTAGTAAACCAATTTAATTGGACAGACACATGAGGTTTGTTATGTATCACACCAGAAAAATGAAAGTTATTTTTCAACTGCAGCTGTGTGCAGATGGCTATGATGTCACAAACCTTGTGTCAGCTGACCCTGCTCTCCGGAGGCGGGGCTTCAAGCTGGAGTACTTCCTACGTCCACCTGTACAGGTAAGATGATGCTATCGTACTTGGGTGGAGGTTTACTTTAGATGAGAAGATTGCCAAGCAAAGTTCCTGATTATTGTTTTTCACTGAGGTGGCTCCACTTGCGTATTGTCCTGAAAGTTAAATTGAATGGCATTGCAGTCTTGAATATCATCTGATATTCAAGTTACAAGCCTAAGGCATGAACACCCTTAAGGCAGACTGCAGTAGCTCTTATAATTCTAACAACATCCACATTATATTTTTTAGCATCTTAATATTTGCAAAACTTTTAAAAGTGGGTAGGATCTGTGGCAACATTCATCTCTATAATTAATACAGTAATATTATTTTTTTTCCTTTACTCCTCTCAGGTGACGTTGAAGTTTGGCTTCCAGGTGGAGCTGTGCAGGGTGGATGTGGATCTGTGGCCCTGGGGTATGGACCGAGGACAGGTCTGCAAGAAACTAGAGATTAGCACCAGCTCTGATCCGCTACCCACCGAGAATTTTGGCCAAGGCCAAAAAGGGGTTCAGCAAAAGAAACAAATGAAGGTAACGGACCAGAAACAGAGCAGAGAAAGACAACAAGAGCATGACAGTAAGTCTCGACAGAGTAATGGCCACCAGTGGAGACGTCAGGCCCAACGGTGGGGTGAAGAGGCTCTAGATGAGCCTCAACAAAGAGGCAATGCGTTCAAGTCAAACACTGAATCCAGTAATCCTGAACCAGAGTTTAAACTGGTGGGTCGTTGTGAACTTAGGGAGGAAACCCCAGTCTGTTTCACACGTTCAAATTTCCGTCCCCGGCCCCCGTTCCTCTCCACACTACCTCCACAACCTGCGAACTGTCGGCAAGAGGACCTGTGGAGTCGGGGTCTGCTTTCATTAGGCGCCGTGACACAACTTCGCGTGACTCTGCCATTTGGCGGTGCAGCATCTGCTCTGGGGCTCAAGGCTTTGGCCGTGTGGGGACAACCTGCTCGCTGCTGCTCTGCAGAAGAAGTGGAGAGGGTTAAAAGAGTCCATGAATCCAGCCAGAGACGGCTGCCAAGACCTGTGTTTTTTGCCCCTTCTGCAAGCCCGGCAAAACCACCACTGCAAGCAGCTACACCTCCAAGGTATGTGTTTGTGAAGCAAAAGAAAATATTTCAGTATAATCTGCTTGTTGTCTCATACTAATAAAGGGTATTAATTTTCTTACACTGTTGATAATTATCTGTTGGCTTTTTGTCTGACTCCAGCAATCTTTCCATCCCAGAAGAGTTCCTTGACAAGATAACCCAGGAGGTAATGATGCTGCCCATGCTGCTGCCCAGTGGTGTGTCAGTGGACAACACCACGCTGGAGGAGCACCAGAAGAGGGAAGCCACTTGGGGTCGACCCCCGAACGATCCCTTCACCGGCGTCCCGTTCACCTCCACCTCCCAGCCTCTTCCTAACCCCCAACTGAAAAGCCGCATTGACCACTTCATCCTGCAGACAGGGATGACGAGGAGGGACGGGATGTTGGGGAGACAGGGAGAGGGAGAGAATCCACAGGCCTCGAGACTTATAGCCTCCAAGGTAGATGGACAGTCCCAGTACTCGCCATGTCTCAGGGAAAGCTCAATAAACAACAATGATAGTCAATATAATACTGGCACCAGAAACAGGACTACACAAATAGAAGACGCTGGAATAGGACATTCGTCAGATAATCACACATTTAACCCCCAGCCCCTTAGTGCAGAGAGTAAATCAGAGTTGGGGAGAAGAAAGAAACGAGAACTAAGTGGAATTTCCAAAGAATCAACAGAAGATTTGACAGCTGAGAAGCAACTACTACCTCAAACAAAAAGACCAAGAAATGATGCAGTTTCAGGTGAATATAACATATTCTGTAAGATCTGAAAACATGTTTGCACCATTTTTTCTCCCGCTAAATTGTCTATTGTATCGATGTTTACTCTTTCACCATACTTCTTCAGTCCCCAGCTGCAGCTCTCATGAGCAGCGTTTGTCAGCCAGTCTGGACGAGGCCCTCTTCTCCGCCCTGCAGGGCCGACCCTCCTTCACCTCAAACTTGTCTCAGCAGAGACGGCTTGGTCTTGACTCTGAACCACTGAACTCCTCACAGCACTGTCAGACTGCAGGAACTCCAGGCATGCCACCAGGTAGGATTTAGAAAAGTCTACTTTGAAACAGTTAAAGGAATAGTCTACCCTTAAAGGAATTTGTCACCCACAAAATGACCATTTGTATATCAATTACTCATCTTGAATTCTTGAAGAAAACCTTGTTACTCTCGCATGCCTCCACAGTGAATGGAGAATCTGAAAAAGAAGTAAATCCTTGATGAATTGAAGTAAACGGAGGCCAGGTTTAACAGCAGCAAAGCTATATAAAAAATGTGTTTACAAATGCTCACACAACTCGTGCAGTATAATCCAAGTCTGATTTATCCCGTCGTATGCTCAGTATTTAAAACACGTCAACCACTATCGTTTCATGCACGGACTCGCAGCGTGCATGTGCAAGCATCAGACGGTAGTGGCGGAAGTTTTTTAAATAGTACGATTTTGGCGAAGATGCATGTGTTTGGGAAGGACTGAGCATACGACTGGATAAACCAGACTTGGATTATACTGCACAAGTTGTGTGAGATTTAAACAGATTTTTTATATAGTTTTGCTGTTGTTAAACGGTGACCCCATTTACTTTGATTCATCAAGACTTTTCTCTGTTTTTTGATTCTCCATTCACCGTGGAGGTTTGCGACAAAAACAAAGTTACAACAACAAAGAATTCAACACGCGGTGTGTAATTTATATACAAATTTGTTATTTTGAGTGTGAAGTATTCCTTTAAATCTTTTCAGTGTCAAAACATACATATGACAACCCTCTGTAAATATAAAAGGTGATTTTAAAATGTGATTCTGTCATAGCTCACTCATTCAGTGGCTAGTCTGATGCTGCACTTCCTGTGGACAAAATGGAGTATACGTGTAGGGCAATTCATTGCAACCAAAAGACCTTCAAATAACACAGATTCATTGTTGTAAGGCATTCAGCTGTGCAGGAAATCTGAGAATCTTGTTGATTAAGAGAAAGGATGGTAAACTAAAGATTTCATTTACAACACATGACAAAAGAATTCCTGAAATGCACAGAAAAACACTAACATATGACTGTGTTGGAGTTTTGACAAGTGTTCAGTGTTTCTGATCTCTAATGATAAATCAATATGAATCCACTGACTGTTTGATTGATCTTCCCTCACGTTTGGTCGGCAGGTGAGAAGACGTGCTCTGCTTGTTCCTGTTCGGTCTCCGCTTACTCCAAATCTGCATCATCCATCTACCGTTTAACCTGCGGTCACTTGCTCTGCCATTCCTGCCTGCGGAGTGATTCACAACCACTAAACTCTGTCACTATAGCAACATCCAATCACATCTTATGTCTGGCCTGCCAAAGCCCTACACCACGCAGTGATGTCATACGTGTGCATCACTGACGGATACCGTGGAAAAAGGGCAAACCTACGCCTTTCTAGAGCCTGTGAAGAAGTGAGGAGGATTGCTTTGAAGGTGAAGACAGGATTGTACTCAAGCCGTGACGTTTTAGCGTTGCGACCATGTTGAACTCAAAGTGGAAGAAAAAAACATTTACAGCTGAAAGTTACGGATCGGCAGAACATTTTATTTGTAGGTTGTTTACTTGGTTTGATGCTGTCTTTACAGATGTGATACTGTATGTTTGACAGTTGTTGGATTATATGATAATATCCATGACATTATTCATTCCTCATTTCTATATTTTTGTATTATTTCTATATTATTTCTTATTCACACGCATTATAAGTCCTTCAAGTCTAGCAGTGAATTATGTTCGTTCCAATTATCTTGGACCCGTGACCTCACAAAATCAACTCCATTCTTAATGTCCCCATCCGTAGAAAGAACATCACTGAAAGCAAAGACCTTTACAAAAATCTTGCGTAAAAGATCTTGTTCTCATCTCTTCCACCTCGCCCCCCCCCCCCCGTCATAGTTTTTTCATCGAGCATTGAAGTGTAGTTGCAGCCTTGGTTCTGCAGCAAAGAAAAAGGTTGGGTGACAAAAGTAACAAGAGGACAGAAGAATTCAAATGGATTTTGAGACGACTCAAGGCTGTGTGGTCATTGTGAAGAAACATACCGGGTCATGCTCAGCCTTCCCCTCTTCACTCTATTCACTTTACACTCCCCACACTCTGTGGTAGGTTTTCTTGTCTTAAGAGAGAAATGTGGGAATGAAATGTAACCGATAAGGACTTCTCTGGACTGTTAATGTACTACTTTTTTGATGTGTTAATATTAAATTGTATGTTCTGGCATTAATTCCCACAATGGCAAGTGTTTATCAGGTACTGAAAAGCTGAACTTCTTTAACGTTGGTATAATTTGTGTTATGCCTCTATGGTATTATTTCCTATAACTGTTTTTCCTTTAAGGTGCAGTGTTAGGAAATAAATGTTTGTCTCCTGGCAGAGGCTACAAGTCCTCCAGAGTGTCCTTGCCCACATATACATCCTAATTACTTCTCATGAGCCTTTTATTGCGAGCACAACGGGGTTAAATGGACCAAAGTCAGGAAAAACAGTGCTTATTGGGCTTCACAATCACAAACAGCACAATTTATGTGTCAGTTTCCCTGACAACATTAAGCTTAACCAAGGTCATGATCCCGTATCCGCTCCGGTACGGCTGGAATCAGTTGTTCTGCATGTGAAAGGGAGACATCAGCTGCACTGTTTGAGCTATACAAGTGGTAAATAAAGCACTTAAAATTATACAGAATCAGACTGTGTATTGGATTGGTACTACTTGTCAAATTGACTATTTTTTTTCCTTTATACATGTCAGAATTGTTTAAAAAAAAAAAAAAGGTTTAAAAAAAAATCCACCCTCAAACATACATTTTATTTCACTACTGAAATATGTTTATTTCAATATTTATTACAGGTGTCAGGAGTTGTTTCTATTTGTGAGGGGACATTTTTAAAAATATTTTTTATTTAATTAAATTTAAAAACATTTTTTTATTATTTCATACGGTTCAGGAGTACAGTAATGCAAAAGCCACATTTTTTTATTTATTGAAAAGTTCCAAGCTTGAATGCTGTGATGCTAATTAAAGAACTCCTTCACCCCTGCAGCCTATAGATGCTCAGTTTTGCCATTTATATCATTTAAACCTGTAAATTAGCACCACGGCAGCTAATAGGTGAGATTCAACCCAAAGCATGCAACAAACAAGCCACTGAACGGAATGAGGTGTTTATGCTTACTTGAAATGCTAATCTTGTTGTGCTCATTAACAGTTTTAAATTGCATCAGGAGGATGATCAGTGTGACCTCGAGGTTGACATGATGCTGGCAGACACTTTCCTTCATGTGACACAAAGTCAAAAAATGCCTGTCCCACAGTGATGAGCAGCAGAATTGTTCATGATCACCATGAAATGTACTTAATCAGTGCCCTTATTGCATTAACATCCAATTAGTTGTCCACAAGTCTAATTAGTTGTTCATGTTTGTGCCATTTCCAGTGTGTGTGTGTGTGTGTGTGTGTGTGTGTGTGTGTGTGTGCCCTCCTGCCATCAAATTATTCACACAAGTTATTCCAAATAAGTGATGGCTCAGTCCTGAATACAGAAAAGGCATCTTCCTCTGTCTGAGCTGTTTTTTTCTTCTGTAGATTTGTTAGATGGCACACATCTGATGCAGAGCCATATCTTGCTGCGACCTCTCGCGCACACGCACGGTGCAAGTGGCCTTCGGGTGCGCGTACACGTGGAGAGTAAAACAGCACGACACTGACGTCAGATATACGAGTGTCAGTCGCTTTTGTCGGGTCATGTCCATCTGCTTATAAGTGAGGCATCTGCCGGGGACATCATCAGTCACACATCCATCCATCCACCCGGAACTCATCATCCACAACCTGCAGAGATGCCTCACTCCTCGTCCACCCTGCTGTGCGTCCTGGGACTCCTCACTCTCTCATCCGCCTGCTACATCCAGAACTGTCCCAGAGGAGGCAAAAGAGCGCTCCCGGAGACTGGCATCAGACAGGTGAGGAGGACCAGCAGCTTCTTTTTTTTTTTTGCCTAATTTCTTCTGTCATTATCATCTTTGACTTTCTTAGATTTCTTCTTTTATTCCTTTGGAAGTCTTTGATAGGACATTTTCTCAAGCTACTATTTTAAGTTTTATCTATGTCAAATAAGGGAAATTCAGTGGATAAAATGAGGGAAATTGAAAGTATACAAGAATTTCAGATGTATTAAGAGCAACCCAGCCACTTTACTTAGTAAAAAATGGAGCAAAATCTGGTGTGTAAAAGTCAATTATGACAGCAAATTACAAAGTAGAACAGAAAAATTATGTAAAGTTGTGCAAGATACGTTAAAGATAGCAGAAAATAGAGCATTTCTTTTTCTTTTTTCAGGAGCATAAAATTAGATAAACATATTTACCTTAAAAAGTGATACACTTGTGTACTGTAGCTTATAAGGGAGACAAAAACAGCATGGTATGAAACTCTTTAGCGTTATATTCTTTTTATTCTCAGGATTTCTGGTATAGAGGCAAATTAATAAACACATTAGAAATATAGATAAACAGGAAGGCAATCCAGGCACTCCAAAATATCAAAAAAGTAGCAACGAGGAAGAGAATATATTAAAAAACCTTTATTGTAGTGGCTAAATCATTTAAAAAGCCAACATGTTTCAACCACTGTAGGTCTTCGTCAGGACTTACAAACAGCATTCTAACAACATTAGAAATATACATGAACATATACTTAAATGAGATAAATGTGCAACAGCAATCATGCAGCCATTTGACATTATTTAGTTTTTCGTCTAATAGTGTTCCCATTACCGATGTCGTTTGAATATGAGAGAGAGAAGAGTGAAATTGTCTGAACATTAAAACAAAAAGATCTAGAAAATGCATCAAAAGAGATGGCAATGCCAGATGTTCCAACAATAATTGACATGGATTTATATAGCACCTGATTAATGCTTAAATTCATCTGATTCGCCTCCACAGTGCATGTCTTGCGGCCCCGGAGACAGGGGCCGCTGCTTCGGCCCCAGTATCTGCTGCGGTGAGGGCCTCGGCTGCCTGCTGGGCGCCCCAGAAACAGCTCATTGCGTGGAGGAGAACTACCTGCTCACGCCCTGCCAGGCTGGAGGGAGACCCTGTGGATCTGAGGGAGGACGCTGCGCTGCTTTAGGACTCTGCTGTAACTCAGGTACACTTGATGTTTGTCACATTTCAGACGAGTTAAGTCCCAATATGATATGAATAGTTTTTTGGGGCACAACTTAAATGAAGTCCTCCTCCTCCTCCTCCTCCTCCTCCTCCTCCTCAGAGAGCTGTGCGGTGGACCCTGACTGCCTGGGGGACACCGAGGCCTCAGATCCGGCCCATGGCTCTGCAGGGAGCTCGCCCGCAGAGCTGCTGCTGCGCCTGCTGCATGTGGCCACCAGAGGACAGACTGAGTACTGACACCGCTGTCTGTGGAGGCTCCTCTGCCTCTCAGGGCCAGGAGGGACAACAGAATGAAGATCCCTGTCCCACTACAATCCTGAGATTTGAACCTTGAACCATTAATATGCCAAGTCAAACTTTGTTTTCTCTTAACCCTGTATCTGTAAAGACGTTCTCAGCAAGAGAACTGTCTTTAACTTTAGTAATTGGCTATTTTCATCCAATTCCTGGGGTGAGAGGAATCATGATATTGGCTATGTGAAGTAGATTTCATGTTTGTTCCAACCATATAAAATGTATATACTAATGCACATACTGTAAACAGAATTGTATTCTATATGAGAGGACATAACACACCTCAGAGCTCCATTTCAAATAAGTGAATTATAGCCGAAAACACTGTAAATAAGTCAGAGATTACAGACATCCATGTAAAACAGCTGAATGACGATGCTTAAGCAGTTACTTCTTGTGTTGCAAACATATTATTGTATATTGAAAATATGAGAAACAATACAGAATCACCACCAAAAAAACCTTCTGCTGTCTGTTTGTGTGTCCCACGCTCAAAATAATTACACTTTTAACCGATGATTCACTGACAAAACGTGTTAATTTTTTGTCTGGTTGGGTGTGTGTGTGACAGTAAGAACGAAAGCGAATGAAAGGGATTAATAATTACCCAACTACTTCTGAGAAATCAACCATAATAATAATAATCCGTTTTGATCACCTGCACTTGCCCAGCGTTTGAACTTAGTTCATCTTATTTTTTCTCACAGTTTGGGTGCGACCATTTACAGCAAACTAGAGTTACGGTTGATATCGATATAAAGGTCAAGAGAGCACAACAAAGGCCGGTGTTTTTAAAGAAGGTTTGGAGTTTCAATATTAAAAGATGGCCATTTATCGAATAGCTGAGCACACACGTCACTTGTTGCACCGATAACATGAATTGACACACACCCACATAACTCTCTCTGATGTGTATCAACATGTGGAGTTGGCGTAAATGAAAGAAAGTGGATTCTAATTGTCAGTAACTTTTGTGTGTGATGATTAAAAGCAGATGTTTCTGCCAGAACAGTATACGCAATGGTGTTTGGTCTGTTTCCCAGATCCAGCTAGAACAAGAGGCAGAACCTCCCACACTTTGACATTTACCTGTTTCGACTGGTTCATTATACTTGAGTGGCATATGGGGAAGACTTGATTCTGAATTTTCGGAAATTTGCTATAAATCTGACTGATGTATCCTTTTACTGTCAAAAGCCTTCATTACACACATTGCCCTGCCCCTCACTGTTGCATCGGAGATGCAAACTGTGGATGATTAAATACACATGATCACATGGTGTATTCAAGCGGATAATGCATAGATTAAATTAACCTAAAGTCAAGTCTGGTCAATTTTATTTGTATAGCCCCAAACCCCCCTGAGGCAAATCACAAATTTGCCTCAGGGGGGTTTACAATCTGTACAGGATCGCGACAATCCTGATAGAGCCAGAGCAACACAACCTCCTCTCCACGCCAGATAGATAGATCCAGAGCAACACGACCACTTCTCCACGCTGAATAGATAGAGCCAGAGCAACACGACCTCCTCTCCAAGCCAACCAGAAGGAGCCTTAGCAACACGACCTCTTCTGTATGCCAAACATATAGAGCCCGAGCAACACAACATCCTCTCCACACCAGATAGATATAGCCAGAGCAACATGACCACCTCTCCACACCTGAAAGATAGAGCCAGAGCAACATGACCTCCTCATGGACTGAAATAAGTTGTTAAAGTTAAAGTGTTAAAGTTGTGAAAGTAGCAGTACTGACCATTTTGGGGCCCTGAATGAAATATTGTTGTATGGCTGAGTTATTGTAAAGTTCTGCTTGACTTCCTATTCATTTACTCCTTGAAATCACCTTTAATAATTTCTGCAAAATGCAGAGTAACTCATCAGACATATTCAGATTTCAAGCTGTCAGTAGATTTGATAATGCAGCCACTGTAGTCAAACTAGACCAAAACAAATCCTCCAGATTTAATTTACAAGGGAAAACACACACAGAGGGTATTACATCTACTGTATGTCAAACTGGCTCAGACGGAAGGGAAACAAAATAACTCAGATTTGAAGGCTTTATATGGGATTATTGTTGAATGCTCAAAAATGAATTGCAAACCAAACATCATTCAGACGCTGCATTCATTTGTTTTGACAGCTAACGTGTCACCCACTTTCTGTAACCCTGTCAATGTTGACAGCAGAAAAATTCCCACGGGTAACAGTTGGAGTTTCCCCCCCCAATAATTATATTGTCTGGTTTGCGTGCTCAGTTGAATTGCACAACATGTGACTGAAGTCTGCAAGCCACACCTGAGCACACGATGAATGTGGAGTCTCTGCTGCTGAGCTGCAGCTTCAACATGATATCTTGTTGTCAGATCTATATCTCTGTCAACACGGATTGTCTATCAATCCTTTATTTATCAATACCTGCTCGACAAGTATTTGAGAAGTACCGTATGTTGCCAAATGTCCGATTTTTATTTGCCGTCATCTGTAAATTACTTTTTTAGGTCTTCCCTCTGCAGGGAGGTCAAAGGTCAGGGTCGTTTACAGAGAAAGAGTCTCGCTCATGGACACTTGAGCGGGGCAAATGTTCGCTGATTCAGGTGCTTAAACTCAGGTCTCATTACTCCAAACCGCCACCCAAATGGTAATTAACATAATTATTTTTTCCACACTAAACAGAGCCTTGCACTAATCACACGCATACTGATTTGTCTCAAGATGATAAATATAAAATTTGATAAATCTCCCTTTCCTTTCGACAACTTTGATATGTGATCTTAGCTAATTTTTTGTTTGATCCCAATTGTATAAACTACATATCCTATCTTTCGTGACTCTGGGAGTGGCGTTTGCTGAGCTTATAGCTATCAATCAAAAAAAATTCCATCAAAAGAGTGATTATTAAACCTGCCGGGGCCTGCCCGAGTAAGCATACCTGAACCACACACTCCTCCACCACCATCTGTTTGAACAAAGACTCACGTTCAAATGAAAGTAACATTTATTTCCACAAAAACTTGTTTTAATTACTTAATCATTCCTGTTTTATAATTTTGTGTTTAGCAACATGTTGCTTGTTCAGAAAGATGCCGGGAGGTTTGAGCACATGTTCACACGCTTGCCTCTGTTTGTTGGTGGGTGGGTGAACAGGTGTATGCGTGTGTGTGTGTTCAGTGCCAGTATTTAAAGAGCAAGGACACATTCCCTAACCTCATGTTCTCTGTCATCATGGAGCTGAAAGTTGTGTTTTTGATTGTCTGTCTGGCGGCTTTGGCCATCTATTCAACTGAAGGTAAGGACACCGTTATCGTGACGATGTTAAAACCTAGACAACACTCATTTTTATCAGAGGATGAGATATGTACACGCTCTTAAATAAGTTAGAGATGTTTAGATTTTTTGAACGGAAAGTGCAGTTGTGCTGTAACCATTCTCTCTGTATGGGGCGAACATAGATAAAAAAGTAAAGTAATGTTAAGTGGTAGATTTCTGTTCATATTAACCTAGAAAGTTGCACATGTGTTGTAGGAAAAGCAGAAGATGTTAATATTTGTGTTGTTGTCCAGCTGCTTTTTAGTTTCACAAACTAAAACTTTAGATTTTTTTCAATTTTATTTGTCATTATCTCTGAAACCCAACCAAACCCAAGCCCCTAATATTATATTGTACTCTTGGGGAAAAAAAGGTAAACCACTAAAGCTGTTTTGGTCAAACCTAAATGGTAATAATCAGTGGTGTGGTGGTCGTTGATGAGTTTGGTGTACTACTACGTAGATGAGTAGGTTACTGAGGAGGAAGTGGGTATACTCTCCTGTATATCCCAATAGCTTTTTGGCTGATAGGTGGGTATACTGTAAACCACATTAAAAAGAGGTGGGTATACCCTGTATACCTGTGTATACCCTCCACTACACCGCTGGTATCTTTTGGGGAGATTTGAGTTGACTGCATGGCACAGATAGCACAGAGACACAGTTCATTCAGTGAGAACAAATTTAACACCATTTTTTTTCTTCAATTGCCATATTCTGTTATTCTATATTTTTGTCCAACATTCTTATAATGGATCTTAATCCCACATTGCAGCTGGCATCCCAAAATGCTGCATCACAACAAAAAAGGTCGTCCCCGACTCAGTGCTGCTGAAGGTTCAAAGGATGAGCGTGCAGCAAAGCAACGGCGCCTGTGACATCCCTGCACTGATGTAAGACCAACAATGAGCCAAATGCTTCATTTTCATAGTAACATATTTTTTTTCTGCTATTGTCCAAAACTGAAACATATTTTTCTTTCTTTCCACAGACTGTATGTAAAGGACGCAAGGAAGGCCATATGCGCTCATCCCAAAGTGAAGAAAAGGCTGAGAGCGCTGCAGTGGATGATACAGAACGAGAAGAAAGCGTAGAGACCTGGAATGAAACATTACACGAAATTTGTCTGTGTGTTGTTTTTTCTACTGTCGGTGTTTCAAGAGCTTACGTTGTACAGAAACCTCTTATGGTTATATTTTTTTGTTTATTGATTATGATAATTTTGTGGTACTGGTACTTGGGCATTTTTATTTTATACTACTCTATACAGTACTTCTACACCACAACATTTCAGAGGGAAATATTGTACTTTAATAATTACTTTTCAGATCAAGGTTTTACACACAAAATCAGTTTATAAAATCTGATGCATTGTTATAGATTTGCATCGAGCTTGCATGTTAATGCATTAATAATAATGATCAACGGGGAGGGCATTCTGCATCACTTTTACATTGAGCATATTTTGTTGCTTATGTACTATTGTGTAAAACACAGGAGTTTTACTTATAATGGAATATTTTTTATAATGTGTTGAATACTATTTCCACCATTGCATTTAAACAATCATTGTAAAAAAAATAAAAAATAAATCTCTGTAAAATGTGATTTAATAAATGTGTTATTTTTTTTTATGCTATTTGTATTCATGCCTCCAGATGTAGCAGTGGTGATGATTATGTTTTAGATAGAATGCTGGAAATGGCAAATAATATTCCGTATCTTCAGAAAGATACAGGTGAAAATAATATGTTGGTTGTTTTCTGGATTTATCAAAAAACGCAGTCAGAAACCGCCAACCAGAGGGAGGGTGACAACTGCCAAGCACTGATAAATTATTATAGGATCAGTCATCTGGGCCGACACTTGGCATCAGAGGACACTTGATGCACTGAATTGAATCTAATGAGCGTTGTAATAACTTATTTGTACAAGCACTAAATCACAATTAGATTTATTTGCCAAATACGTGTCATATAAGGAATTTGTCTAGGACTACGTGTATATGTGAAAAAATAGGTGTACATATAAATATTTTATATATAAAGGACCAATGAGAGCATGAGACTCCAGAGCACTCAAAGGCTACAGATGGAAACTATACATCTATACATACTGTAACTTACCCCTGAAAACATAACTCCAGATCTTTATAGAAATGAAAGTAAAATTGGATTTAAACTTTCCTTGTTGTTCTTGTCCTCTGAGGAGGACAAACCCTGGCCCCGCGCCCTCCTGTCATGACTAATCCCACAGAGACAAGCTGCTACACACAGACAGAGACGGCTGTAAAACATTCTGGAAAGCTTCACTGAGCTCATTTATGTGATTTATTTGGTTTCATTCCAAAGTGAGGGATCCTCTTAAAAACAGAGACAAAGAGGTGAAAGAACTTAATCACATTTACTCCTGTTGCTATCACCGAGTAGCTATACTTTTTTTTTTTTAAATGTATTTTTTAATTTGGTCATTTTACAGTTATGTGTTTTGATGTGTTATATTGTACTTAAATTCATTTAATGAACGCATCTTTTACAGAGCACAAACATTAAATGCTTCAATCTAGTTTGAATTTTGATGTTTCAGCCTTTTAGAGTTGTAAAAATCACATCCAACACTGTTCATTTAAAGGGGCAACATTTTACTCTTACTCAGATTTATTAGATTACTTTTACTTAAAGCTGAAGTAGGCGAGATTGGAGCAAATATGGTTAAAAAAAGTTATTTTTATAAAAAGGTCACTCTATCCTGACAGTAGGACATGAAACAGGTAACCTGAAAAAAATCATGTGCCTCTGTGTCCTCCGGTCCGGTGTCCGGTGTCCGGTGTCCTCCATAGCTGCTGTCTATGAGAGCCGGCTGTCAATCACTCGCGAACTCCGACCAAACGGTCAAACTAGGCAGCGCTGATCAAATATGTATCAATATTATGTTACGTTAATGCCTATTACTTTCTTCAAATGTTTTCAGAATCATCTTGTAGTGCACGGTTTAGCTGTAAAATGAGAAAGTTTGTGACGCCACCACCGCCATTGTGAAATCTGGTGAAGGAACACCAAGTTTCGGTCACATCCGGAAGCACAGCCAATAGGAACGCTCTCTCTCTGAATTGACCTGTGATTGGCCAAATTCTCCCATCATGGGAGATTTTTTAAAGCCTGAAAACAGAGCCATGAGGAGGAGCAGAAGTCTAGTTTTCTCTCAGAACACTTGAATTACAATATGCTGAAAGGTTATTATGGAATTTTTGCCCAATGCTGCCAAAAATATACTGCCTACTGAAGCTTTAATGTTATGAGGATGAACTCTCTGCTACTTTCTGACTACTACAGTTGGTAGTCTCCACTCACAGTCACCAACACGGAGCTGTTAATCATCAGACCCAGGTCCTCCGGCTATTATGATCGTGAATAACTCATTCCTTTCAAAACGGCAAAAGAGCACCTCCAGTATAATTACAGTAATCTCACCTCTGAGTCACTTAGGCTCTTAAACAAATACTTTCTCATGTGTGTGTACTCGAGTCAGAGCAGGTTTCTCCAGCGCAGGTAGACAAAAGCCTTTAATGTGAAGAGATTTCAACCTCTCACACCATTTACCAAAGAGCTCTGATCTTTTGCCACAACAGTGGAAGTTTCGTTTCCTTTATCGGAGACCTGAGGTAGAGCTGCTTAAAAGGAAATCTGGCTCCGTGACATCAGTAACAAACATGATGGTATCAGACGGGGCCACACAGCAAAAGTTACTTTAACACAGACAAAAACATGTCACAGTTGTACAATAATAAACTCCTGCCGACAGCAAATCTGTTATCGTAAAGTCTGATTAATCAGCACTCAAACTGTCGGGAGAGTTTGGCTCTGGCTCATCTTGCCCCAAATTGCAGGATGTTGAAAAGCTGATCAAAGAAGGAGCATGTTTGTTGATTAAACGAAACAAAAGCCAATTTCTTTCACAATTTTATTGTGCGGTTGTTACGGCTGTATGTGTTTCCTGTGCTGTTGTCCCTTTTCCCTCTCCAGTATCTCTGCCCAGGTGTGCTGCACTCCTCAACGAGGTGCCCAGATGTGCTGCATTTGCTAAACAAGGTTGGAAAGGATGTGCTTAAAAGCTCCTGTGCCAGCAGCAGCAGCAGAAGAGAGAGAGGCTTCTGAGAGTTTTAAAGGTGTCTTCTGTGTTTGGTTTGGGTCAGTGTTAGAGTGTTGTTCGCCCAAATAGGGCTGCCCAAGGGTGGGGCGCAACAAATGGGGGCTCGTCCGAATTAGAACATCCTCTTATTTTTTGGTGGTAATCCTGAGTGGGGGTACGTTTCAGTGTATTACAGTTGGCTACATCTTTGATCTTCGGTGATGCACTGAGTTCAGCGTTTAAAGTTGCCTCGAGCTCGGCAAGCCACTGAAGACTAGCTAGGTTAATTAGCCATCTCTGTAGGCGGGTTGGCGCGTCTCTCTACAGCTTGTTTCCCCAGTTTGCACTTTACACAGCTATTTGTTTGTGACTCTACTTTTTGTTTTGTGTAGCTGTAATGAATACCTGCCTGCAGTAACTTGTGGTTTGTGACCTTTTGATTGTGGTAACTGCACTCCACGTTTGTTGGGACGCTTGTGAGTTAAGATAAGATCTACTTTTATTGTCCCTGTGGGGAAATTTTTCCTAGACTCCGTCCAACTGCAGTTATAAAAACGAAATTAAAACAGCATCAACAACAATAATAAAAAATTCCACATCAGACAGGGAAACAGTTTCAGAGAAACAGACGTTTCAACACATACACAGTCCACGTACATAATGGCACATACTATCACACACACTGTCACGCACACCATGGCAGGTATTGCACCCCGGTAGTGCACTGCACCGTCTACCGTCTTTCCCGTATTGCACAGATAATAGTCCAATGTTATACAGATGCAACATATTGCACTGTCCCAATTTAACATATTGCACTGTCCTTATTTAACATATTGCACTGTCCCAATTTAACATATTGCACTGTCTAAACATATTGCACTGTCCTTATGATAGCTTTATGTTACGAGTTGTTGAGGAGTTTAATAGACATCGGCAAGAATGAATGTTTGTAACGGTTCAATCTGCACTGTGGGACTCTATTTCTCCTGCCGGAAGGTAAAAGTTGGTACTCCTGATGTAAAATGTGAGTTTGGTCTGACACAATTTTCTGTGCTTGTCTGATGACAGACTGCTCATAAAGCATCTGGAGGTTAGGGTGGTTTTTGACCCCCATAATCTTCATGGCAGTCTGCACCAGGCGAGAAATCTGTGACCTCATCTGCACAGTCAGGTTACCGTACCAGGCTGTGATGCCATATCTTACGATACTTTCCAAGACAGCCCGGTAGAAAAGTGCTGCTTAAGTGTAAGTTGGCAACATTTGTGTGTAGTTGTTGACTACAATCTGACCATTTTGTGTTGTGGTTGTTGCAATCCACTTTTTGGTGTGGTCACTTGTGTGTTACTGCTGTTGTGTATTTAATTGTAGCAAATTAGTTGTGTCGTGACCTGTTCGGGATGTGCTCACTCCACAGAGCATTGGATCTTAGAGTGGTGGGTGTGAGTATGCCCAGTTTATGTTGCTGGTTTCCTACGTCCATCACAGTAACTTGTGTATGTGGTTGGACGACCACATTTGTACCTTGTGGGAAGGGCTACCACTAATTTGGCTACTTGTGTGGTTGCTGCTCATCCTTAAACTCTATGGCAGCACCTTAGTTGGCCCTTTTGTGTGCAATAACATCTTTTTGTTCCACATTTGACCCAAGTCAACACCTTTTTGCCAGCAGTAGTCCCAATCTGTTGTGACTTAATTGCACATGATTTGCTTCAGATTGACGCTTGACGAGGTTTCTAGTGTGTAGTGTTGGCCGCTAACATTATGTTCCAGACTGTGCAGTTTGGATTAGGCTATATGCTCAGGCAGTGAGGTGTTGAGTCTTGTGGACTGAGTGCTTCTGATCTGTGCATTTTAGCTATGTTTTACGCTAACATGCAGCCTTGAGTAGCAACCATTTTAAGTGCCAAGTACACTTCATTTCAATGAATAAATATGGTGGTAATCAGTCACAGTGAACTCTTGTGTATTATATTAGTGCTGTGCTAAACTTTACATTTTTTTGTACTACTGTGTGTGATTGAGTGACAACGTGACTGACTAATTATTCATTGTTTTAAGGGTAGAGGTGTTACGGCTGTATGTGTTTCCTGTGCTGTTGTCCCTTGTATCTCTGCCCAGGTGTGCTGCACTCCTCAACGAGGTGCCCAGGTGTGCTGCATTTGAGGTCGTGAAATAGGTGCTTAAAAGCTCCTGTGCCAGCAGCGGCAGAAGAGAGAGAGGCTTCTGGTGTGGGTTCTGCTGGTTTTGCTGCCTCTCATTTCAGGACTTGATATATTGTCTTTTTCATATTTTCTTGTAAATAAATCCGATGGATTTGAGCGTTTTAAAGGTGTCTTCTGTGTTTGGGTCTGTGTTAGAGTGTTGTTTCGCCCCAATAGGGCTGCCCAAGGGTGGGGCGTAACAGCGGTGAAGAACGCAGACTTGCATAGACGATCAAACTGTTGAAAGTAAAGCTGAGGGGAAAAGTTGTTTTGCTTGTGGTTACCTGCCACTCTGTCAAATAGCCTGAAGATGTTTTCTTTTCCACTGTGAAGATTTCACAAGTCTGATGCAATAACACCCTCTAGTGGAGACACTGATAGCTGATCTGATATTTGCTGATGACCTGGTTCTACTGTCTACCTCCAGAGAGGGCTTACAGTAGAGCTTGGACATCCTCCTCAAGTTCAGTCAAACATGGGCACTAATCTTAAATATGGTAAAGACCAAAATATTGACGTTCCAAAAACAATCTAATAAATTCACATTAGGAAATGTAGAAATTGAACATACAAAACATTATACATATTGAACATTAAAATAAAATAGGAAATATATCCACTGGAAACCCTGCATACAAAATTGTGCAAAAACAGTTTAACATTTACTTTGTGAATAATAATAATAATAATAATAATGATATGTATCTTCACTATTTAGTTTTTTTTAATCTGGTAAACCACTTCTACAGCTCAATCCAGAGGATATCAAGTTAGGTCAAAGTGGTGAGATTTCAACAGATCCCTTTTTTAGAACGTTTTTTTATATTGCAAAAAACATTTAATTTCTTTCTTCAAATAAGACTACATTTTCCACAAACCCTGTTTCATCCTGTTCTCCACCTATTTCCCAGTCACTTTTCTTTTTACTGTGTTAGAAAAAAAACAAACAGCTTGAAGTTAATCTTTTATCCCAGGATCATACTGGCATCACTTCCACCATCTTCTTTTCTAAAGCAATCCCTGCTAAACCAACTCAGTGTCACACACTGTTATCAATGGTTTTGTTTGACTCAAGGTCATTTTAGTCACAAGAAAGTGGTAAATGACATACCAGTAGATTAAAACCCTGTTATACTGAGTCCCAAAACAGTCTAACCATGAAGATTTAAACCAGCCACAACAATTCAGACAGAATAATAATATTCTCAGACTTACTGGCCTGTACGCATTTTGTTTTTGTTTTTCGACCTTAATTATTTTCCAATTTTTACTTTTTGTCTGCATGGATGTACTGCATGTTTAGGGCAGGGCCTTGACTACACTGATTCTACATAATTTATTTATAATTTTTTGTGTTTTGCCAGAACTTCTCTGGTTCCAGTTACTCCGTCGTGAGGCTTTGTCAATGTCTTTTAGTTTGGGATTTTTGGTCAAACAAGACAGGCAGTTTGACGATGTCATCTTGAGCAGTCATGGTCATGTGTTACAGCCCTTATATTATATAAATGATATGCTGTATGCTTGTACATGCATGTGATTGTATTTGTATTTGCATCTCCATAGAGACGACAGTATCAGTCAACCGTCCCCCAGAAAGTGTCAGAAATCACACCTTTGGGTGTCCCGGGGGGGTCGATGGAATACCGATTCTCAGCTGCCTCCAACATTGATATTTAAATGATTAGTCTACGACAACTTTCACTATCTATATCTCTTAATTCATTTCTTCTATTTCATCTATTATTTTTTTAATCTTAACCAAACATTGCTTTAATGTTGCCCCAATCTCCCTTAACACCTGCTTTCCACATGTATTGGAGCCTTGCAAATTTGCAAAGCAACTCATATATAAATTGAATTACGGTATAATTACATTTTACCAATATGTAAATAAAGTGTTAGTATTGGTTGAGGTCTAACATTTCATAGGTGGCATCTCATTTCTGAGACTTGCGGCCTTAACTTTTTACATCCAGTAGAGCGTGCTATAGTCTCA
Organism: Sebastes umbrosus; assembly: GCF_015220745.1. Classification (NCBI taxonomy): domain Eukaryota; kingdom Metazoa; phylum Chordata; class Actinopteri; order Perciformes; family Sebastidae; genus Sebastes; species Sebastes umbrosus. The sequence goes on from NC_051276.1 coordinate 7,301,306, forward strand.
TTTCTGAAAGGCAGTTTCAATGGGACATAGAACTGACTGTTTTCTAGTTCACCATAAAGCTTTTAGTATGATTTGACTGATATGTAACGACATAAACTATATATTACAGAATGTCACAACTGTTATTTATTTAACTTTATTCAACACACTCACAACACATGAAGACTGAAACTGTGAAATTATACTAAAACTGTAATGGAAAGGCATTTCTTCATAATTAAGAGTAGATATGCTGGAAGCTGTTTCAGAGACCTTTTTGCTGAGACAACGTGACAGCATTCATTTTCACAGATGAACATTTTTGCATATATACAATATATGCAATATAGATATTCTATACACTATAGACCTTCATTATCAGCCAACATAACACTTGATAATATGTAGATGTGTGCAATAATAGTGGTGCATTAAAGCCTAATAAACCTTGACGACGATCATGTAGGTCATTTAAATCAAAAATGTTTTAATGTAATACAGAACAATACAATACAAAAGAGAAACGTGTTGCATTTAAAGACCATTTCAAAGTCCCTTTCTTCAGCAGGCTAAGATCTAAATAGAGGTGAATCAAAGTTCGACTCTCTGTGTGACTATTATTAGTATGACTAGCATTTATTTTTGACCAAGTGTGTTTGTGTGTGTACCGAACTGTAGATGACACCGCAGCTTGTAGTGGGCGGTATCCTCTGTGGTTGGTAGGGTTTGTTGGGGGGGCGGGTGGTGATTGCCTGAACAGAACTTGGGGGGTGACACAAATGGCAGTGAGGTGAAGAGGTCAGCAACATAATTCTGAAACGCACAGATAAATCAGAAGTGTCCAGGACCAGTGGTCCAACCAGCCACCTGATGTGTCCTCTCCAAACACTTACTCCTCCCACCCAAGAGCTGCTACACTGTAAAAAATGCCCACCTCAACCTGACATTTAGGCCCATATCTAGCTACTTTTGCTAAAGTAAGAAGACTGTGGTCCTTACCGTTAACCTGTTATATGTTTGGCATTGTGTATATTTTGGGTTTGCACCTTACTGTTAACTATATTTATGACACTTACTGTTAAGCTGTTTACATTTCTGGCATTGTGTACATTTGTTTTTGCATCTTATCGATAATCTTTTTATTGTTTATATTTTATTTTTTTCTGCACTCTATATATTTGCACTTTTTCCTACTTTATACTGCACCTGCTGCACAACAATTTCTCTCATGGCATTAAAAAGTTCTATCTTATCTATCTTATCCCTATTATCCTGTAATTGTTATTTTTGACCACAGTGGCTTAAATCTATAATATATATTGAAGAAAATAAAATTGCACCGCTGTATTTCACGTGATTCTGTTTTCAACACTGACCCTGATCTCGCCAAGTTTATGCAAAAATAAATCCAGTCTTTTCATTGCTATATATATAAAACATTGTGGACTGGGTCTAAACTAGGATGTTTTGGGGGGTTGGCAATGTTTGTCAGTCAGTTTGGTCCACCACTTTGGTCCAGACTGAAATATCTCAACAATTATTGGGTGTATTGCCATTAAATTTTGTACAGATATTCAGGAGCCCCAGAGGATGAATCCTACTGACTTTTCCTCTAGTGCCACCATGAGATGTTGGATGCAATTTGGTTCACACATTCATGGTTTTTGAGAACTTTGATGATGCCCTGATTTTCATGGCTTTAAACTCTTAGTCTTGTTTGAAACTAAGGGAAACCAGACCTTTACTGCTAAACTTAACCAAAAAGTGTGCAACAAAAATAGTATTGTTGCAAATGATAGAGCCTTAACTATGCGAGGTATACAACAATTTGTGGTTTTCCCTGACTATGTTTAGACTGTATTGTGATAGTATCGAGGTAGCAGTCTACAGCAGCAACATTTTTAAAGCCAATTCAATAGTGAGTTGCTTTTCACAGCTGAAATTAACTTCTCATTCATTTCACACTAGTTAGGCGAAACCACCTGATCTGAAATTAAATCAGAAGGTGAACACAGCAATTGACTTTTACCTACTTTCCCTTGAGTTTGTGTATCGGCTGAGTTTCACCAGACGATCATCCCGGTGAGATAACAATGGACTTCGGGCCACTTGTTAATTGTGTTGCTCAAGGTGTGAATTGATGATTAAATGTGATAAATTGACGTCCATTGGGCATTCCATCTGATCAGGTAACATCCATTTAACCAAGCTTTCAATATACAAGACCTTCATCACAGCATGTCAGTTGATCAAAAGCTTTGCTTAATGGATGTAATCCAAATGTGAATTGGACTACGTCAAGTAGTTTATTCCGATTGAAAAGACACCATCTAGTCAGAATTAACATTTTTTGCAGTGTACCACAAGCCCTAAGAACTTCCACAGACTGCCCTTGCATACTGGAGAGCCAGGGCACGCAGAGGGCATTCACACCTTGTTAAGTTTTACAACTGGTGCATTTGTCGGTCCCAGGCTTCTATTGCTCCTGTGACTCAGTCCACGCTTTGAAGTGACCTTCTCTGTCGTCCGAGGTGATGGAGAAATTTAGGGTTTTCTCTGTGAATGTGAATGCAGCACACCTTGGGGTGCATATGGCCCGCTGGACAACACAGAGTGTAAACCTGGATGAGATTATAGTTAGAGACAATTAAGGGTTAATGTGACATTCATTTAATTACAATCAACTAATAAGTCTAGTAATTAGTATGGAGCTTGTTCTGGGACTGTAAATAATAGGCTAACCCCAGTTTATTACAACGTGGCTCATATTTTTAGCAATCATTTATATCAGTAATAATAGTTATAAACAAACTACACCAGTGATTCCAAAACCTTTTGAAACTACAGCTTCATGGCATGGTGATTTTTGTTCAGTACAAAACAAGCCTATAACAGCTCAGCAGCATATTATTATGACATATGAGTTATCAGACTATGATTGTTTTTTTTCTGTATTTTAATAAGCTTTAAATGAGGAAGTAAACGGATTCTCGTACAACAGTTCGTAGATTTCTCATGAAAAGTTATTCCTCATTTCTCGTGTGTTTTCCTCAAGCAACACGTGATGCATGTGTCAATTTCTGCTCCAGTCTTTTCAAAATAGAACTACTTACGTTTAGGAAAAGATTGACGTGGTTAGGTTTAGGCAACAAAACAACTTAGTTAGGTTTAGGAAAAGATCGTGGTTTGGGTTCAAATAACTCCGGAAGTGGCGTAACTGAAGTTATAGAAGTTATGTGACAAATACATCAACGTTGACTTCTGGTTTCCTCCCTACATGGCGGTTATTATTTCACTTTATTCTTCACAAATACTTGGATTACATTCAAATTGATTTCATGGTATTTATACGATTTGCATTACTTTTTCGTAGGTTTTGCTACGAATGGTGTATGAGAACAGCCTGGGAAGAAATGTACTGTGAAGCACAGCTGATCTGACAACTGCGCTCTCAGTCAACAAGTGAGGAGCTCCACTAGCAGAAGCTACTAGTTCAATGACAATGGTGATTCAGTATTGGATATTACTATAGGATTACTCCAAAAGTTTACAATCGATTTGAATGAAATACATATTTTGGAGTGGTGGGTTGTAGCACAATGAACAATCCATTAGATTTTGGTAGCGATCCGGATCATGATCCTGATTCAGGAATTTTTTTAATGACTCCGATCAGCCTGAGCATTAAGACCACAGGCTATAACACATGCACAGTGTAACTGATGACGCGCTGATGACGCATGACCCCGCCTTCTTCCTCCTTCTGAGAGCAGAGCGATACATGTGTGGATGTGTAGTGAGACTTCAAGGTGCGGGAGCTGCTGGCCGTCCGCGGTGAGAAAGAAAAAAGCGGTAGATGGCGGTACGGTGAGAGACAACATAGTGTAACGTTATACAGACATAACAAGACTGCTGAATGAGAGAGGAATCCGCTGATACGTTACATGTAAACACACCGTGTTAATAATAAGCCGACAAACTCACGGTACCGCAAGCTGTGAGCTGTGATCTGTTTTTAAAGTCAGGCACCTTGGCGGAGGTCTGCGCTCCCCGAGTGTCATTCTAGTTTTGTTTGTATGAGGTGCAAAGAGGCGTAGCAGTGAGCTGCCAGAAAAGGTTAGGGAGAAGATGATTTCCAGCCAGCAGACTTGGAAGTGAAAAATACACAATTAAAAAAAAGAAGGATAAGTAAAATCCTCTCTGCAAATGTTTTATGAAGGAAATACATTCAACATGTTTGTTGGACCTCAAGGATCCACACAATGTGTTTTGGTTAGAAACACTGAATGTAATCAATTTTGGTCTGTCATTAAAAAGTGGGTGCCGTGGCACTTTTGGTTTTACCACTGCTTTATTTGGTGGTAAAACTGTGAAGGACCCAAAATGTGGCTATTAATCCCTCATAAGATCCCTCAGATGTAAACTGTATCTGCTGACAACTATAATCGCTCAAAGTTGAACAAGGGAGTCAGATTGTAAACTAAGATGTTTTCAACAATCTGGTAATAATTTATCATTTGTTTTCTCTTCTGAATACGTTTGGCTAACAAAAAGGTTTGTTTAAAACCCGCCTGATATGACTGCTCATGTTTCTTGCCCCATCTGAGGAATGTTTGCTGCTAATTGGTGAGTACAATGATATTATTATTATATTATTGGGCCAAACTACAAAAATAAGACCCAAATTGAACAAAACCATAATTTCCCTTTAAGATAAAAAGAAGCATGAAATACATTGAACGGTGCAAATGCAGGCATTTTATGTCAAACCTACAGATCAGTGACTCCATTTAGTTTCCATATACTTCAATACCTGAGCCTGTTAATGCATCTGTTTCATGCATGTAGTTAAAGTGAAGTGTTGTTCTCGTCCAGAAGAAACGGTTGCAGTCACAGCTTGCATGGATTGCTGCCCCTTTGTTTTGAAAGAATTTTCTCCTTTTTTACCTGTGCACGACAGACTGCTGTAAACTGCATGAAGGAATGCCTATTGAGGTGATTAAAGGAGCAGAAAGCAGGTGATATTTAAGAGTAGGGGGGGATTTGGTATGTGAGGACGGACTTCTTGAAACAGAAGGGGGGTTGAGGGGGGGGATGTGAAATCCCAGCCGTGTTAAGAGGTGAAAGTATGAGGCTCAAACCGCCCTGGATGAGGCTCCTGTAATCCTGTAGCACAGTGCCATCCTTTTACATGCATGGCCTACTGTTATTTGTGTCAGCCACTCATCACTCACACATACTGCAGTCAGGAATGGTATCCTGGTCAATTTGGCCTCTGTGAAAAAGCAAGCCCATTGAGAGGAGCCCCAGTGAAGGATTCTGAGGTGATCCTGACAAGGATCAGGTTCCCCGTCTACCTTGTTCATCTGTAGAAGAAAAAAACTATAGAATATCGTATACTGTAATAGTGGTTTTATTTTTTTACTTCTTTTTTGGAGGTTGGGGTAAGGGTGGGAAGTAAATGGGAGGCACCTGAAACTGTGTTGTGCTCACCTTTTCAATATGAATGACTTTTCTTGTCAGGGCTGAATGTGGGATTAAATCTTTTGAGCACACCCACTTTGTAGAAGCTGAATGTGAAATAAAGGCTGCTATTGTGTGACAATTCTCTCCCCCGGGGCACCTCACAGCTCCCCGTCTTCCCAGCCACCTCACACACTCTCTCAACCCTGAACCGGCAATTAGACGATCAAATCAAAACCCTGGCACTCAGGACTAATTGTTTCTAACAGGCCTTTGTAAAGGGCCATGTTGTTTCCCATTCAGGGCAGCTTCCCTGCCTCCTCGTGTGTCAGATAGGGGAAGGCATCGTTCCAGCCGGGAGATAAGCCACAGGCTTTTTTTAATGCCCCAAAGTAGACTTAATTTTCACCTTCCTTTCACGGTTCAGGTGCGCTTGTGTATTGAGGCGGTCAGAATTTGCAGTGGGCGGGTTGGCCTGACGGATACAGTACCTCACAGGATGTCATTCATCGGCGGCTTCCGGAATGTGTTAAAAAAGGGTGTGCGGATTTCACCACTGTCCTGCATTTTTTCCCTTTTCTGCACTTTTTTGGGGGCTTAACCAACATGACTTTTCTAAAGACAGTGTGTCTTTCAGATGTGTGTAATGACGGAGCGGCAACATTCACTTTGTTGTTATTCTATTAAGTATTATGGTCTTGTGGTCTAGGGCTAGACTGAAACAGTGTGCTTGTATAGTGTTAAGCATTTATTAAACGCTGGATAACAGCAAGCCAGTCAATGATGTCAACTGACAATATTAGGAAGATTCCTTCATGATATAAAATATGGCGTTATTTGGTCAGTTCCAAACAGCAACCTCCGGGTCTGAAAAGTGAAGCCAATGCGGAAGTGCCTTAAACTTGCATTCTTTAAAATGTCCCTCAGGGGGCGACTCCTCTGGTTGCAAAAAGAAGTCTGATTGTATAGAAGTCAATGAGAAAATGACCTTACCTCTCACCAGGGCAAGACGCCTCGGTGCGTCTCTGCACCGTGAGAAAATCCTACATACCTGCCACCGGAACTCTCGTTTTCAACGGTTGTGGAAAGTCCCGGCGAATCGAAGTCGGCGGAGGGCTTCTGCGAGCTGTTGATCCTCTGGACACTGAGAAAATATCGTCGTCAACATCTGTGTGAGTTAGAACTGCAACCAGGTGTTCTACCTGGGATGCAACAATTTGATCGGCTGGCAATAAGTTTCCAGATGTCCAGTCCGGGTTTTTTTGCTGCCGCCCTCTACAACAGGACCTGTTGCTCTGACACAGCAGTGCAGGGTGAAGCTTGCATTTTGGCCTTAGTGCTGTCATCTGCTTGGAAGACAATTGATGGGTCTGTTTCTCCTTTAAGTGTTTCTAATTCTTAGAATATTTAATCAGGATTCAGTTGAGAGTTTTAATGTGGTGGTCCTACTGCACACATCAGTATTTGCTCAATTCTAATTACAAATTGAATATCAGTACAAAATGTCGTCAGCTCTCAATCACTTAAATGATCAACAATCCTGTTTTAAGGCTGCACTGTTGCCTCACAGCAAGAGGGTTGCAGGTTCAAATCCGGCTTGGGGTGTTTCTGTATGGAGTTTGCATGCTCTCCACGTGTTGGAGTGGGTTTTCTCCGGGTTCTCCGGTTTCCTCCCACAGTCCAACGACATGCAGGTTAGGTTCATTGACTCTAAATTAAACTCTAAAATAAAACTCTAAATTGCCCGTAGGTGTGAATGTGAGCGTGAATGGTTGTCTGTCTCTATGTGTCAGCCCTGTGATAGTCTGGCGACCTGTCCAGGGTGTATCCCGCATTCGCCCAATGTCAGTTGGGATCGGCTCCAGCCCTCCCCACAACCCCGAGTGGGATAAGAGGTTATAGATAATGGATGTATGGATGGACAATCCTATTTTGTTGCCAAAGATGCCATTCAGCCATAACCTATGTTCCCAGGCTGTTCCGTAGGATAAACACACTAACTTGTTGAGCTGTCTGGAGGTGGCATGTTCACCAGTCCTGTGTCAGAGTGGGAGAAACCATTGTTGCATTACGACCACATTAGTCAAGGTTGCCGTGTGTGTGTGTGTCGGTGTGAATGTGAGCACTTATCCATCACGGTAGAATTTGAAGTCTCGCTCCTGTTTATACCTTTTGCAGTTTATATGCATGTAGGTATATAATATGTGATCATTATTCCAGGGTGAGCCGTCTCTCCTGAGATAAAGAACACCTCTGTTAGTATCATAAAAAATATATTTTACGAAATAAAAAATCTGCAACACAATTTCCCAGGGAAAAGCTGTAATCACACAAATAAAATACAGTAAAACTCTTCAATTTCTTTTTTTAATTCTATGATTGTTGCCAGAATAGAAGCCATTATCTATTTTGAAACCTCTTGCTCCCAACAACCCCAAACAGCCATGATGGATTAGAGCTTCTCCTCGTACATCTTCTTCTTCTTTGGTGTAAAAAACAAATAGTGTCAGGAGTGGGTGTCTGGTTCTGTGACTGACCTGCTGTCTGCACCCAGCCAGCCCTGAGAGCAGGGAGCTGCTTCTGTTTCAATTGGAGTGTGACTGGAGCTATACTGGGAGCCCCCCCACACCCCCCACACACACATACACACCCTGCTGTGGACCCCTGTGTCTGCTGCTCAGCCTGTTAACCTGAGAGAGAGAGAGAAGGAGGGAAAAGGGGGCTAGAGTGCTGAAGTGAGGTATAGGCAGACATTTTCTCAGGAATGTTGGGAGCTATCAGAAGTGACATGTAACCGTATCCGCTGTCAGATCTCAGGCTTTATCTCTGCTCCGCTGTTGACTGCTCCCTTAGTCTGCTGATGCCTCCTGTCTGAACCTGAGAGCCTTGCTGGGAGCTCGTCCTCCCGCCTGCATCCCCGCAGGAACATTTTGATCAGGACTTTTGGATGAATAAACTTTTGTAAGAACCCCCCGCGGTTTCATTATAATTGGCGGCTGTTAAGGGTCTGAGGATGTCCACTTTAGAGGCTTCCAGGGGTTCCCACTAAGAGCAGAGCGATTTCTAAACTAATATATATTTTCATTATCAATTAATCTGACAATTATCTTCCTGTTGTTTGGTCCTGAAAAATATCAGAAATTGAAAAATTGGTCTCTAGTATGTAATAAAAATGATAAAAAAAGGGGGGAATTTGTCAGCCACCACTTTGGTCCAGACTAAAATATCTCTCTACATCTATTGGATGGATTGCCAAGAAATTCTGTATTGACACTCTTGCTTCCCAGATGCATGGGGTCATCAGGTCAACATTTCAGTTTGTCCAACACCAAAATACTTTGTGTTTAGTGCTAATTAAGTTCTGGCATACTAATTCACTACACTAAGATGGTGAACATGGTAAACATACTTGCTAAACATCAGCATTTTAACATGGTCATTGTGAGCATGTTGCCGTGCTAGCACTAACATTTAGCTACCACTGTGCCTAGTACAGCCTCACAGAGGAATAGTCTTGTTGCTTATTTAAGGATAGAAACACTTAATTCATTATAAAAACTGTTGATTAATTTTCTGTTAGTGGACTAATTGTTTCAGCACTAAAAATCTAAAATGAAACCCTTTTGGAAACCCTACTGAATGACCCGTTCTTGTATTTTTTTTCTCAACAAATACATGTTCTTCATGTTCTTTTCTGACTCAGCATGTCACCTCTTTTCTCTTGCTGGATATATGGTACTTAATCCTTCCCCCAGTAGGTGACATGTTAATCATCAAAAACAGATTTACTCAATTATAGTGTTATTAAAAAGCAATTATTCGCTGCATGATAGTGTGCTGACGCCTGTTTGAAGCTCCGCTGCCATCGCCGTATTAGTTCATGCACTTCTGACCCAACTTGAATGGGCTAATGGCATTACTGCAAACGCCTTTGACCCCCGCCTGTGTTTGCTCTCTACTCAACCAAACAAGATCAAACGCTGTTATCAGAGCACCCTTAAGATAGCGGCCACTCCACCACCTGAAACTCAAGAAGTGAGATACAACCTTCTGAGAGCACTAATGCCATCCTGTTAAGGCCTAATGGAGACAATTCAGAGATGATATGGGAGGGCAGCTCACCTATTAACCATCAATGCTGGTGCATTAAAGCCACTTCTATGCTTGATGCCGCAGTGATGTGCCCCGTAGCGACTTGCTCGGGGGCTTGATGCCAGTGCTTCGTAGGTGAGCAGAAACAAGAGACACACTTGTGGTTCTTCTAGTATTTAAGTGCTGTCTCTGAAAGTGCTCTGTTACGCTGCTCCCTCCATGACCACCTGACCCCATCCCCTCCTCCTGCATAGGTAAGGCACGTATTCCCATTACTCTAAGCAGAATTGCCAAGTTGGCTTTGCAGTATGCAACAAAAAAATGTATTTCATAGAGATGATTTTTATGGTTTTAACTTTTAGCTGTCTAAACTTAAAGCTGCAGTGGGAAGAATTAGAGCAAATATGATTTCAATAAGTTATTTTTATAAAACGGTCATTATATCCTGACAGTAGTTCATGAGACAGGTAATCTGAAAAAAATCATGTACCTCTGTGTTCTACGGTGCTCCTAACGGCATCTGCAAGATGACGGTTGATCTGAAGTCTGCCGTCCAGCTGCCGTCTATGAGAGCCGGCTGTCAATCATTCGCGAACTCCGACCAAACGGTCAGACTAGGCAGCGCTGATCAAAAATGAATCAATATTCTGTTACTGTAATGCCTATTTCTCTCCTCAAATGTTCTCAGAATCATCTTGTAGTGTACGGTTTAGCTGTAAAATGAGAAAGTTTGTGATCTGGCAGCCATGTTGAGATCTCTTGAGGAAATACCAAGCAACGCCCACCAACCAGAGCACAGCCAATAGGAACGCTCTCTCTCTGAAATGACCTGTGATTGGTCAAAGTCTCCCGTCATGGGCTAGATTTTCTAAAGCGTGAAAACAGAGCCATGAGGAGGTGCAGAAGTTTAGTTTTCTCTCAGAACACTTGAATTACAATATGATGAAAGGTTATTATGGAATTTTTTGCGCAATGATGCCAAATAATTGTTGCCTACTGAAGCTTTAAGTGTGTCATGTAGTCTTTGTTGCTCTGCTTTTATCCTGAAGACTACAGACAGGGACAGGGAGCTGAATAATAATAGACATTTTGCTTGTCCTGATCCCCACATCACCACTACCACCATGTGATGGCAGATTTTCCTCCTCTTTGTTGAAGTAACACCAGGCCTTGTTTGTTTATGTCATTATGTCTGCGGATCATGTGACTGATGGCTTTCTGAGTGGCTCTATGCGTTTGTCCCCAGCACCAGAGTTAGCTGGGCCACTGAGCCCCTGCAGGCCCCTCATTGGCTGTGAAGGAGCCTTTGAGAGGAACAAGGGGCCGGTAGAGGTGAGATGCGAGGAGAGATTGACAGGAGTTGATGGCAGCCCTTGTGGTGGTCACAGCCAGGTGAGAGGGCAGCGTGTGTTCATCCACAACACTTGACTCAGTCACTGAGCAACAACTGTATTACCATGTATGACCATTCTTCTTATCATATTGTAAACAATATGTACAAAACACAATGCAACAAATGCAAACAAATGCATGCAAGCACACATCATCGAGACAAATGCTAAAATAATTGTCATCGTAATGAGTTGTCCTCATTGTGTAATAAAGCACTGTGCAGTGTTATGGTGTCAGAAAAGCCTTCAAACTCATGGATCTGTTACTGAAACGGAACAGCCCTTCTTTGATTGTATTTCATCATCTCACCCATACCTGAAAAAACACGCTCCCACCAATGCAGCCCCTTGTGTTTTTTAACACACTGCTGTTTTTTACCTGAACGCCAGTCAGACCTGTAAGGTCTTCTTGCACTACGATGCCACGATTGGATCCTGGAGGCTGAACTTCAGTCACATTGGAAAAGTTGTGAAGCTTATCATACAAAGATTTTCACATTAAACTTTTGAACAGTTTTTCCTTCATCATGTCCCACCTAACGTCCTGTAACAATCAGAACAAATCCTCAAACCTTAAAAAACCCAAATGACCATTACAAAATTATTCATATGCATTTTTTTTTTCTTTTTTAATCCCCCATCTCCAGATTGAGGTTTGGTTAAGGTAGTGCAACTAAAACTATGTGGCTATGGTTAAGGGAAGATGATGGTCATGGTTAAAAGAAACCAACAATAACTTTTGTGAGAAAATGGGACGCAAACAGCAGTCTGCAATGTCTAAAGCAATATGAACTCCGGACATTGACCAGAGAATCAGGTTGGTGGCTGGTGCGGTGTCGCTGTCGCCACCAAGTTGTAGGGCACCACTTGTCTTGCCGTTGGTCTGGGGGGCTGTTGTGTGGCGGCGGGGGTGGTGGTGAGCTGTGGAGGGTGACAGAAAATAGAAAATGGAAAATTCCTGTGTGAAGTGCAGTCATTGTTGATCAGGTGTGAACTGCAGAGCAGAGATCAGAGCAGGAAGGGGCGGAGGGAGCAGACAGCTGCTGCAGCTCCACATCAAGCCCTTCCACTACAGCACACCAGCTGGAACTGGGGCCCAGCGCTCACTACCGGGGGCCCCGGCTCTAAGCAGACCAGCCAGGGTTGCCATGCTGGGGACTACAGCAATTCACTCGTTTTTAATGATACAACAACCAGATGTTTCATGAGCAACTAAAACAGCCTGAGTGTGAGGAGAAAGTTTTGAAGGAAAGCGTTACAATATCTGAATGTGAAATCAATGAGTCAAACTCTCAAATTTGAAGACCACGTTCTTGAAGAAAGATAGGAAAAAAGTTCCCTAATTGGTATCAGTGTCTCGGTCAAGGACACTTTAACATGCGGACAGGAGAAGCCAGGGATTTAACCGCCAACTTATGATTAAAGGGCAACCCTCTCTACCCCCCTGAGCCACAGCCGTTCTTGATTTTTAATAATCAATTATAATTCAAGTTTGTAAATTGTGAGAATTTGCTGCTCATGTGAAAGTAAACTGTGGTACAGTATCTGTGGGCTTTGGACTGTAGGTCTAACAAAAAAGTCTTATATTTGATAGAGCAGAACTACTAATGTCAACGTAGCTTTGAAGCTTAGGGGGGCTGTCAACCCAAAAATCACTTTCACCAAATTCAGACTAGACAAATTCACCCTGGGATGTAGTATATAAAATGAAATGAAAAGCACGTATTTGTTTTGTGCAGTATGTCTAACGCCGGTATAAAGTTTGATATAACCTTTCACAAGCAGCCATAAAATATGTCTGACGGGGTAAATCTGCACCCAGACATCAGAGCCACTGCCCATTCTGACGGTGGAGCTCAGATGCTGTTTACTCATCATGTTCGCCAATTTATGGCTCTGAGTGACTTTTCATAATAAAAGTGTCAATAAAGAAGCATATTCATGATAAAAAGTTCATTATCCCCCCCCCCCCCTCCCCCCCCAAAAAAGTAGTTTGCGCTGCTAACCTTTCAATTTTGGAGGCCTTCTGTGACATTACCCACCACACGGGTCGGGGTCATCACTCCTCAGCCTCCAGGAATTTTAGTTCAGCAGCCAAATTCTCAATTTTAAAACGTTCACAGATGAAAAGCCAAGTCAGTAATCATGGTCAGTGATGATTAAGTATGGTTGATCAGCACAACTGACAACCTCCAGACATCATAGGCCTAAAGGATGCTGATTAATCACCCCTAGTTCACTTAAAAAGTTGAAACCAGCCAAGGGTGAAAACACCCTTAAATTTAACTTCTTACTAAACAGTCATATGAATAATCAGTTCCCCTTTTTCAGTAAAACGTGTCTGTATGCTAACACGCTGAATTCTGTTTGGTGGTTTATGATGCTTTTCCATCATTTCTATTTCACAATTTCTATTTGATGAAATGGATTCCTGATATGGCACATGTTGTTATAGCTACATGAAACATGAATTTGAAAACATGAATTATTTTGGTAATATGTTTAATTTATTTAATTGTTGTGACACCAACAATAACTTTACTCTACAACATGATAATGCTGATTTTTCAACCAGATGTTAATGCCAGCTTGGTAGAATAAAGCTCTGTCTGTCATGACAGTTAGTAGTACGATACTGAACTGGTGACTCTCTTCACAGCCATCTGATGGCAGCAGGTATCTGTTTCATGAAGTCTCTTACTGGAGTAGTGTTGCACACTGGCAAGTCACATTTACGCAAGGCAGATCCACTGGTTACATTTTGTGCAACCAGCATCAGACTTATCAAACATTGTCATGTTTTGATTAATTATTCTACACAGTTTCTTCTGCACACCAACAAGCGTGTAAGAGACATGGAAAACATTTCACACAGCGCCACGAAAAATTGTGAATCACTTAAAACTTATAACTCTCTCAGGGCCATTCTTTCTGATCCCACCCCGTGCCCAAGTGCACCACAGGCAAGCCAAGGAAGCCTGGCCATGAAACTGACAAAAGTGCTTTTGGCAAGCTCCAGACGCACTGTGCCGGGCACACTTGACTCTCGATCTGGCCGTACCACTGGGTTCATAGGAATAGAGCCTGTGGTGTCCTCTTATAGCAGCAACAAACCATCGACTTGTGGAGGTGAGAGATAAAAACAAATGCTCTGTGCCAGAGAAAGTATAGTGACAGCTCAGCTGCTGATTCTGGGGACAGACAGTATTGTCATCTGAAACATGAGGCATCATTATAATATGAATAAAACACCACAAGCAGTAATCAGCCCGAAGCCTAGTTGTCTTAATGTTTAATAATTTGCTGTAATATTAATTCCACACAAGTTTCAAATTTGTCAGCTGTTTATTCCAAATATTAATGTGGGTGCATGTGAGCTGTCGCATGTACATATCCAGTGTAGATATTGTTAAGTAATCAGTTACACATTTGTTTTTCTCTGTAGCATCCATAAATGTTGCATTACTCAATATTGGAGAGTGATAGGTCTTCCCTGCACTTGTACATTTTGTGTGACACACAACTACATGAGGGGGCTGGAGCTGATCCCAGCTGACATTGGGCGAAGGCAGGTACACCCTGGACAGGTCACCAGCCTATCACAGGGCTGACACATAGAGACAGACAACCATTCACGCTCACATTCACACCTACGGGCAATTTAGAGTCAACAATTAACCTAACCTGCATGTCTTTGGACTGTGGGAGGAAATCGGAGAACCTGGAGAAAACCCACGCTAACGCTGCTGTGAAGCAACAGTGCTAACCACTCCACCACCGTGCCGCCCTGTTTTAACAGCATAGATGGCTCTATCTCTCACTCTGCTGACAATTATTGTTTTTATAGGCATTTATGTTGGAAATCAATTACCATTCCTATTATGGTTGAAAATTATAAACATGGGACTGACATTAGCCCCTGATTTAAAATGAGATATGGTCTAGTCAATGGTATCCAGATGGACAAGATGCAGATTACATAATGTATTTGTTTTTTGTATAACTGAGCAAAATGACACTACTTAAAGACCTCAACCTGAATTGAGCCTAATGAGACATTCTGATCAGATTATTTCGATATTGTTTTTGCAATTTGCGTATCAATGAGCTGTTTCCACAGTGACAAGAATAATATTTAGTAAGAAAAAGGTTTCACCACAAAAATAGTCAAAAACGATTTTGTATATCAGCTATCTTCAATCCCAAAGTATTAATGTTGGCCTAAGGGGACGGTAAAGCTACACTAGATTGTTAACAGAAAGTCATGCACATTTGTAATCTTTTGTGACATTTAAAATGTATGTTTGGTGCCCTTTTATGCCTCACTCTACATAGGATTATCATTACCATCGTGCTGTTGACTACTCCTATGGGGTAAATGGGACTTCAGTCGTAAACATACTTTTTTCCCTTATTTTGAAAGGATTTCTCTGAAGAATTGCTTCGACATGTTTTCACTGCGAGGCCCGGTAACATCAACGACATATGTCTGTATCTTGCCGTCAACTGATGACAGAATAGATCTTGAAAATGGCCATCAATGAGTCCTTGAAATCCCAAACCAGTCAAATATAATAGCCTGATGTGTCCTCTGGGAGCAGGAGGTCACGTGTTTTTCCATCCATAACTAATTTCTAATAAATGGCCAGTTTCCCGATGCTAGTGTTCAGAGGTCAAATTGTTTGCATGCTTTTTTTTCTCTTGCTACAGATTCTCAAGAGTACTCTTTGGCTTTCGTGAGGACATTGTAGGTCGCAACTAATATAGCATATTCAACGTAAAACATGTTTAAATATTGGACCTTTATTTACTTTGATATCTTATAGCTTATTTGTGCAGCAAATAATTCTACATTAGTAATAAATTAGGACATACTATCAGAAACAGAGAGGCATCCAGAGATACATACACCTTTGAAATATTACATTCCGAAATTATAACATCATGTAATTTGTTAAAAATTTACTTTTTAACTTTCAATGCAGGAAAGCTGTTTTACCAAAAAACGGCATAACCAATTCACTTCTTCAAGTCAGTTCATAGTCAGCTCACCAAAATAAATGAAAAAATAAATGTAACTGAACAGTTTGGGAAATACACTTGTTTACTTTCTTCCTAGTGCTTAGATGAGAGGATCGATAGCAATAACTCTTCTAGGCATTCAGTAGAGAGATTGGGTCACATAGTGTTTAGCCTATTTTAGCTAAAAGAATTGGTTTCGAAATTATTTCGAAATGCAAATAGCCAAATAGCCTAATATAAAAATTGTATTTTTTGGTGATTGGATGGCGAACACTTCTGTTATGTAAACTGCCCAGAAACCCCTTTATTATCAACATACCTCAATGCCCTATGTCTCTAGTTTGTTGCTGTAAAATATCATGAGGCTGTGATTATCCTAGAGGTCACCACAGGTCATTTTAAACAATAAGGTAAGGTTTAAAAAATGGTCTCACTAGAATGAAATGGCTACTATGGGGACTAACATCATCACACATGAATACAGTTGGGCTCATTGGATCCACAAGAGCCTCAGCTTTCCAGTCATACCCAATTTATGCAACCGATTTATGTTTAGGGACCCCAGTATGCAGAAATATTCAAATACACCATTTTTAGAATAGGCGAAAATAACTGCATGGTTTTTGCCCAAAACTGCATGTGATTATCATAAAGTGGGCATGTCTGTGAAGGGGAGACTTGTGGATACCTATAGAACCCATTTTCATTCACATATCTGGAGGTCAGAGGTCAAGGGACCCCTTTGAAAATATCCATGCCAGTTTTTCCTCACCAAAATTTAGCCTAACTTTGTCATCCTTCCTGACAAGCTAGCATGACATAGTTAGTTCCAATGGATTCCATCCTAGGTTTTCTAGTTTCATATGATAGCTGTACCTTCACTCTAACTCTAAAACCTGCTGTAGCCTCTGAATGACAGTGAAGTCGGTAGGGATCGTGGGGTCTCAAGAGGTGAGTGTATGGTGTAGTTTGTTAGCTAAAGAACCTAACTACCTGTACATCCTCAAATCACCTCCATTTGTACAAACAAAATTCACGAGTGGTCTAGACCTGCTGTACGAGTCATATACAGACAACCTGCATTTCCCTTAAGAACAAAAACACTTTGACCTGAAATCAACAGACTTAATGCAGCATTAGCATTCTGTTCACCAGATAATCATCATGGCTTGTCAATTTATTGGGAGTTTTTTTGGATTTCATAATTGTTTTTGGCATATTTGGCAGAGCAGCTTATACAGTTCAGTAGCTCACAACAGACATGTACGGATTAATCTCTCTGATGCTTACTCTAACGGAGAAAATAGCGTCCAGAATTTCTCAATGAGGGAGAAAGAATAGATGTGCTCTCACTTTTTTTGTTTACTTTTTATGTAGGAAAACCACGTTAAAAGAAATATATGCTTGTTATCTCTTGCCAGAGTCAAAGTTCCCCAAATCTCTACAACAAAGGTTAACAAGTTATCATGAGCAATAGTCAAAATGGATGAAAAATTGAGAATGACACTCAGGTTAACAAATACCAGAATTAATCTTTAATATATCCTCATAACTTACTGATATCAAAAGCACTGAAAAAAGTGAACTAAAAGACAGCATTAAGGTAAACGGGCTTTGAATATCTGTTGAGTATATCCATGAATATATGATAGAAATAGTTTATTTTTTTCAGCAAACAACTGAGAGAGTGCACATGTGCACATACCAGTGCAATTAATTAAAAGCTAACAATGAATTTCTCAACAGCTTTGGTTACGCCTTCAAAGCAGTAGCATGTGTGTCACTACCATTTACAACAGCGTCTGTCTTCAGAAAGCGATCTGGCTTTGGCGTGACCTTGCATCTAACCCTGTTAGATATGCGCCTTGAGCATGTTCATTGCTCAGTGACATTTTGCTCCTTAAAAATAACACAGATGCTGAGCCCTGTCTGACTCTGCCCCTGTAGCCTCGGTGTAGCTGGACGTCCGGCTATTTTCATTACCACTGCCCCTCGTAACCCCCCCACACACACACCCGACCCTCCCTCTCTCTCAGTGTCAGTGGCTCTGAGAAGGGCAGTTGTGTGAGTCATTTTATTAGTTTTGTAGTCTGACATGTTCCCAGCTTCTTGGCCCGTAGATGAAGCAGTCAGAGCCTGTCGTCTGCAAGTGGCGAGTGTTAATCACGGATCAGCAACTTGGGTTTCACCTGTCGGACATCGCAGCGTTCAGGGACTCGGGGATTTGCACAGTCTGGACACCCTGACAATGTTGTCTGTCACCCATTAGCTCTTTTATATAGTTATTCCCATCTATCAGTCCGACCTGCGATGTTACATTTTAAGACATCACAACACATTTTCACACTCAACGATTTTGCAGATTTGCTTGTGTCTTTCGTCATATAATACAATTTTATTCCATGATAATCACGTTAGGATTGCTGGTATGTGTTCATGAGTGTGTTTGTGTGTGCCTGTTCAAAGGCTTTCCAGGGCAGCACTCATTATGGATAAAGGGGGTGGGGAAACTAGTTCAAATTTATTGCCTGCGTCAGCTGTGTCAAATTTGGCAAGCTCAAATGGTCAGCTTGCAAATGGCAGGGCGATACCTAAGGGTCAGCAGCCTTTGTAATAAGCGCAGAGTTGTACATTTTCACCTCTCAGTGTATAAACCGAGTGTTCATCTGCATAAAAAAAAGTGCCCAAGTACATTCACAGATGACTGTTGTGTTCACATTTTGACATTCCCAGGCTGCTGAATCAGTCAACTGAGGGCGGTGAAGACTGACCTGATTTTGGGTTCGTGTGGCGTGAAGGACAAGAAGAGCCCCGCTGCTGCTGATGAAGAGCAGGCTGCTCGTCCAAGTGAATCCGTCAGTCTTTTTTTTTTTTTTTTTTTTTTTTACTTTTTCTCTTCTTTTGATCATTCATAAAGGGGACCACCCACTTTCTGAACCCTTGCCTCTATTTTTGCAGGGTCAGAAAGAGTGGCCAGTTGCTCTTTATGGCGGAGATTTTTACGATGTGGTCAGAGCTGTTTGGAGACCACCAGTTCTCCTTTCACTTGTCACTGGAGCTACAGTAGCCCCGAGGAAAGCCCGAGCTCTATGGGAAATGGATTTTTGAGCTGTTTTGAAGTCTTGTTTTGAAAATTTGGCAACTGCTCAAAAGTCTGAAAATAATTCTTTTCCCCCCCCTGTATTAAGACTATAATGTATTTGTATAATTGTATCCCTCATATAATTTAATTTCATAAATATTTATTGTGATGAATAGTTTGAAATTGCTATACTGCACTATTTGTTTCCATCAGAACTTGGGATAGCACCCAATATGGTTATCGATATGAAGAAAAATTAATTGCACATCGTAATTTCGTCACATTTTACTACTCACAGTAAATGTAAACTAAGAAATTACTTCAAGAAATGTCAGGTGTATTTGCCTCATGCCACATCTTTCAAGCGAACATAAACTAAAATTAATTCACAAAACTAACTTTAAAGTGATGATGCTTTGAGCCACAAAGAGGCTCTGGGGCAAAAATAAGCTGCAATTTGCAATTAATCAAATAACCACAAAGTTCTGGCCTTATGGACAAACTTGGACATTCAGGAGCAATTTCCTGCTTTGTCTGCTTGGTAATCCATTCTTTCCTTTATCCAGACACCAGTGCAAGGATTTATTTATATCCAAGACGGTTCTGATGTTATGATTCAATATATTGCAATGTAAGCAAGCTGTAAGCAAGGCGATATATTGATATTTTTTAAATCTTATTTTAGGAAAACTGTCAATACAAAGAACACACCCGTATGCATAAAATATGAGTAAAAGAAAGTTTACTTTTTAGTACAATCAGAACACATTGGATCTGCATTTGCATTTATCACAGTCCCTGTAACATCCCACATCACAACACTACTTTTTGAGCAGTCTGAGCTACTGTCTGCCACGTAAACTATTAATTAAAAATATAAACATTTTTGAGAATCGATGCAGGATCACAAAACATAATATTGCGATGCTCAAGTGTATTGGTATTTTCTCACACCCCTATCATAGGCACCACAATCATGGGTAAAAGTGGCTGACATGAGCTATCTTCATATCTGGCATTGAGGAAGCATTAGATCAGGATGTCCCCTGAACGCCTTGATCTGGAGATATTATGAAGGACATCCCGGGGAAGACTCAGAACACCGGAGGGATTACATATTTCATCTGGCCTGATAACTTCTCGGGATCCCCCAGGAGGAGCTGGAGGACATCTAGGCAACCTTGCTGAGCCGGCTGTCAGTATGGATAAGCAGTGGAAAATGGATGGATGGATGGATGGATGCAAAACAACAGAGGGACAATTTGGAGTTTCCAATTCACCTGACCCTTTGGAGTTTAGGCAAAAACAGGAGCACTCAGAGAAAACCCACAGTAAACAAACCCCTGCTCTTGGCTTTAGCTGAAAGACAGGCCTGCAGGTCTGAGTTGTGCGCCTGTTCTCCTGCACCACCTCTGCAACTGAGCTGTCTTGACCTAGCCTGTGCCATTGGGCTTCTCCACTCTGCACTTGTCGAGATGCCTGTACGTGTAAATAAAGGACAGCCATATCCTAATACTGGACACAGATTACAAACAGGGATAAAAAAAAATAAAAGGGCTACAGGAAAATATTCATATGCTAGAAAAGGAAAGTTGATTGGTTTTGCTCCTTGTAAAAGAACAGTATTTCACTCTTGTACCCTAACTGATAAATAAGTGTCTGATCCAGCCCCGGTTGCACGAAAAGGCGTATCAATGACACAATAATTCGCGAGGCATTTAGTGTGCAAAAAGGACGCTTCTTGCTTTCGGCGTGTCATTTGTACGCCATGTAGTCTGTACTTAATGCAATGCCAAAAATATAAATGCTACGCTCAGAGCGAATGAAGTAGAATAAAAATCGAGAAAGATTGCTTCTGGTGGATGGGAGGGGAGGTTGATGGGTTTATGTACTTATTTTAAGCCCAACCACATAAGGGGTTTTGTTGCCTAAACCTAATTGCGGACAAATGACAAACAAAAAGCCTAAAAATGTGTCTTCATGACAGGCGCAACGTCCTTGTAATGTCGTGCTATTTATACGCCTTCCCTTGAGATCGGGTTGGTCTGGTCACAGTGTATTTATGTGCTTGAAGTTGGCGGTAGAAGAGCTAGACAAGCGTCATTTCTTGAGGCCCTATCTCCGCTTATTCTTCTTTCCATATCCCATTACCTAAACATCTTGCTGACAACACAGCACAGCCAGAGATATGTGAATTCCACAGTGATGACAGCAGCTACTGCAAAAGTACTCCACACCCACATCCAACCCTACCCTCAAATAAAAAAAAATATCCTTGTTAGCTCCTGTGACAGCAGGCTGAAGAAGTAATTACCTCTGCAAGGCCAAAGGCCTGGGAAGGAGGTTATGTTTGCACTGGCGTTGGTTTGTTAGTTTGTTGGTTTGTTGGTTTGTTGGTTTGTCCATTTGCAGGATTATTCCAAAAGACCGCGATGGATTTGAATGACATTTTTTGGAGGTGTGGGGTGTGACACAATGAACAATCCAATAGATTTTGGTGGCGATTCGGATCATGATCCGGCTTCGGGAATTTTTTTTAATAACTCCGCTCAGCCTGTGCATTAACACCACAGGCTTTAAGACATGCGCAGTGTAACTGATGACTGATTAAATTCTGTGAAATTACTGTTGAGTTCGACCAAAGCACACTTGGTGATTGTTGGAAAGAGTAATAAAGACGGTTTAGGTGAGTTTTACTTTGCTTCTGTCCAGTTTCAATGAAGTGTTTTACTCTGTTCCGCTACGTACAGCTGATCTCAACATAAACAAAAATGACACGTGGATGATGGCGCAAGCTGCACGGAGAGGGGGGACAATCGTACTCGGGCTGCTTGGCGGAGGTCTGCGCTCTCCGAGTGCCATTTAGCAGAATTCACTCATTATACATCACTGGAGTCTTCCACAAGCTGCTTGACAGCTGTGAGTACTAACAATAGCCATCTTCGCCGTTCACGTTCATCAGTGAGGCTTGAAGTGACGGACTGTCAGTGTTGCCATCTTGGCAACTTTCTCTCTAGATTAAGGGAGTTTTAGTTAGCAGCTAATGCTGCTAGCTACTTTCATAGGAAAAGAGTTGGCAACACTGGGCTCGTTTTTTCGACTGGATAATTTTTAAAAATCTTGTCTACTCTTGCCAGTTGCTCAAAATCACCCACCCTACATTTAATAACATCAATCATGACTGTACTCGGATTAGGTGAGCCAGTTCCAGGACTTTTTAGGTATCCGGGTTCAATGACGGTTACATCGCCTTCGTTAACGAGACCTGTGCTTTTCCTGCTAAGACGTGTTAAAATGTGTGCTGAGGAAAAGGCCTACTGGTGGTGGTGTTGTTCTGAAGTTGCAACTCAGTATGATATACATTAGTGCACACCTTTCATAATTTCCTGTAAGCACAAAGAAATACAATAATATATTGCACACCAGGTGCCAAAATAGTAAAATATGAGGATTAAGATATTGTACATTTTTCAATTTCGTCATTGTTATAATTTCTTTTAATTTCTCTGTTTTCATTATTATTTATTTTAAAGTGTTTGTCAATTCGCCTTTAACTGTGCAGATAGATTACAATGAATCAGATTTGACCATGGTCATCATGTTCTCTTTGGACAGCAAATACTACAGATGATTTTACTGCTTCATCATATAGTGACATATGGATATTGTGGGCCAGCTAATATGCACCCTCATGTAAATAAAAACACAAACACTATGCTGTTAAAGCACGACCTGGCTCTCTCGGTACAGCACAAGAGGGGAACTGGTTGGTGATGTACTGGAAGTGTGTAAGAAGTGACATCAACATGACTGACCCAGTTGCTGTTGCTGCCTCCTGTCAGCCAGTCAAAGGCAGATCAACATGTCAGAAATGCCTAACTGCTGCATTTTACCACTTTATTGCCCTGGAAGGGGGCAATGGTGGCGGTGGTGGGGTCAAGAGAACGTGAGAAGGGTTCGATGGGAAGGCACTTGAAGCTTCAGGTTACACAAAAACTATGCCTCATCTGGACTCAGCAGCTACCACAATAGAGACAGATTTGTGTATAGCCTAATAATATCTATTGTTTCTCTTATAGTATCTTCTTTTCTCTTCACTTCTCTTCTTTTGTTTTCTCTCTGCTTCTGTTCTCTTTTCCTCTCCTCTCCTTGCTTATCTTCTCCTCTCTTCTATGTAAATGAATTGATCTGAGAGGAAAGACAGTATATCCTGCTCATCTTTGGGATGTTGATTGCTTATTAAGTATAGATGAAACAGGCCTTTTGTCTGCATGATTTGTTTTGGCCTCCTTTAACATGAGCTGGAAGTGTGACCAGTTAACATAAGATAAAAGGTGGGGGGTGGGGGGGGTGGAGCAATGGTCTCTTTAACACATCATTGCCACACCCATAAGGTGCCATTAGGAACTCACTTTTAAATACAATGCTGCAGTAATGATCTACATTATAAGGGCAGACAAGAGGGATAGTCTTGAATGAAATTTGAGCTCTCACTTTCGTTTTCTTTTTAACTTTAGGATGTGGAATTTTTTCTTTTGCTAATCTTAAACATATTTTCAGATATCTATTTACTGTCCCACTACAGTAAATCATCATTAGGTGTCCTGTTGCTGTGCCCACCCACAATAGAAAAGATTTCAGGGAGGGACTTTGCCTTTCAACATTTAACCAGTGAGCAGCCTGATCCCGCTGAGACAGAGGGCTTTTCAAAACCTGGATTTAACCCAAGCAGACCTGCTCCGAGCCGAGGATCCCTCACATGTTACCCCCACCACCACCCAGTGATGTCCAGAACAACCTAAAACCAGGAGCGCGTTATAATGGATGGATCCGCTGGTGATACGTTATTGCGCGGATCTTTTGAAGAACTCTCCAACACTCAGTCCGCTGGATCAGGTTTTTGATAAATGTCTGAGGTGAAATAACTCCGAGGTGGTTGTATCACAGAGACTGTTGTTGTTGTGGATGGACAGGTCAGGAGCGCATATGCAACACTGTTGGATGAGCTCTGTTGGATTTATTTACCTCATCCTCCTCCTGGGACGCATCTGATCGGATCTGATCGGATGAAATAAAAAGGAGAATGTATGGAATAAACCAGCGCTGTATTTACATGTAAGACGACAGTATGTAAAGACTATGATTGTAAGATTGCCACATAATGACTTCTTTATTATAACAACTCTTCATTTATTGTTACTTCTGCAGATCATTTCATTTCTTCGTGCTGTGGTGTCATGCTCAGGTAAGCGCACTTTACATTACAATATGAAGAAGTTAACAACAAAAAGTTGTAATAAATCACTTCTAAATATACTTCTGAATATGAATATAACAGATAGGCCTTCATCACTAACCTTCTAATCATAGGGGGAAATTGGATTTGTCCAACCTGTTAAAGTGGTTATACAATTGGCTATATGTCTTTATCCCAGATTCCCCAGATTAGAAAAAAATTATGTATATCCTAATACTGGACACATATTACGAACAGGGATTTCTATCAGATATGTCTTTTTAGCATTTCATGTCTTTCATGTAAATATATCTGAACCATCATGCAGTGGTTTGACAATCATAAAAAGGCTACAGGAAAATATTCACATGCTAGAAAAGGAATATGAATATAACAGATAGGCCTTTATCACTAACCTTCTAATCATACGGGGAAATTAAATTTGTCCAACCTGTTAAAGTGGTTATACAATTGGCTATATATGTCTTTATCCCAGATTCCCCAGATTAGAAAAAATTATGTATTTCATTTTTCCCTTTTACATTAAAAAAGGGGGAGAATCACCCGTCTCCTAATTTTAAGCAGTATGTGAGGACGCAGGGCGCAGTGACGGACCAGCTCAGCCGCAGACAGGTCCGGGTCTACCAGCTCTACAGCCGCACCAGCGGGAAACACGTCCAGATTCAGGGCAAAAGGGTCACCGCCACAGCTGAGGAGGGAAATGTGTACGGTAAGTGCTGACCCGAGACCTGATGGTAACCTTCTAGCACATTTGGATATGTTTTTTTTTTTTGCTATCCAGGGAGGGTTTTCCTTATTTCAACACTGCAGGTCTGCTTCACTTGCATCCTTTACAACCAAAGAAAGACAACAAAAGATACAGTCAGTTTTTTTTTTATTTGGGACAAAAGCATGTTTACACTATCCCTAGATTGTGTCTCTCATGTATTACCATTAAACTGCAGTCACACAGCATCCTATTTTTCTGAATAAATAAATAGGCCTAATTTTGATCTTTGACAAACCTTAAGAGGGTTGTTGCTGCTCTGGAGGTATTTCCAGAATCCTCAAAAGCTCCTGTTTAGCCTTTTAGATTAAACAATATTTTAAAGATTTTTTTAACCTGTTTCTCAAGATGCAACAGCAGGTATAGCTTGATATGGCATGTCCTTGCTCTTTTTCCACAACACAAAAAAAAGGTGAAAATTTTGAATAAAAATAGCCTATAAAATATTGGCAAGTAAAGTCAACATTGTACCAATATAAGTGATAACATACATTGTACATTTTGGTTCACGTCATAGGCCTACAAATTGAGTAAGATGATATGACATTTCCAGCCACTATCTTTGTCTGGATTTGGAAAAAGTTACAATTTAGGGAACTGGTTAAAAAATGTTATATTAAACATGCAGTAAACTCATATTTCTTCATCCTGATAGTTAGAGGAGTATTGTGGAAATGTCTTTAGAACAGTTGTTCTTCAAAAGTTGTTTATTGACCTTCAGAGATTTTTAAAAATCACAGGGTAATTAAAAAATAAATAAAAATCAGAAAATCAGGTGCTTAGCTCTTTGAACCTGCTGCTGGTTTGGACTGATATTTACATTATTGTTTTTATTTTAATCTGCCAGTCAGCACCCTCAGTATAACAAAACTCACAATAATTCAGTCTCAAACTGTCAGCAAGTAAAATCTGCAGGGAAAACTGTCATTTTTTGCCTGACAATACTGATGTGTTTTTGTACAAATATTGGTAAACAAAGATTGGCCTGCTATAAATGGCAAAAACATGTTAACAGATTCTTCACATGACTTAAGTGAAACTCTCTGAAGGATATTTGGTCCCTGACATTAGCATGTAGCCTGAAAGCCCCTGCTGGGGACTGATGTCCTGAGGCAGAAACCAGCAGTTTCTCCTCCAGCCTGCTCGTCCCTCCCTCTGAGATGTGTTTTCAGGCTTATATGTTAATTCAGCCACCCTGCTGTATCCATGAAGCCATCGTCTGACGAATTAGCGGCTGATTAGGACAAGTCCTTTGTCTCTATTGCCCCAATACACAAGGCTGTTGTAATGCCAAATGGCCATAATTGACTGCAGGACGAATTCAATTGAGAATGTATATTCTGCTTCCAATACAGCTCTTTAACGTTGGGTGATAACATTTGTTTAATCATTTGTTCGAGGTATAATTTCAGGAGGGTTACCTGCAGTGGGTGTCTAAAGGATCTTATTGATTCAAGAGTTTCTACTGTTCAACAGAGATATCGTCCACTGAGAAAAAAAAAATCACATATGAAATTATAGCCTACTAGAAAGTAAAAGCAAATTCTTATATTAACAGGTAACATAATGACTCAACTGACAAAAATGTAACATAGACTGCATTGTCTAAATTTTAGATATATTAAATGCAGACCACGAGCTTTAATGAACAAATAGCAGACAATAAATGCTGTTCATCTATGTGTGATATTGCGCAGTAAAGTAGAAATTGCAGTTCTTCATATTTGAGCATCAGTATCAATGCAAAAAGATTTGAGTCTAGTCGGAATAATATTTGCTATTCATCAAGGGACATGCATGGTTGTCTGTGCATGTTTATATGAAAATTATCTTGAAAATACAAAAACATATTTAAAGGACCGGTGTGTGGGATTTAGGGGGATTTATTGGCAGAAACAGAATATAATATTCATAATTATGTTTCATATTTATGTGCTCATTCCTGTGTTTTCGTTAGCTTAGAATGAGCCCATCATATCTACATCGGGAGCGGGTCCTCTTCATAGAGTCTGCCATGTTGCACCGCCATGTTTCTACAGTAGCCCGGAGTGGACAAACCAAACACTGGCTTTAGAGAGAGCTTGCACATTTTGCGTTACCTGAAGGCCACTCTGGGTTTTCCGACCCGCTTGGAAAGGGAAGGGTGAGTGGAGGGGTATTCAGTTGGTTGCAATCTGCAACCTCACTGCTAGATGCCACTAAATCCTACACACTGGTTCTTTCAAAATAAAGCCAAACAAATGAGTCTCTGGGTTGGTTGTGTCACTATGTTCTTGTCTTGTTTGTCCTTGGAGATTTTCTGACTTTCTCCTCTCTTTTTCTGGCAGCTCGTCTTTTCGTGGAGACGGATACCTTTGGCAGTCGAGTGAGAATTAGAGGTGCGGAAAGTGGGCGCTACCTCTGCATGAACCGGAAGGGGAAACTTGTTGGAAAGGTACAATATACATTTCTGGATGTCTTTTATTTGAAAGCAAGGCGAGCGGAATCAGTGCTGTGACAAAATTAAGTAAAAAGCAAATTGAAGTTATAGTATGGTAGTATTAAGCAGACAAATTATAGTTCAACCCAATATCATGCCATAGCGGGTTAGTTTCACGTTTTGACTCGCGGAGACCTGAATATTACATGACTGTATTAACGTGCAGTACCAGCAGGGGGCACCGAAGAGACTTATTTATGATTAGGCAACAAAACCACTTAATTAGGTTAAGGGAAAACATCATGTTTGGGCTTAAAATAAGTATGTAAACAAAGTAAAACACGAACGGTAACAACGTAATGTCAGTACGGAAAACACGTAACAACCGTCAATACAAAACACTTGATAAACGTCGCTGATGTAATTTGCAAAACAAAACTCCGGTCTCGAACACAGGTCTCCTGCTTGAAAGTGCTGTGTTTGTTCGTGTAATATTCACATCTCTGCGACACAAAATATGACACTGACATGCTGTCTTCCAAGGGACAGGCGGGTCTGTTATAGGAATTGCATCAAGTAATCTTCGCATACTAAAGCTGGGGGAGGCAGTTTAATTTTGGCGTTATTGGGCAGAAATTCAATAATAACCTTTCAGCATATTGTGATTCAAGTGGTCGCCCAGGGTAAGCAGTTTCCTGAAATAACCTGTGATTGGCCAAAGTCACGGGCTAGATTTTCTAAAGCTTGAAAAACAGATCCATGAGGAGGTGCAGAAGTATAGTTTTCTCTCAGAACACTTGAATTGCAATACGCAGAAAGGTTATTATGGAATTTTTGCCCAATGAATAAAAATATATTCTGCCTACCCTACTTTAAGGAAACATTTGATTCACAATGTAGCATTTTAAATATGCACTCTTTGCCAAACATACAGTTGAAATGTACTCAGAGGGTGTAAAAATCAGTACAGTGTTTCTGTCAGTCAGTTAATTTAACACATGAGGTAAATTTAAATCCATATATGAGTTTGGTCATCTTACAATCCGTGCCTGGCCTCACCTTATCAGATCTCTCTCACAACACACACTGTAGCTCCAAACACTAAAGCTTCAATCCATTGTCATTGTAGTCTCATAGCTTGTCAGTCAGCCCAGGACATGATGTGCTGGAAAAAAGGAATTCTCAGAGGACCGAGTGATAGTCGCTCAGTCTTATTGGCCGTGGCTGACGGCGATGAGAGGAAAGTACCCTCCCATCATGCACTGCCTGTGAATTTGGTCATAAGTCAACTCTCCACTTCCTTCATGGAAATGGAAAAGATGGATTCACATGTCTGGCTGACATGACAAGTCATAATATTTCTCATCATGGTTCAAAAGTGTAGAAACTGTGGCTGATGTAATGTATGTTTATAGATTTTAAACAGGCTCCCACTGAGGGATAGAGTCAAGATGAAATAAATCATTTTTTAGAAGGACATTAATTTTTTAGCACTTCTGCGCAATAAGAACTAATGAGCCCATTTAAGTTTGCTTTAAAGTTTGCAACTCCAAAACAATGAAATTTGTAGATCCAAATGTGACAAAATTAATCTATCACATTGTCTAAGTTGTAAAAAGAAAAAAAACAGGAAAATTATAAGCCAAACTACTTCCGTTAAACAATTTTTTTCTAAATGCAGCACTTGAAGCAGTTCAGCCTATTTGCTGAACTTGCATGCTTTTTTGCAATTTTGGGGTTTTATCCACATGTTGTAAGTCACTTTGGATAAAAGCCTCAGCTAAATGAATGTAATGTAAAAAAAAATCATATAACGTGTTAGCTAGTGAGTTGTAGACATGCTGGTAGGCAGATTTCACCTCTGGAAAGAGCCAGGCTACTAAGCTAGCTGCGGCTTCATATTTAATGGGCTGAAATGATAGTGTTATCGATCTTCTCATCTAATGCAAAAAAAGCTAATTAATGCATTTTCCAAAATGTGTATTTCCCCCAAAAAATATTCCTTAAACAGAAGTTAACTCAAGAAACAAACAGTTTTATAGTTTGTGTTGCAATAAAAAAGTCCAGATATTTACACAAGTTTAAAACTTTAAAAAACGACCTAAAGGGTCCATTACACTGCAATAGCTATGTTTGCAGGTTTGCTAACGTTAGCTAACATTAGCTTCTGGTCTTACCAGACCAAGTAAGACTGTAGCACCAAAACCCCTGAGGGGGTTATCGCTTATAACTTCAACTACTCATTTGTAACAGAAAACGTGTTATTTCCTCTTTCTAAAGTCACATAGCCTCACTTCCAGAAGGCTTTGATATAAAAAATAAAAAACCCAGTGTGAACTGGCTTATTTGAGATCATATGACTGTTTGATCTAGCAGTTTTCTGTTTGATAAATGAATGAATCAGAATGTATGCAGTCCGTCCAGTTCTAACATAAGAACCCTTTTCTGTCTTCTCACGCAGCCCAACGGCCGGAGCAGGGATTGTATCTTCACAGAGATCGTACTGGAGAACAATTACACGGCCTTCCAGAATGCCAAGTATGAGGGCTGGTATGTGGCTTTCACCAGGAAAGGGAGGCCCATCAAAGCGTCCAGGACGAGGGAGAACCAGAGGGAGGTTCATTTCATCAAGAGGCTACACACGGGCCCGCCTCCCTTCCCCAACACCGACCAAAGCAAACACTTTGAGTTCATCCGATTTCCGGCCACACGTCGAGCGAAGCGAAACAGGAAATCACGTACCTCTTCCTAACACGCAGCAAAAGAAATGGACTGATGACAGTTGTGATATAGGAAGAAACAGATGCAATTTTATTTTTGTATATTTTTGATAGGCAAAAGAAATGGGTAAAATACCATAAATCTAAAGTAATATGGCTGTAAAATGATCATGTGTAAATACTGAAAGAGAGTAAAGAAGATGGATTATATTTAATGGTCCTGTGTGTATGTGTTGACTGGTGGAGAGCTGCGAGGGATGGAGGAACATTTTTAATAGGGTGGGTGGTTTGTAACAAACTTTAGCATGACTTGTTATGATACGGGCCAACTACATTTTCAACTATGTTAAAAAAAACTGCTCAAAAGATTTATCATGCTGCATGAACATAACCAAAATACACTGATAACACAAAACACATCCAATTACATTTAGCTTCATATAATGCTGTATATGCTAAACAGGATTCCCATTATTCCCCTAGTATTTCACATTATTTAATGAAGTGGGTGAACAAAATAATGCTCAAACCTCATGGAAAATTGAAGAAGTGACTTAAAAGCAGTTTGCTACGTTTGTTAAATGCAACATGGAACGACTAAAAGAGCTCCGAAGAGGCCAAATCTTCTGAGCTCAAACTGCAGGAGCATCAGTCAGAGAAATCTACATCAGTGAATTTGTGAAAGGAAAAAGTTTGGAAAATCCTATTACTGTATGTCAAACACATACAACTTGCACTGACAACAAGGGACATGTCTTTGTTCCATCAAGTTTTTACATATGTTAATTTGTCTATGCCCTGTCTAATATTTATGATGACTTAAAATGCCTTATGATAAAGTAGAAAGTAGCGACAAATCTTGAACAGTATCGGGTGCCCAGTAGTAGTAAGAACAGAAGAAACAAATCACAGATAACACGGTCTTTCTTAGTTTATTCTGGGGAAAAAAACAAAAAACTGTTTCAGCGATAAACCTGTCTCCTGATGTGTCTCCAGTGGTGTCTTTGAGGTAAGAAGGAAGCTGATGAATCAATTGTTTGACGTGTAAATCAATAAATTGTGATATAGGTTCTGTAAGGGACTGGTCTCGTGCTACTGCAGGGCGCCCAGGGACTGGCTCAATGGTTGATTTTCTAATTTTAGAGAGTGTGTAAAAAATGGGTCGTATGCTATTGGGTGTTGCTGCAACATATAATCAAAATCATTTTTTGATATCAGTTGATGCTCCAAAGCATTGCTAAGAAAACTTTTAATCTCCTGAGCAAATTGCAGAGTGGGATCACAACAGAATAGTTTCCAAGACAGATCAAAATGTTATTTGGAGTTCAGCCGAACAACGCAGCTCTTTTAATGAACTTGGCAAAGAAGGAAGACATGAGTCTTAGACTGAATTAACATTGATAGTAGAAAATATTGCAGTGTTTATGTAAATGTAATGAGAGCTATTTTTGCAGTGATGATGATAAGAAAACATTTGATAACAGATTGATGGGAGTACACCACTTTCTGCTCTAGCCTTAAAGTATTACATGCCACAGACTCACTGAGACATATTTTCATTTGGGGAAATTTGTTACCCTCGCTTTTGCCAAATTGCTTTTGGTGGGCTTCTTTCTTTCTTTCTTTCTTTATATATATGTGTATCCCATAAGAATACTGTAAAAGTGCTGATGACAGTTTCAACACAATATAAAGTATATATAAAATGTAGTAATAATTATATATTCTTTTTAAGTAGGTAAATAGATACATTAATAAAAAACAACAATAACATATTCTCAAGATGTGTTACATATATTGTCATAGTAACAAATGTGAGTTACATATTAAAAAAACTTCAGAATTATTCTACCCTGAAAAAAACAATTGTGTTTTATCAGCATTACCACAAATCAAGCAGGAGTTATCTACTTCCACACATCTGGAGATGACAGGCTTCAATGGATGGACTTTATATTGAGTTTTGAATTGAACTTCCCTGACATTATCAAGGCCTATTGAGAGCTGGGACACGGTCTTGAACTATGGGGTATGAAACGTGCGCAGTGTAACTACATTGCTATTTGCTCAACTTCGGCGCGTTGATGATGTGCGACATCTCCTCTTTTCACCCTCCTCAGACCTTATTAGCACTGCACAATTTATGAGGCAAAACCCAGGCTCTTTTCTTCTCCTTCTTTCATTCCAAATAAGATAAGATATTCCTTTATTAGTCCCGCAGTGGGGAAATTTGCAGTGTACAGCAGTAAAGGGGATAGTGCAAAAAACAAGAAGCATCATCAAAATATGAACCATTTAAATAGAAGGAAGTATAAAAATAGGAGCAGTATATACAGTATTAACAATAAACAGACTATTATCAAAGGGCCTATTGAAAGCTGGGACATGTGAGTTCCAATAGAAATTGCATTATAGTTTATTTTATTTATTATTTATTTATTTATTTATTTTCCTTTGTTTATGCCATTTAGGCTTCATTTTTGCAAGTATTCTTTATTGCAAAAGTCTCTCCTGCTTTAAACCCCTCTGTGAGGTCAAAGGTTAGGGTTGCCTACAGGGCAGCATCCCCTGACAGTGTGAGTCTCTGAGTCTCTGAGTCTGTGTCGCCCCCCAGTGGCAGCTGCAGCTCACTGAACTGGGATCAGGTGGAGAATCAGCTGACTCCCCCACAAACAGGAAGAGGAACTCACAGCTCAACAACACTAGTCATGTCAAAATAGCATCTGTGCACTTGTTTTATTGAATAAAAAGAGGCTTCAGACTCAGAATATGTTCGCCGGAGACGATGAGGACGGGGACTTCTTGTCTCCATCAGGAGGGTGAGTCTGTCTGTCCCCACTGAGCTAACACTGTTAGCCTGGGAGCTAACTAGCTCAACAGCAGTTAGCCTCGGCTAGCTGCTGTCGTGTATGAGACACATTTCATTAATCTATTGCGACCTTGTTCGTAGGTAATACACCTTTTAGAGAACAGCATGAAGCCGAGGGGATATTTCTAAAAGGTTGTTCTCTTATTCGGCTCACATATTTCACCAGATAAATAACAATACATGTTTATAAATGATGTTTTATTGTGTCTATAATCCTCACCAAGGACATCAGGGTGAGCACCTCAACAACAACATGAATCAAGTTCTTTCACAAGAACATGTGTGTGAAGAATTAGTGAATGACCTCTGATATTCATTAACATCCTGCCACTGATAACGTTTGATATGTGATGAGATGTTTCTATCTACAAATCAGAGAGCTGAACATTCATAAAGCTCAGAGTGACCTCACCAGGTAAAGGTCAGCAGCTACAGAGCATCTTCAACCTGTGGAGAAGTATAAATAATGCACCTGTAACAAACTAATCATGCAGGCCTAGTTCATGGAGAACTATAGCAAGTTATATTACATACTCCTATATTATATATAATATGTATATATAATATAATATGTATAGATAGATAGATAGAGTTAACTTTATTGATCCCGAGGGAAATTCAAGTTTCCAGCATCACAGTTCCATAGTGCAAAACATGTTAGTAAAAAGGCAGTAAAAAAGTAAGTAGTGGAAAGTACAAAGTACAAAACAATATACCAGATATAAAAATACAAGGAGATGAAGAAAACTGTTAAAACTGAATATAGTGCAGGGTAACAGCTGTGATACACGACTATTAAACAAGTGAATATAGTGCAGAAGAGACTGTTAAAAGTGAGTATAGTGCATTATTCGACCACTCGAACATGCAGGCCAAAACTGACAGGCTCAACAACTTTGCCAGACAGGTTGGACTAAACATCAACACCTCCAAAACTCAAGTGATGTGTGTAAACTCCACCCCTGCAGCACCCATTCTTGTAAATGGGGCACCACTTGAGTTTGTGGAAGAGTTCACATACCTGGGCAGCCTCATCAGTAAAGATAGTGCAGTGCAGAAAGACATTAAAACAAGGCTGGGAAAGGCTCAGGGTGCCTTCTCCCAACTCCGTTCCATCTGGAGGTCCAAGCAATACAGCCTTAAAACTAAGATGCTTTTGTACAACAGCAATGTCAAGTCTGTTCTGCTATATGGCTCAGAGAGTTGGCGAGTGATCAAAAGTGATATGAGGAGAGTGGAAGTTTTTCACAATGGATGCCTCCGACGAATATGCCAGATCTTTTGGCTAAACAAAATCTCCAACCACCAACTGTACAAAAAAAACGGTAGCCGTAGCATCATCAAGGAAATTACACACAGACGTCTGAGATGGCTAGGCCATGTGCTGAGAATGGAGCAGGACCGGATCCCGAGAGTCGCCTTAAGATGGACACCACCAGGCAAAAGAAAACCTGGGAGGCCCAAATCCACCTGGCGTAGAACTGTGACACAGGAGCTGGACAAGATGAACCTGTCATGGGGAGAGGCCCAACATGCTGCCAAGGACCGAATACAATGGAGAGAGCTCATTGAAGCCTTATGTCCCATAGGGGATGAAGAGGAATGATGATAGTGCATTATTATCTGTCCTGCAGACCGTCCTCCTTTGTCCACCCCCCTCCCTAGAGAGGTGTTGTACAGTTTGATTTCTCGGGGGACAAAAGGATTTCCTGAGTCTGTCTGTGGAGAACTTGGGGAGCAGCAGCCTGCTGCTAAACGAGCTCCTCTGTTTGGTGATGACGGCGTGCAGAGGATGGCTGGCGTTGTCCAGTATGGCCAGCAGTCTGTTGAGTGTTCTTTCCTCTGCCACCGTCATCAGAGAGTCGAGCTCTATGCCGAACACAGAGCCAGTATATGTATACATATTCCAGTGGTTTCATATTGACTGTATCTCTGGTGGTCCCATTGCTGGTCTGATGATTAATCACATGCCTTTATATCTCCACTGACTTTTGTCGTGTGTTTATTCAGCCAGGTATATATATATATTTTTTTATCATTTGTATGAATGAAGCTTCTCATACTGTCTGGTGTATTCAGGTCTGCGATGACATTTGATTTCCCTGGTTCCTGTTCTGCAGACAATGACTTCTTCATGTTGTGACTTACCAAAGTCATTTTTATAACCTTGTGACTCTCATAAGTCTTTTGAGGTTTGAAATAACTGTCTGATAAACCAAACCCCTATTATCAAACGCAGTGTTTGAGATCTTGCTCAAAGTACTCAAAGAATGAAGAACACGTTTTTACATGTGTAACATTAGATTATGTATTTTCTATGTTTATGTCCACTTATAATGGAGGTTGTGATATTGACAAACAAAATAAATATTTCAGGAATCCAAGCTGTTAACGTTCTGTTAACTAACTTACTATTAATATACCTTGTCTCTCAGTTATGAGGCATTGAGTTACAGCTTTGCCACGTTCTCAAACTGACAACCCTGTTGTGCTTTCTGGCACTGAATGTGTGACCATTGTGTGATAGCGGCACAGTGTGGAGGCACTGGTGGAATAAGCAGCCAGTGTAGGGCATGATCTAGAGGGTTATGGCGGCTAATTCCTATCACATGCTGCTTGTTAGAGGAGTGAGGTGAGGCCTTTTGGCCACAGCCCATCTCAGCTCGGTGGAGACCCAGCACTAAGTCGGAGCTCCTCGGTTTCTTTCTCTGCTATGCTGTTGAATCTGCCACAGTGGTGTGACCGCAACCGGGGAATGAGAGCTTAGGGGTAGCCCGGGACTGGTGCGTTGGAACGTACGCAGGAAGGAGTTTGACTCACACATGCAAACAGGCTGGCCCTTCTCATCCCTGTTCCTTACCATCGGAGATGAGGGCCTCAAGGCTTTCAACATGTCTGCTCGGGGAGATACCAATGATTACCAGTGGAAGGAGTTCCAGGGGTCAGTACGAGTTAGCTGGGCAGTTTTTTCCGAGGCTCGTCTTGTTTTGAAAACACAGAAACTTCGTAGAAGTGTTGGTCTAGTCGAGCAGGTTTGATCCTGACTGTTGGAAATAAGGAGATTGGTGCTTATGATTGAGGTAGTAGTTATAATGATGATGTAATAATATCATTTTTGTGCTACGATTGTTGTTGATTTGTTGATCATCAGAAGATTATCAATTTTGATATCTGATTAATTGTCATTTGTAAACAAAAAATGTCAAACGTTTGCTGTTTTGGTTCCTCAGACATAAGGATTTGCTGCTTCTCTCTTTTTTTTTTTTTTTTAACATCAGTGCACAATGACATCAAAATTTAGGATGACCTGAGAGTCCGTAGTTTGACCAAAAATGTAGTTCCATGCTGCTGAGCAAACTTAATCCGCTGAAGAAGAAAAGATAGTATGTGGACTTTTGCGCACTTGCGTCTCCACAATGGATGTATTCCACTATTCCACCGCTGTCTTCCGGCATCACTTCACCTCGCCAGATTTCAATTCTTGAGCGAGACTCTTTCCATAATGTCAGACACTTATAATAACAATCTGAGCCTGTCGGTGGCAAAAACAAGCACTTTTAGTGGATGTAAATGACGGTGTCAGCTTGCCCCAATAGCACCATATTGCAGCCCGTGAGCAGCTGCCGTCTGCAGCGCTCTCCCTCAATACTGGACCAATTTTAGAAATTGTTATCCCTAGTAGTCAGTTAGACACTAAATCATGAGCAAATAGGTTCCAGGTTGAAAAATACCAAAGTTACCCTTTAAGAGCTGTTGAAGTGTGGCAGCAGGCCGCTAAAGTAACCCCTGAAATGAAGATGAAAGGCTTGTATGAGCAGCTTTACTTGCGCGACTGCACAGTCGGGCCATATCTTATATCTGAGGAAAGGATATTTTATACTATAAGTGTAACCATAGAGCGGATCACACACTTCATGGCAAATATAATCATGTCTAGATGATCTTTACACTTGTTCTCCTTGCAGGGCCAAGTTGGCCTCCCTGTTCGGACTAAACCAGGAAGGCACTCAGGGGAACGAGTCCTTCCAGTACACAGCACCGAAACAGCCCAGAAAGAACTCCAATGCAGGTAAGACGATTAGAAATAGAGACATCAGTGACTTCAGATTCAGCTGGATGTGGAATCTGGAATTAATATGTTTTTTTGTCCGTTCACAGCGTCAGCCACCCAGAAACCAGCTCCACCACCTGGAGCTCCTGCAGTGTTATTCGCCACAGCAGTCCAAGCCTTCAGATAGTGAGGACACAGTTTTTAATATTTTATAACCATTTGAATGTAGCTTGAAGTACTTATGGGAATATTTCTGTTTTTTTTTTCATGTATTTTCTAAACGTAAAAAAGTCTATTCCCACAAGAATTTATTTTTGCAAAACTTAAAAACTGTAACTATAAAATGGATTTCCATAATAAACTGTCAAGTGAAAAGCTTTTCTGCCACTTTTGTCCCATGTGCAGTATTAACGGACAGTATGCGAAGCAGGGGAAGCTGGGAGCAGCCGTACTGGGCAACCACGCAACAAAAGAGGTTGAGCGGTTTGCTAATTGGTCACTTGTTTGAGATTATTGGTGTGACTTTTGATTTTTTATGAATAATGCACCTCTTTTTTTTGCTGCAGTACAAGCTGCTTCTTTACTTGAGCCAACAGAAACAAGTGACCGCTGCCAAGATTCATGTGGGCTTTGTTTTCACAGTAAGTAGAGACGTACAGCATGTTGATTACATATGGACAGATAATGTGATTCATTAGAGGAATATCACACTTTGCACATGGTGGGGAAGTCTAAAAATATATGGAAACACATTTGAATCATTTCTAGGTCTGAAAATGTTTCCTAACTGGTGGAAGTCCAAAGCTTTATCATATACTCTTTTTTAAATTTGTCATAAATAATCTTTAAAATAATGTTACTTATCTGATTGTTGTATTTTGACCTATTGTCAATATACAGTACACTAGGAGAGACACTGATATTTAAAACATATTATAGGGTTAATCCAATGTCTCTCTTCTTTTCTGAGTAACTCATGTACAATACACTATACTGTGATAATATGAATTGGTAAAAGTCAAATAATTACAAATTTGTGTGGGATAAATGTAGGAATCCTTTATCAGAAGTATGTGGGGCATTGTATTGTCAAGACTGCATCAGTCTGGAGTGTTTCACTGGAATATTTACGGAAATCTTTATTGTTTAATTCAAATCAGTTCACAAGATGATGAATTTTAAAAATCTATTATAAATGGATTAAAATGTAATACAGCAACACAGTTCAAAAAATCTCCCAGCCGTCTGCCCCAAAAAAGGGTGTGATGTCACGTTTCCGATGCGGGTAATAAATACTTATTGATAAGAGCGATCACAAACTATTAGCAGCGTATGAGAACGGAGCTTTAGTTTGTAGTCTAGTATAGAGAGACAGAGCGCAATGTAATGTGACCATGCCTTGACTCCTGCCAGCGCATAACAGCTGGCCAATCAGAGTTCCTGTTTCCTGGGTGTGGGTTGGACATGGAAGTGCTTACATGTCTTTGAGTTAAAGTGAAATCGCGAAATGGAAACTGTAGAAATAAAGCAAGAGACAAATGAATTGTAATATAGAATAATGAAATGATATTTCAAATTTATTTTAAGATTCAATTATTCATTCGGACAGAATTACATTATCTGCAAATTTAATGATCATTTTATTATTCTATTGTTGTTTTGAGTTTTTAAATACATCCTTGAAATGCAAATTGGAAGAGTCTAGCAGTTACTTCTTCCCACTGATTCAAAAGTCTTTCAATATTATGTCCATCACAGCTCTGCAAGCTGTTATAAAAATATGAAGTAAATCTTCATTACTGAAGAATTTTTCGGTCAAATTAACAATTAATATTTGATATACTGTATATCAACTGACAAACATTAATAAAGACACCCCAGACTCGATATTAGTCACTATGTAAATAAATAATTGCAAATACAATACAATACATCAAAGTTCATGACACTACGGATTCCCCAGAGTGTGTAACTGTGGAGCAGGTTGCTGCTCAAATGAGCTGATTGTTGATGAAAAATGATGGAAGTGTTCCTCGTCTTGTGCCTGACCACATGTTCTTTCTCTCCTGCAGGTACAGCCAAACAATTACTTCACTTTTTATGACGAGCAGAGGCAGAACTGGTCCCTGATGTTTGAAACAGAGAAAGCTTCATCGGACTTCTGCAAAGAGGTGAGTGACGCAGGAGGAGACCTATTGTTTGACCAACAGAGTGAGTAACTAAGCAGACAGGCTGTGTTGACAGCACAAGATCCACAAGTATCAGGATTGATCTTCAAAACCCCTGTTATATTTCTGCTTTCATTTGATACACGCTTTAGCCAAATCGCACGAGTTATGTTGTTTGTCAGATGATGACTTCTTTCTGTCTATGTACATCAGGTGTGTTTGGCGAAAGCAAACAGCGCAGTCTCCTTAGATGATGTGGTGGTTCAGGATCTGAGTATTGGTGAGGGCCAGGCGGTGGAGAATGGAGACTCTTTGGAGGTGGTGTACACAGGCTGGCTCCTGCAGAACAACGCCATCGGCCAGGTCGCCGCGCACTTCCACCATTATTTAATCAATTGCGTCATTTTGTCTCCAGATCCTGGGGATTTAACTCCTATCATAGCACACTAGTTATTGAATCTTAAATATCATTTCAGATGTTTGACTCCAACCAGAACAAGGACAAGTTGCTACGACTGAAACTTGGAGCTGGAAAAGTGATCAAAGTAAGTCAAAACGTACTGTACAAAATAAGAATAGCAGCTTAAGTTCAATCTCCACAAAAAAAACTTTTAACCACTTTTTTTTTTAGAGATGTAGGGGTGGGGTGGGGAACAGGGGATGTTCAGGGGTAGATCGCAGGTCGACAGTAGATGCCACATAGAAGTGGTGTACATCACCTGAAAGTTGGGAACCTAGATTAGTATTTACTGCAGGAGCATGTAGTGTAAGCCAGCCCGGAGAACGGGTGTTATAAGTATAATGTCTTAGGCACAGTGACAAGTTTAGCTTTAAAAGCCAAGGCCAGCCTAAACTGTGACTGCATCATGTTCGTCATCATATTATCATTTTTTGTTTTATTACATGCATTTGTTGCAATATTATTACTGTGTATCATTACCTTCTCTGTGTTAACAGGGCTGGGAGGAAGGGATGCTTGGGTTGAAGAAGGCAGGCCGTCGTCTCATTATCATCCCAGCCAACCAAGCTTACGGATCCAAGGGAGTCCCCAACCGCGTCCCGGCTAACAGCACTCTTATTTTTGAAGCAGAGATTCGAAGGGTAAATTTTCAACATCATCTGCTCCTGTATTTGACCTTTCCTAACATACCTGATCATTCTAATGTCACATGAATACTAGTTAGGTCTGTGTTTAAGGAGCTGCAACTTCTGATATGACCTCTTTACTAATAGTTGCTTGTAATGTTGGTGAAGTGAAGTGAAGCTTTTTCTGCCTTTTTGCGCCTTAGGTGAAGTTTTCCAAGGACAATGGGTCTGTTAGTGGCAGCTCCAGAGGCTCTGCTGCTCCCTCCCCTGTTCCTTCCTCAGCTTCCAGTGTGGAGAATCTGGCGCCAGAGCACCCAGTTCAAACGACCGCCTCCGGTCCAGGCAGACCAGGGTGAGATTTAAGCCTTGGAAAATAGTTACCAGCACTGTCCTTAACCCTTTTGTCACTTAAAATGATTTATTTCCGACCTTTTCTTTTTTTTATTGCAGGGAGCCACCACTTCGTGCAAAGTCAAACTCCCTCAGTGAACAGTTGGCAGTAAGCACCCTGCTATCACTGCTTCTTTTCTTATTAACAACGTACTGTGATATTGATTGTACTCAGTTATTTTGCAGCTGTATTGATGAAAGCTTTCTTTTTCAAACTTCAGAATCCTGATGCCTCAAAAGCCAAGCTGATCTCTCGCATGGCAAAGATGGGCCAGCCCATGTTGCCCTTTATGACAGGAGGGGCCAGCCAGCCCGAATCCAGTGATTCTGAGCTTGAGGTGGGTCGGCAGAATCTTGGGAGGAAGGTTTTTTCTATGGATGTTAAAGAATAAGTCTGAAGATATTCTGTATTTTTCTTATTGTCAGCAAATTCCATGAAAAGGCCAAGTCCAACAATGAATGTATCCTATTAAATGGATAGTTTGGGTGTTTTGAAGTGGGGTTGTATGAGGTACTTCTCCATAGTCAGTGTATTATCAACAGTAGATGACGGTCGGCACGCCCCTAGTTTGGAGAAACCAACAGGAGTACCAGCACGGGAGCAAAACTATGCACTGCTGTGGACGAGGCCGGCAGAAAAACGTATTTTAGTCACCTAAAAGAAAGGCCCACCTAAAAAAAATCAATATCAGTTTAAGTGTACGCTATATTTAGAATATTTTCACTGGTTTACCATGCCGTGAGACAGCTATAGAGTCTATGTTTCCAACGGGAACTTGAGCAGTTATCTATGCTCTCTTTAAAGCCACCAGACTCCATTAGATATATTGAATGTCAGAAACATGATAAATGATAAATACCCTTCACAAGTTACATGAGCCTGAAGAAATTTCAGTAAAACCAAAAGTTATTCAACTCACAATGACAAAAGCGAGAGAAATGCAGCAACTTGACATGTTTAGGAAGCATTAACTAGTAAATGTTTAATATTTTTACTTGATACTGAAACGGAGAATTGATAATCAAAATTATCATTTTTATACCTCCGCAACAACGTAGTCGGGGGTATATCCGTCCTTCCGTCCATCCCTCCTTCCCTCTGTTCGCGTGTAACACTTTAGTTTCCAGAGCAGAACTCTAAAACTATTTAACTTAGGAACTTCAAATTTGGTATGATGATTGACAGTGTGGTCTAGTTGTGCTCTTTGGGGGTTAGAAATCCAGGGTGCCCAACATTTTTGAAATATTTTCAAAAGGGCAAACACACACACACACACACACACACACACACACACGGGAGAGACGAGACAACAGTCGGAGAAATAAGTGGCGTGCTCTAAAAAGAGAAAAGTAGACAGCGAAAACAGCTTTTTTCCAGAATGGACAGACTCTTACACGTTCATTCTTCCCACAGACAGTTCAAAACCAGTATGTCTCATGTGTTCAGAGACCGTGGCGATTACTAAAAGCGGTAACGTCTTTTTTGAAGTGGAGGCTGGCATCTTCCATCACCTTTTCCGAACTTAACATGTACTGTTTATACTCATTTTGGCGGTTCACTTCCTCTGCTCTCTCCAGGCTCTTTCTCCGTTCCCTACTTCCCTTTATACACAAAAACACATGCCCCATATGCACATCCATGCTCATACACCACACACACTCACCCAGGAGAGTTTGTCTGGGAGGGAGAAGAGAAACACCAAGGCGAGTCTCAATTCTGCCAAATCTGGTGTTATAACTGACTTTCTGCCACTATTGCGTTGATCTCCAGGACACCAGTGGCAGCAGAGCGAAGGATCGGCCTGTGGCTCCATCTCCAGTGCAGATCTCCACTGCTGCTCCAGCTTCAGCATACAGTAAGCTTTTTCCACCTGCTCATATATACTGTATACGTTGCTCCTGCAGCTCAGGACTATAAAGAGCACAATTTTCTATGACGGTGTACAGTATGTTTTACAATTTCTTGGTTAATTCCCTGAATTTTATCTGTTAAATGTATTGTTTTTTTTTTCC
Source organism: Sebastes umbrosus (assembly GCF_015220745.1). NCBI lineage: Eukaryota > Metazoa > Chordata > Actinopteri > Perciformes > Sebastidae > Sebastes > Sebastes umbrosus. Next base: position 7,344,074 of record NC_051276.1, read on the forward strand.
TGCAGTACAATCATATCCTCACACCGCTCCACCTTCTGCCTTACTTCCTGTTATGACCACTGTTGCCCCACAGCCGGGGCTGTCTGCCAGCAGCCATGCCTTTCAGGTACTTTGCACTGATTCCTCATCAGTAAGCACATCATGGACAAATCTGGTAATATCAGTGCATTGTGTTGTTTCATAGCCTTACGCCTACCCACCGAACTCCGTGGCTTCATCTCAGCTACAGCCTGTTGGCCATGTCTACCCTGCACAAACTATCCCATACATGGGTAAGAGTGTTCAATTCAATTACAAGAAGCTTTTTGTACACCAGTCAATCCTAAAACTAAATATGGAGCCTAATCCCAGATCAAATGTGCGTTGAAGGGCCCTGAATATCGTCTTCTGTGATTGTAATGTTTAAATGTTTGTATCCTTGTTTCTTGTCTTTGTCCTTTCTGTGATGTTGCAAATGGAGCTGCTGTTATGCAAAACAAATTTCAGACCTGTCTGACAATAAAGCATTATCGTATTATCGTATCGTATCGCTCTCGACACAGGGTCCATTCAGGGTCTGTTTTACTATCATTTCACTATGCAGCCTCATTAATTAATGTAACTACACTTTGATTTAAATGGTGAAACTGTTGCAAATTACAAACCCTGTGATTGTGTTGTTCTCGCCAGGCTCCAACGATGTGACATCCTTCTTGATGACTGAGGCCCGACAACACAACACAGAGATCCGGTTATCAGTCGGAAAAGTAGCAGATAAAGTGGATCAGCTGGCCTCAAAGGTATAAACTCTCTGCAGGACAATACGTTCATTACGAGGTTTTAAAGGACCAGTGTGTAGGATTTAGTGGTATCTAACGGTGAGGTTGTAACCAACTGATTACCCCCACCCCGCCACACCAAGCTTGTAGAAGAACCTACAGTGGCCTTCAGGTGCGTTCACGCCACTACATTCAAGCTGCCACTTCAACGTAAAAAGGCGACTAGAAACACGGCGGCCCCTATGTTGATATGAACATCTCATTCTAAGCCAGAAAATACACAACAGTTCTTTCAGATGGTTATACACTAATGGAAACAAAGTTATGAATGTTGTATTCCATTTCTGACAATAGGTCCCCCTAAATCCTACACTCTGGACCTTTTAATACAAAGCAGATCTGATCTTGTCTTTTTTTTTTACTTCAACAGATAGATGACCTTCAAAGGCAGGGGAGTGTTTCCATGGGTGTTCCTAGTATGTCAATGGAAACCTCCATGATCATGCACAACATCCAAAGAATTGTCCAGGTAAACACCCGAACAGTACGGCGCCTTGTGTTTTACTGGTGTTTTTTTCCTCAGCTCTTTTTTATAAAACAAATATTGATTCTTTTATTACATCTTTTAGTGTCCTGGGACTGGAAAATCAAACTGTGTTCTGAAAACTCTTCATTTTATTTTTTAGGAAAATGAATGTTTCAAAAAGGAAGTCTTTGAGAAAAGCTCTCGCATCGAGGAGCAGAACCATAAGATCGGGGAGCTCATCAACCAGAATCAGAGGTGAGTCTAAAAATGTCAAATAGTCAGTCGCATCATGTCCGACCACTATTTCCACTTGAGTCACTTGCAATAGAAATGTACATGATCTCCCTCTCATGTGGAGCTCTTATGTTTTAAAGTCAAATTCCAAAGTGCCTTTGTATTTCATCTGAGAGATGTGTTTTTTATTTTAGACAGACGTCGTCTAAAATCTTTGTAGTGCTATCCTGCTGCAGTGTGATACTGAAATTAGTGCATTAGAAAAACAATGTAACTAGTAAGAATGATAAAAATGGCATCTGTATGAACTTAAAGATTTGTATGGGCCACGTAGGGGATTACAAACAGTTTTGAAAGGAATAGCGATATCGTCACACTGCTATTTGATCTGGTCGTGCTGTGGTTGTCTAGGTACATGGAGCAGAGTAACCTGCTGCAGGAAAAGAGGAATGACTCCCTCAAGTCATCCAGTGAACAGACCCAGGCCAGATTACTGCTGGCTGAGCAGGACAAGGTGAGAAAAAGTGGTGGTGAAAAGGGGGAACAACTGAGACTGGAAATTGTGCTTTCACACTGCATCAAGCATTACTCTCTTGCAATGCTGACAGACTACACTGGTAGACAAAATATAGTTTATTATGTATGTATTATGTGTATTAACATTTAACACAATTTGCCTGATCATACCTTTGTGGTCAGAGCCTAAAAGCCAAGTAGCTTGCAGTGTATGAATGTACCTTCAGATTGTAGATTTGGTTTTCACAAAGCATGGGGGAAATATGCATTTCTCCACTGAGTCATCCAGCATTTTAGTGACTGATCCTAAGTAGAGCCTAACTGATCCATTGGTGGGACCAGGCGTATATGAGAGAGATGATGATGAGAGACAAGAAATGCCAAAGAGATATAGATGGATAGATATAAATATAGATAGATAGATGGTTAAATCAATGTATTTAGAAAAGAAGTGTGCTGTTAAATTTGGAGACAAACAAAACTGAATTATTCACCCAGAGAAGAGGTGTTTGTCCGGGCTGCAATTTAAGTCCAACTTCATTTAATGTGTATATAAATTGAACTTGCTGTTCAGTTGGATCAATGTGCTGGTCTTGACCCGTCCCTTCTAGATAGAGAGGTGAAGTGTCTGTTTTATGCTGATGACCTGGTTCTACTGTCTCCTACTGAACAAGGACTACAACAACAGCTGGGCATAGAAGAACAGTACTGTCAGAACTGGGGCCATGGCAGTAAAAATGCCCCAGATGTCAGGGGAACAAATCCCAGTTTACCATAAATAACTATATCATTGAACATAGTATGAATTATACCTACCTTGGTATAACCGTAACAGCATCAGGGAGTTTCAACATGGCAGTGAATGCACTAAAATAAAAAGCTCAAAGAGCTCTAAATGTATTTAAGAGAAAATATTATAATTTCCAAATTCCAATTATAATCTTGCTTAAAATATTTGATAGTGTCATCCAGCCCGTTGAGCTGTATGGTAGTGAAGTACGCGGTCCACTCAGTCATTATAACATCCAACAGAACCCTGACATGCAGGGTTTTTTCTGCGGATACATTTTACGCATATACAGAAACACACCGACAAATGCATGTAGAGCAGAATGTGGCTCAGAAAAGAGTCCCTTATGTCAGTTGGTGCTGAGGCTAACTGCCCCCTCTCAGGCACACTCTGGCCAGCCTCACAACAACACCGCTCTCCAAACACCAACCAGAGTAAAACTAATTATAGCGCAATGTAAAGAAAACCATAGAGAACCCTGGAAAAAAAGAAACTAGAATGTTTTCTGGCTCTAAAAAGAGATTATGAATTGTCAGATTATCTCTCTACTGTCTGAGATAGGAAGCACAGATGGATCCTATCCAAGACAGAGATGCACTTCCTCAAAAAATGTAAAACATTCAATGATATAAGGAACAATTATTTTGACAAATTCAACACACACAAATGTTTGTTGAAATGTAATTATAATATTGTAAATATATCATTAATAAATAACAATTGTAACGTTGTTGCCAACATTGTTTTTTTGAAACTCTCATGCCAATGAAGTCTTTGATTTAATAGCGATAGAGAGAGATGGTGAGATAGAAATGATCTAGTTGTGTCTGAGTGTGCAGCTGTTTCTTGCTACAACCTTTAGGATATCTTCCATTTTCAAGGTCTATATTCTCTTGTATGTGCGTTTCACCATTTTTACATTCAATATGTAAAGGTTTCAAATGCCAAAAAAATAAGCAAATCATACAATAAGAGGTCCGTCGATTTTTTTATTTTACATGTGTCCATAACATGTTTTAAACCTCTTTTTTACCTGTTGTTCCTGGTGAAAACTGTAAATCTCCAAATGTGTGTGAATTTTTCAGATACACTGAAGGATCAAGGGTTCCTTTGTGGATTGAGAAAATTCTCTTGCTTCTTTACCTAAATAAACTACTAAGTAAACCATTAAGAACCCCGTTGGATTATCAGAAAAAACTAACTCAACACTGATGGACTTTGTTCTGTAATAGTGGTACATTGGACTAGTTATTTAAGTACATGCATCATTATTTTTCTATTCTACGCTAACTGAATTTCACATTGAGATTTCCCCTTATTTATTGAATCATTTACTGTGTGTTTCTTGTTACAAATCTGATGCTATTAAGTGCTTTGCTCTTTGCCAACTGCTCTCTGCTTGGTTATTTGCGCTGCAGTGCTGCTCTGAGGAAAATCTAGCATTTACTGCTCTCTCTTCTCAGCATGCACTGCCTCGGGACCTGGGCTCCGGCCAGGTGAGCCTGTTTTCTCTGTGTACCGCTACCAGACTGGGGTCAAATAGTATCTGCAAAAGAAGAAAAGAAAATGACAAAGTGATACTGTGTAAGTGCTCCAAAAGTATTTATTTTTTTAACTCAGCAGCTGTTTTGAGCAAACAAAGCAAAGACAGCTCCTCAGTGAGTTTGTCATCGACAGTTTAAACTCAGGAAGACAAACCTTCCTTTTTGCCTGAGCACTTTGCAATGACAAACACACAACAGATACATCCTTGAGACAGAAAATGCAAATCTGGCATTTAATCGCTGATCTGACAATCCGGTTTGCCCTTATCAAGCCCCACTTCCAAACACGCTGCACAAAATATAAAGTATCATGCGGAACTATTTGACCCCGATCTGACCGCTGCCACTGGAATCATCCTTTTTCATACTTCATTGACATTTGGACTAACTTTTCTTTCTTCTTTTTCCCTGCTGTCTCCTTTTCCATCAACCATCACTTACCATTTTTCTCCCACAGGGTCACGCTGCTCTCACACCAATAGCACCAGTAACCACTCATCTAGGCTGTCATTATGTTGTTACACTGTCTCTGTGTGGCCTGGGTTTTCCCTTACTACAGACAGCCACTGCTACATGCCTTCCTCTCCTCTCACCCCTCTCTATGTCCGTCTGCGTCTCCATCAGGTCCGTCTGACGGAGGATCTGGCTTCGTCCGTGTCCCAGCAGTCTCAGCTGCAGCTAGAAGCTACAGCTCACCAGCAGAAGGCCATGGAGATGCAGAGTAAACTGAGCTCAGCGCTGCAGGACAACGAGAGGCACTGCCAACGCGTTGCTGCCCTGGAAACACAGCTGGAAGGTTTGTGCTGTCATTTTTATTGGTTTAGTACAACAGTCCTGCAATAAATCCTACCTGCATGAGTGTTGTAATGTTCAGTTTTTGTTGTAAGTTTTTCACACAGGTGTTCAACTTTATGATCCTTTTTGGAGGCAGATAATGATGCATTAAACCTTCATTGATACAAATGGGGTGGACAAAGTGTTTGCAAAATCTCTCAGTAAAATCAACAATTACAGCCTCCAAAATGACCATGAAGTTTAATTAACACCTCTCTAACAGAGCTTCAATAAACAAACAAACATAATTGTAACTGGCAACGGGAGTGTATGTGGTTGCACTCACTTAGCCAGTTTTTTTCCTGTTTGACATACGTGGTTTAACTAATCCTGACTTAAAGCTACCAGCAATACGCTAGATTCTAAAGAATTCCACAGCCCAGTGTTGCCAACTCTTTTCCAATGAAAGTAGCTGGCAGCACAAGCTCCCAAATTCACTAAATCTAGCGAAAATGTCACCAAGAGCAACACTGACGGTCCACCCCTTCAGGCCTCCCTCGAAAACCGTTCCCCCAAAATGATCCTTATGAACATAAATATATCATAATGAACGTAAACAACGAACACGGCTATTATTAGTACTTGTGGAAGACTTGGACAGGCTAATTACAGTCCTGCGACAGCCACTGATACTGTCTTTTTTCTTTTTTGATTTATTAGGGATGTAATGAGAATTTCAACAAATACAACAAAAACTAGACCCTAGCTTACAAGATTGTTTGAGCCAGCTCAAACAATCGTGTTCACTCTCATCTAGTTAACATGTTTCTTAAACACAGATTTGAAGGATATGGCTAAGTTTTTCTTATTTTCAACAACTGACAAATTAGTGTAAATGTAAATCTTTAAAAATAGGTCTCATATATAGCTTCATTTTCACAAAAGGCTCAGTAATTTCCAGTAACAGCTGGTCACTGTAGTTTTTATTAAATGTTACTTAAACAAGAGGTAATAGTTCATTTGTTGGGGACTATTTTCAGCAGCGGATTAATAAAACCAAAATAGATCAAAATAAACTACAGTGTGTGTGTTCATGTGAATGAAGGAACATGTCACCCAGTGCAACAGTGTGGCTCATTGATGTGTTTTAATAGTTTTTGGACAACAATGGAGCTCTATTACACAGAGGAAGAAGATAGATCAGGCTTTGATACACACACAATACTTGTTAGTAGATGCATTCATTCAGGTTTTGGTCTTTTGTTGAATTTTTTTTTCTGTCGATAAAATGGAAAATAAAGACTATCACCAGACTTATGTGTATCCTTCAATTTTGGATGATTATAAACAAGTGCGCTCTTATTCTGAAAGTCAAAGCCATGATTAGCAATGATACAATTTTCAACAACATTAGTGCCTCTAAGGAATGGAGTCATGTGAATCTGAAAATGAGTTCAAGCATGGGGTTCATCTCAAAATGTCTTGATCATGATCTAGATAACAAGAGTATGATTCAGAATTGTTAATAATTCTGCATTTTAACAGGTTTGAGCACAACAACATGTTGCTTTGTTAGCAGCTCCAGATAGGCCTAAACTTTGAAAAGCTGAAAAATCCTTCCCAGCTTAAAATCAGTAAAAACAAGGTTAGTCCATGTACCAAGAACATGGCCCTGGAGCGCACAAGTAAAGGATGTTAAAAAAAATTAAATAAAGGACGTTACACCCGAACTGACCGAAGGCCGTGTTGGCCTAAGATGATTTTAAAGAAACACTGGTCTAACAATGCTGTGTTTATGTGTTTCAGAGATGAAGGAGGTAGCAGAGAGGGCCCAGGCTCAGTACCGTTCAGAGAAGCAAAGACGCAAAGAGATGGAGCTGAGAGTCAACAACACAGAGGAGGAACTGCAGGACCTAAAGACTGATAAAGAGAGCCTAGAACGAGTACGTATGCTTCATGTTTTTTGTCCTTCTTTCAGTGAAAGGGGACAGACTTTGGTTCTCCGCAGAGGGTATGAACTTAATATCAGTATCGGTACACAGAAGTCACCATGGAAACAAGGATAATATGTTAAAGAACTGTTCAAATTTAGGAAGAATTCATGCAGGAGTTTTTGAAATGTGAAATAGTTGTTGGGTAAATGTTGACAAACGGTTTGTTCCCCTCCCTTTAAGACACTTTCAGAAAGGAAGAAGAAGTGGCAGGCTGAGCGTCAGCGTCGGGATGAGGAGGTGGAGGAGCTCCGTAAGAGCAGCCAGCAGGAGCTGGACAACATCCGAGCTCAACTTCGCAAGGCCAGGACCAGCACTGACAATGCTGCAGCCGAACAGGTTACATCCAATGAAAAGGCTGTACTGTAGGAACATAGACGATAATGTGATTATTTAATAACTTGCAATCGATCTTCTCTTTAAATTCCCTTAAATATATTCTGTTAATAAACCGTGTTTTTTTAAAGTGTCTATCTCAAGTGGCTACATTGTCGACATTGCTTTTCATAGTTCCACTAATGATAAATGCCATGTATGTGTTGCAGTTGTCTCAGCTGCAGTCGGAGCTGGAGGAGGAGTGGAAGGGGAAGTGTGAGCAGATGTTGGCCTCTGCTAAAGAGCAGCACAGTAGAGAGCTGACTGAACTAACAGAGCAGAGAGATGCTCTGCAGGACAAGCTAACCCAGCTACAGGAAAAGGTAGACAAACCATCTAGCCATGATAAAACACAAACGCATACGAGTCCAAGCAATATAATCGCAAAGTTTGTCTCATTGGTTGTTGACTTAATGAAGAACTCCAATTTTGCATGCTATGGCTACTTTATAGACTGCAGATTGGCCCCTTCAGTCTACATGTCCAAGTGTCCTTGGGCAAGATATTGAAACCCAAATTGCTCTAGGTGTTTGTGAGTGTGCGTGTGAATGTTTAAGGTTTATGCTCCTGAAGAACAGGTGGCACCTTGTATGGTAACCTCTGCCACCAGTGTATGAATGTGTGGATGGGTGAATGCTTGCTTGTGTGCTTTGATTGATCACTAAGAACAGCACTATATAAACACAGTCCATTTACATTATGGGAAGTGCAGGCTCATACTAGAGACTAAAACTCATGATATCTCTGCCTCTGCTGCATCGATTCTGACCATTCTTAGCAACTTAATGATGCTGGAGCAACCCTTTAAATGCAATTTAAATAGTAATGTAATTTCTCTACTATTATAATAGTATTATGTTTTATCTTTTCATGTAGGGCGAGGTCATAATACAGAGCAGGCCTAGTACAATATGCCATTGATGTTTTATGTTAATTACATCATCTTTAATCAATTATATTAATAATAATAGGTCCCTAAAATTTAATTTAACAATGATTTAATAATCATGACATAAAACCAAACAACTCGTCAGCTGTTAATACATGTACCAAAACCTCAAAGGCTCAAATAGCTGATGCAAAAGAAAACAAATATAAAAAGTACCTTTTGAATTAAGGTTGTAATTGTTTTGAATTTTCAATTAGTTTTATTTTAGTTTTGACTTTTCAATTTCATTTTTTAGTTTAGTTTTAGGGAGTTTTGAAAGTGCATTTTTCTAGTTTTATTTTAGTTTCAGTTTTTCAGAATGATTTTGTTTTAGTTTTTATATATTTCGTTTTAGCTTGTTTCAGTGTGTACTAACTACATATACAAACAAGATACATGGTTGGGGAACTGTTTAGGAACGGCCATAATGTTTAAATCTTTCTTCAGTACTCTTTCACAACCACACTCGGAAGAAAACTTGTCACCTGCAATTTCATCCCGACCCAAGTTAGTTAACATTAGACCTGAGCTAAAAAGCTCAGTTAAATGGCATTTGATCTACTACAATATTTATATCATGTTCTTGTTATTTAATTCTACAAGACTAGACTCCATGTGAAAAACAACAGGGATTAAATATGAAGCTGTTGCAGCATAGCACCAGCTCCTGGAATGTCAAGTCTGTTAAATTTCTGTGGTTCAGTTAATGGAGATTCTTGCTGTCTCCTTATTTCGGTAGTGATATATTATAGCTAAACTAAAACTGAATTAACCTTCATTTTTATTTCATTTTATTCATTTTTTTAACCAGGGAATATTGTTTCAGTTTAGTTTTCTTAAAATATATCTATCGTTTTTTATTTAGTCGAAGTTTACAGCAATATTTTTCAGTGCTTATTTTTGTTTTGGTTTCAGTTGTAGTTTGACCAAATAATAACCCTCCTTGGAATTTTGTAGGGTAGCTAGTTAACTAAAGCTATCTAATTAGTTATCTACTTTTACTACTGTTATTGTTTACAAAATGAAACCACTAGATGTAGCAAAAACACCAGATAGCTCTCGAAGTAGAAAACAAAACTGATCTTAAAATGAGGTATGTTCAGTCAGAAATACAGTGGTTTAGGCAGCTTTTCGTGTATTCATTTCTTTTTTTATTTGGTCATCAACAACCACGGGGTTTTAGAAATACATTTTTTTTTACATAGATGCACCATAATTTGAAACAAGAAAAAGTGGGTTGCATAGTGTGATGTAAACGTGAATATATGATTTGTGATTGCCTTATTTTTGTCCTCTCTCACCCTCACCAGTTTACGGTTCTGAAGCAGTCAAGAGAGTTAGAAGACCAGTCTTTGCTACAACATCACGGGCAGACTGAAGAGCTGCAAGCCCTTCAGGAAAAAGTAAGATGGATGACTAGTCGTCAGTCAGCTTGTGCATCTAATTACACTAAATGGTCATCCACATTTTTTTGTTGGACATCACGTTGACACCCTATCACCCCCCCTCCCGCCACACACTTATATACACACACAAAAACACTCTTTCACACACAGTCACTGTATGTTGTTTTCTAAGTACACAGCCTTGGAGCAGCAAGGAGTGGCTGTACGGGAGAAACTGGAAAGAAGAGTAGCTGAACTGGAGAAGAACCTGGCAGAGCAGGAGAGTTCAGGAGAGAGTTCAGGAGATACTTCAGGAGATACTTCAGCAGAGGTGAGGAGTCATCCATGAACACACACACACACACACACACACACACACACACACACACACTTGTGCATACATGAAACTATGAAATGAGGTTGCAGCACAATCATTCTCTCCTGTTTTTCATCATTCATGAGAAGACTATAACTTTGTCACCGTGCAAGTCACAGAATTAAAATCATCAACAATAGCTCATTACCACCACCAGATGTCAGCGAAGGATAGCTGAGCCTTCAGTCCCTCCCACTCGTAGTTCCCAGCTTGCTTTTCACCACCTGACAAACAGGAAGTGATAATGCATGAGTGTGGTGTTGTTGTTGTATTGAATAACAGTTTTACCTGATAACTCTCCCGCCCACTACACATACATTATAGCATATAATATCTTACATACTGCACAGTGGGCAGGGCTTAGATTTTTGCTTGAGAGTCGTTCACGTTTTTCAATACGTAATGTGATGCATATTGTAAACCCATGTGAGCTGTGCACCCTTTTGTAGTAGTACTAATATATAAATATAAACTCATAGACAAGTTTCCATTAGACTCAAGTGAAATTGTGTCCCAAACTTGAAGTATTCATGAATATGAACAAGATTCAAGACACATTTAATAAAGCAATAAAGGCTGTGCTTATTGAAGATGTGCAGCCGAAGGTCTTCATGTATTAACAACAGATCATTTTGGCCTTTTTAGCACGTTTCATTAGAAACCTTTCAGTATAACCAATACAAATTGAATCAACACCTTTATGATACAAACATAATCTGAATATGATTATAATATTACTGATATGATAATGTAATAAATATAATGAATCGTCATAAATGTATGTAATGTATTTATGGTATTTTTTCCAGTTAGAGAAATTTAAGATTATGTCATGACGGTACTTCCTATAGGCAGGGTATTCCTTATTGTTATTATTTGTATTATTGGGACAGGCACATAAGCATAGAGTATTCATGTTATTACATGGTTATTGATTAATGCTGATATTTCACAGTTGAGGTACAACTTTTGCTTTGATGTCTGATTTACGTCGAAGTTTGTTTTGTTGTCAAAGGTTTAAGGCGTACGCATGCATGTGACATTACTTACGATTTTTGAGTAATGAAAGTGACGCTGCCTGTGTGTACTTGCAGGTGAAGCGTGTGATGAACGGAGTGTTTCATTCTCTGCGAGGGGAGTTTGACCTCAGTGAATCTTACAGTGGCCAGGCTGTGCTGGGGGTGATTGTCACTACCATTAAGGTAAGTGTATTTTACACAGAAATGCCAAAGCAGCCTTTCCCGTGGCAGTATGGAGGAAAGAAAATACATCTGATTAATGACATGTTTGGCAAATGGACAAAATAAAGGAAACGTATGGATGGAAAAAAGTGTCTTGTACCCACTTCAGACATAACTAGTGGTATTTATTACAATATGTAGTCGTAAACCCAGTGTTGGTCAGCTATAAATAATTTATTGTCTAGATAAATAATAATAATAATAATAATTAATAAATAATAAAATAATAAATACATAATAAATAACTTTATTTATATAGCACCTTTCAAAACAAAATTACAAAGTGCTTTACAATAAAACTAATAATACAAGTAATAAAATACAAACACAAGATAAAAAAATAGTATAAAATAAAAAAGATAAAATATTTGCAACAAATACAATAAAGTTACAATCTCAAAGATCTCTGTTTTGTTCTCATTGGCGGCATCTGTGGTGATAGGCAGTAACTGCAGGTGTGTTTTTGGATCTCACTTCCCACAGATCTAAACAGTGTCGCCTTTTCCCGGTAATATAATACTGTAAATGGAAGGGCTTTCACCAGTGGGCCATAGGCTCAATCACCATTGTGTTACCTTATTCGGCGATAGATAGCGATTTAAAGAGATTTGCTGATTTTCAATGAGCTTTGTATCATTACAATGTGGGTAGTTTATGCAAATGAACAATGTTGAACTTCCCTCTGTGTTGCCAGCACCCAAAGGCCCTTCCTCATTTACCAGCAAATAATCCTTGCTGGCTCTGGGCTATTTGTTTGAACTACAGATTGCATTTTCACATTTGTTTTGTATTTTTTTTTAACATTTATGTAAATGAAAATCTTAGATTATTACTTTAAGAAAAAGAAAAAAGAAGAGATTTAAAAGAGGATACTGAGTTTAGCTGCCTGAGAAGAACCATTAGTAGGGCCCTGCCAGAGGATCCCTGGCAGTGATCATCAGGCGCATAGTGAGCTATCAGATCACAGATATAGGTAAGGGCCTGACTATTCAAGGCTCTAAAAACCATCAGTACAATCTTAAAATCAATTCTAAAACTAACCTGTGAAGGGCTGATGTGGTCTTTTCTCTTAGAACGTGTTAGAAGCCTGGCAGCCGCATTTTGATGGCAATCCTACCCAGCTACTTTATATACCGTATATATACACACATGTGAAACTTCATTCACTATAATGGAGGTGGATGACACTCACTGGCCGATATTTGATTTTGCACAACAAAACACCAGTGCCAAACATCTGTTTTGGTGAAATTTCTTATAGTCATGTGGATATTTTTTTTTCCAGAATGTAACCTTGCAGCTGCTCAGTGGCACAGACAGTTCTTCGCTGAGACCGAGTAAGAAGGAAGAGGAAGAAGAAGAGGAGGAAGAAGAAGAAGAACAAGAAGAACATAATGCACATGTGAATGGTGGCAGAGAGGAAGTCAGAGAGGAATCTGATTCTCACCAAGTCAGTGAGACCCAGACGGATCAGGAAGTAGCAGCAGAGGAGCAGACGGAGACCGCAACTGAGTCAAAGACACAAAGCCAGACAGAGGCACTAGAGGTCACTGATCTCAGTCTTGTTTCTCCCACTGAACCAAAACCTCAAGAGACGGCAGAGTCTGAAGAACAGCAGGAGCAGGCAGAACACCCTGTTCCTGAAATCTCTACAGAGGAAAAAGACACCAACAAGTCTGCAGATCCAGATGATGAACCTGAAGAGAGTTCCCCACCTGAGGAGGACGGACAGGAAACTCTGTCAGAAACAAGCGCTGCAGTGACAAGTGAGGTGGACAAGGAGAGTGTGGACGATGGAGAGCATGTAGAAGAAATACATGCTGCTCCTCAGAAAGCCTTTAGACCCCCAGACAACCCGCCTCCACCACCGAATGCACTACCGAACAGCTCAGGAGAGGACTCAAGGTGAGTCCTGGCACGAACGGCTGCTATATCAGAATATTCTTGGCCAACCACGGTGTATGGCCTCCAGCGATTAACAAGAAGCATCTACTGCTATTTGCAGTTATAAACATTGTTTAAAAAAGCCTGTAGGTAGAATATGAAGGCACCAGGAGGAGCATTTGAGATGTTGCACACTTTCTTCCAAGGTTTTAGTACTTAGTTGATAGAATCAAATTCTGTTGTGCTAATTGAATTAGTTTTAAGTGGATGCAAGGACAATACAGGCCTGATCTGGAGGTACTACTGACAGCTTCTCTAATTTTCAGAATTTTGTCAGTAAAGAAGGAGACAAATTCATTGCATGACACAGGACCCTCCTATCAACTTGTCAACAGTTGCAAATAAGGTGCATGCATGTCAGAGAAGAAGCACTGCCTTTCTGCATTTCTCAGTTCAAAGTCTCTTTATAGATGTCATAATGCACCTGGAGATTAGTTTATCGTCACGTGCGTTCAGCAACTCAGTTTTTTGCCAGCGTGGCATTTCTCCATGGAGACTAACTTTACCTTAGTGGGGGCAATAGCATCAATAACATATTGTAATATTGCAACTGAAATTATCGGTATATATTAACGGTAGATTATGACATTGCTATTGTAACCGGCTCTTCATTGGTTTTATAAGAAAAGAATGAACGCACACGGGCATCCAGTTGAACAGCAGACAACACACTTAACTAACTAAGTAACCAACAAACTAACTAACCAATAGCTATAAGCATAATGTAGAAACGTACAGATAACTTCATCCTCACACCTCATCGGTGCGTTAACTCAGAAACATCCAGCTCCACCAGTCTTCACTTGATTCAATATTCATGAACTGAACATTACTATAGGCTACAGCAACGTAACTTAAATATCAACACTTTTTTTTTTAGGGAGACAGGGTTACCCCCTGTGTTAAGTTCCACTCTGTTACATTAAAATACCAGTTACTGTACTGTAGGCTACTGTACGAGGAGCAGAGATGCAGGGCTCAGTTTTCTCTCACAGCTGTTGCAGTCTGGACTGCTCACATGTGCCACCTGGTGGTTGTTTGTGCACACTGCAGCTAGTGCAGGAAACAACAGAACACAATAGAAGTCCTCCTACCTCCCTTTCTGTCACCTCAGGGCACCTTTACCGCTGCAGGAATCGCATCACATGAAAGGAGTAACATCTGTACATGATCACTGACTGAGACTCAAGAGAGTTTGCTGTGCAAGAGAATGGCTGAATAATTCACTGGTGTTTTCAGTGATGTCCTCTGATTGAACATTTGTCTGCACTGAGGTAGTCATCTCAAAGAGAACACAGGAATGAGCAGAAAGAGCAGCTTCAGTCACCACAAACTTAGAAATGTTAAGACCCTTGGAGGTGATTATGTCCAGAGTGTGGCCTTAATGTGTGTGAGCTCTGTCACATGATGTATGTCAGTCCATAGTTATCCAGAGTATCAGAAAGCAGGTTTAAGAAACTCTGAGCCGAAGACTGAACTCTGAGTTTTCAGTTGCAGAACAGCTGATCAGAGTCAGTTTAATCAACTCTGAGTAGGTTGAACCTGAACATAAAAAGCCATTATCAACGGAGCTCTGATACTACGATTTACCATGGCAACAGGTAAAGAGCCTTCTTTTGAATCCAGTCGACGTAGAGATATTAATACATGTATATGCAGGCTGTGCACATTTATCTTTAAAAAAAAAAAAAACTGTCAGAGCGGGGAAAAGTGTCAATAATATCATAATGTTTTATACAATAATGATGAGTTCCCCTCATCTCAGACTTAACTAACTCAGAGTTTTCACTAATCCTGCTTTCTTAAACAGGCCTCTGCTGTCCTATAGGGGCTGTCAACATGAAACTTCAAATCACTAACAATAAATAAATACTCAGTCAAAGTCAATGGAGAGTCATCAAAAAAGTTTGCACAGTATTTAGGTGGCCTGTAGATGTTTAAGAATACAGCTCAACACGAGGAGTTCAGCTGAAAAGCAACATATTCAAAATGTTCATTTGACTACTTATCGAAACAGGAATAGAAACAGGAAGTCCAGTCACGTTATTATGTAGCACTTTGAAGCAGAGAGCACTTTAAAAACTTGCTGTTGACACATTCAAGAACACCCTGTAACTGCATGAACGGGACAACCTGTTCTTCCATGATAGCATTTGACTCATAATTCTTGTTTGTCAGAGCAGATTTTTGAATGCACCACAAAGTTTTGAAAATGGTTTGCTTCTTCATCATGCAGCACCAAACAACCGTCGGCCAAATATGGAATTTGAAAACTATCCAAGCTGCACTGTCGGCTGGTGGGAATGAAGATGATGCATGTTTGAACCCCCAAAAATAATATCGTGGATAAGAAGTCATTTAGGACTCGGTCACATGTTGTCAGATGCACTTTTGAAGGCCAATAAACTTAATTTTTACTGACCACATTTCATTTAACTTGACTACAGTCGTAACATATTTGTGCCACTTATCTCTACTAATGGATGCATAGATTCCTGCAAACTAACGGCCTGTCTGAACTTTTGTTTCTTGCTTGCTTCATCCCCGTTTTCCTTTTCACTTTCTTCTGTCTCTTTGTACTCCACCCCCCCACCCTCTTCCCACCACCACCACCACCACCCTTTTCTGCTATTCTCTCAGACTGACTGGGGGAATGGCTGAGGAAAATGGAGAGGCAGCGCCATTTTTCCCGATCTCAACTCCTGTCAACCCCCCCACAGCACCCAGTGAGGAGGAAGAGGAGGATGAGATGGTGAGGAAGGATCTGTAGATCCCCTTCCCCCTCCCTGACCCTAACCCTTTCCTTGTTTTTTGTTTCAATGTTAAAGCTGTCAGAGATGTTTTAAAAAGATTACGTTCTGTATTACCACCAATGCGACATTTATGTCATCATCTCTCTCGTTCGTGTCCAGAGCTTGAAGGGCCGTCCCCCCCCTGCCCCTCTCTTTGGTGATGAAGAGGAGGATAATGATCTGGACTGGCTAAACTGAGATGGAACCAGAATAATGCAACTCTATAAACAGGCGCAAGGAGCTTTACCAGCCGTCTCTGCCTGGTGGAGCAGTCAACACAACAAGAGAGACCTCTGCTGATGACCTTGATCGGACGAAGAAGTCAGACCCGCCTGGCTCTTCACCTCCGTGCTGCCCTGCTGACAGACAGCTGCTACCACAGCTACAATTTCAGGCTCTGATTTTGTTTTGAAATAACAATTAAATTTGTAATTCACAGAAGAAGACAATTACAACAAATACGTTTCATCAGTTTATGTGATACCTGTTTGGTGATTTCATTTAATCCCAAATTTTTACATGGCACTGTAGCAGATTAGTCTGTTGAATCAGAAGTAATCCTGTTGTTTTAATTATTAGCTTGCTGCTTTAAGAATAGAACTTTTACACACTTTTGCTAACCTGAAATTCATTCCCAGAAAATAAATGACATATAAAATGCCACGGCTTTATTGCTTCTCTTGGCGTGTTGTTGTTGTGCGGGTCAAATCATTTTATAATTGTTGTTAAAGTTAGCATTTAGTCTCATGGATATTTCAGAAACCTTTGGAAAAAAATAAGTTTTGTGCTTGTGCGTAAAATTGTCGTTTGTCATATAAAATATGCAGTATATTTTTTCATGTTGGGGATGACAGAGACCAGCAAGGGGTGCTCGAGCATCCCGTGTGGTGTGGATTGCTGTATCCCCAGGGTTCAAACAGAATATATAGAGAAAAAAAATACAATTTTAAATATATTTTCTGTTGGAAAAAAAAGGTGATGTCATATACCTCTGCGCACCAGTCAGCATTTAGCAACATTTGAATCAGAATCTGATAACAGTTTTTGGATTGTTTGCCAAAATCTGATAAAACCACGCTCACACAGCCCTGATGAAGTTGGTTGTCTGTGTTTTTGAGTGTTTAACTTATATCATAATATCTGAAATATATATATTTTTTACTTTAAATTTGAGTGTTGTTTATTTAGTCATACAGAAATACTTCAGATTTGAAAATATAGGTTTTCAGGGGCTTTAACGGCTCTAGTGCTTTAAATTGTCTGAGGAACTCCATCAGTTCTTTTGCCATTTTATTTTAAAAGCTTTATTAGTTTGCAGTTTACTTGCAAGACAGATTCATGCCAAACAGTTAAATTTTGATATTTATGTCCACAGATCGTGCTAAATGCAGAAATATAGACCGTATAAATGGAATATGGCAGAGCTAATGTCAGTTCCCGGCATCAACATCCAATGATGGCCATCCTACGAATGATAACTTCAGGTTTTGGTTTTCAACCTGCTTTTGCCAAAACCCTGGGCAACATACACATGTCTATTCCCTTGTGCAAAACCATACATTATTATCAATATTTATAGTATATATGGCTGTTTTTGGTGTTGAGCTAGTGAGTCCTCCTGGCCCTCGTCAACAGAAGCAAACAGAAGTAACAGTTTCACGTGTTTCCCACGTGTTTAAATGTAGAAGCTAAAAGTGATATAGAGCTGCATGGTATAGGGACCATTCCTCCCCAGGCATCAAGTACTGTGACATTAACCAGGTCAATTGCAAATCTCCATCAACACAATCATGTCTTAAAATGTTTTTTTTTTCTAGGAGCCTATTTTCCCACTTAATTTAAAGCCTAAATGCAGGATTAGTAAATCACTCCAAAATGGAGTTTTGCTGTTGACATTCACAACTAATCTTTTTTTCTTTTAAAGTACTTCATGTTTTTTTCTGATTTATCTCTTTATTTGTAGAAACATCTGAGATGTTTGCTAGATGCAGAGCCTGAACGCCAGCAGTCAACTTCCAATCTACCCATTGTCACCTCTGATATTGGTGAAGAGGAGACGGTGAGCAGGTGCAGCATGCCTCATTCAATATTACAGTGATCATATGATGTCATGATATAATGTGTAATAGCTTTGAATGAGCAATACCTCATCAGCGAGGTATCAGGTATCAGCTTCCTGTTGTATAACAAGGTTGGTTTTTGCAGCAGTAGATGTCACCGTAGAGTCACTCATGTTGACTCGTGAACATAAATACTGGACCATGGTGTAAGAAAGACAACTTTCAGAATAAAATTGTTGACTGATTAAATTAGGGTGACATCTTTTTTTGCAACCGTGGCATCAGAATCAGAATCACCTTTATTTGCCAAATATGTGTTATGTACACAATTAGTGAAAAATAGGTATTTATATAAATGTACAGTATATAGAAAGCGCCAATGACCAACAATAAAATAAAAAATAAAACGTCAATATACAAGTCAATTGTTATATATATATAAACATTTAACGCTAACCATATCTTCAAAGTGGGGGCCCACCAGGGGGGCTTCAGCAGATTGAAGAGATGATTAGGGAAAATTACTTTTAAAAAGAAATCTTACTATTCTCTCAGTCATGTGACATCAAGATGTGAATGATGCACACAGGTTCAAATGGCTGCGACTTCCCACTAATCAGAAGAACTGATGAAGCCTGGTGGATGAAACACAGTCCAGTCACCTCTGATTCAGTGCTTTAAATATCCTTCAGTAATCTGCTTAATGTAGCCAGAGAGATTTTAGCTTCTCTTTCTTTAGAAATGCATTTCTTCAGGAACTTTATATGTGGTATTTAGATGCTGGAGAAGTCTAGATTTCAGCTTTGAAGCATATTGTCTGTCAATTCAAGACCCTCCAAGAGTTTCAAAGGGCCCTTTGAATAAGTGACCTCAATCCAGTTGAATATCAGCGCAAACACTCCCGCCTAATTTTAGTCTCCAATAACACAGAATATTTGTCATCGGGTATTAGTGCATGCTGCTCGCTGCTGAGCAAACAAATGATCTCGCCGGTTTGCTGAAGGAAGCGTATTTTGCAATGAGCTACATCAAGGTTGAGTGTAGCCAGGCCTGTTTCTTATACTCACACATACATACAATACCTTCTGTGCTGTCATTTCGTGATCAAACGTGACTTCATTTCCATTTACTGTATGTTGGTTTTCCAGCAGCCCTCGGACTCAGTGAGCTTTATGTGTTTGTGTCCCAGTTCCCGTAGTGGAGCCCTGGAACGGTTTCTGTTTACGGCTTTACTGTGATAACATTTTCCCCTCTGAATCACAGGCAGCGCTGTGTAGTGGTGCCACCTTTCCCCTGCCCACTAAACAGGACACTCTCTGTCAGCTGGCTACACCACCAGCTCCCACACTAAAGTCCCTTTGAAATACCAGTTTGTTTATTCTTGTGTACTAAATATGCAGTGTGCCGTTTAAGAAACCTCAGATTGACTGGAGGGAGAGGCAGCATCTGTGGCTCTGGCCTCTGTCATTTTTAGCTAATTCATGGTGTTTCTTCAATTGTATTAAGTGTGTTTTCCTGCAAACTTACTTTGTGTGTACTGTATCTCCTCATACTGTGTTTACTTCATTTTTAGTCTGGGATGTTATGGAGAATGCCTCCACCCATTGCCCACCTTTTTTATTTCTATTTCTATTACAGGATTCTGTAGAAACAAAGCCCAGGCTTGTCTTCTCTTCGGTTTGTGCATCCAATTTGAACAACAACTATCTAACATTTTGGCTACTAAGTGTTGTAAAAGCTGAGCTGTCGTTGGCGGACAGTAGAAGGCAGCTTTGTTTTGCCCTCCGGGGGGGCGTCGTTCCCATAGGGCCGTGACATCACGTGATAACTATGAATTGGGGTCTATGTAGTTCAGTGTATTTTTGGGCCTACTGGACCACACAGTCCTCAATTGACCCTTCGCTAAGTCCCGCCCTTCAAACGCAGACTGGCCAATCATAGCGTAGCATCACCCAGCTACGACCAGGGTCCGACAACTATACGACTGCTCCAAAGACTCATGCAATCGTTTTAGATTTTTTAATTTTCATAGCTTGTCATAGTTAAACTTTTTGGGAGTGAGAACGGGTTGGACTGTGTTTTAGCTGTGGTTGCTTTGGCATATGTTGATGTTCAAGATTGTTTTTCTAAAATCCGGATTTTCCATGCCATTGTAGCGTGTTTTTGGGCAATGTAGAGAGCATCAAGACAAGCCGACACACGGGAAGGCACGGTGGAGGGGGGTGAGAACGAGGGTGCTGTAATTTATCGATACAATGTTCACGTCCTGCAAAAATAGTAGGTCTGCATAATATTGCCGACGAGAGCGAATCATCTACAGAGCAAACAACAATCATCAAATCAAATCAGTAATGGACTTTCACTTGCGCTTGTATGACAAGAGATGACACTGCGTCTAGGATACGTTGTGAACGTCTCCACGCTGAACAGTCTGTTGTTCATCTCAGTAAATGGACCAGCGGTCGCCTCCTTCCCTGCCCGGAGATTTGCAGAGATGTGGGTGAACGAGGGGCGACACACTGCAGAAGACCCCTCCACAGGAAATCAGAAAAAGAAGACAGAAATCCGTCATCAAAGCAGACTGTTTTTTTTAGTTCTTGCATTTTGTGATTATTTTATATTAAATATTGAGGTTTATAAATAGGCTTACTGTTTTGGCACGCCTGGCCGAGTGGCGCTATCCATGGTACTGAAAGGGGGATTTAATTCTGGCATGTTAAATTAGCGTTTGACCGTTTGTTTTGTTATGTAGTCCCTCGGCAGGCCTATAGCAGCAAAACTAGGGGCTGGTCCAAGGCAGCCTGAGCCAGCCTTGGGCCAGCCCTAACTATAAGCGGTATCAAAGAGGAAAGTCTTAAGCCTACTCTTAAATGTGGAGAGGGTGTCTACCTCCCGCACTGAAACTGGGAGCTGGTTCCACAGAAGAGGAGCTTGATAGCTGAAGGCTCTGGCTCCCATTCTACTTCTGGAGACTCTAGGAACCTCAAGTAACCCTGCTGCATTCTGAGAGCGCAGCGTTCTAGTGGGGTAATAGGGTACTAGGAGCTCTTTAAGATATGATGGTGCCTGATGGATTTATGGCTTTGTAGATGAGGAGGATGATTATTTCTATTCTGGATTCTGGATTCTACAGGGAGCCAGTGCAGAGAAGCTGGTCCAGGAGACATATAATCTCTTTTAGTTATTGTCAGTACACGTGCTGCAGTATTCTGGATCAACTGGAGAGTCTTAAGAGACTTACTGGAGCAGCCTGATAAGAAGGAGCTGCAATAATCTAACAAATGGACTAATTTTTCTGCATCATTTTGAGACAGGATGTGATTTTTGCAATGTTAGTGAGCTGAGATGAACATCAGAGCTGTCACTAACAGGGACAACTTTCACAACATTTGATCCACTGTTAATATAAAAAGCATTCTATTTTGATTCTCTAATGCACCTTAAAATAAAGACAAATTTACTGACTTAAAAAAGCTTCTTGAGTATTGCACACAGAGAAGCTGCACCTTTAAGCACCTTTAAATCCACTTGTTGAATAGGCCTACCTCAACCTCTCTGTGGAAGGGATGTGTCCATCAGTACCTGTAGCACACCTGCTCATGCCAGACACACAATGGCCAGGTTATTGCTAGTATTGCTCTCACTGTGGCCAGTTATTGCTGCTCTGTGCTCCCTGCTGTCATCACTCCTATTAGATGCTGTAGAGGAATGTGCAGGCCACAGCTTCCCTCTGCCCCGCTGCTTGGGCAGCTGCCAGCTCAAATCATGACTCCCTTTTGTATGTGGCTGCAGGACAGCCACACCTGCAGCCCCCACGTGCAGGACTACCCCGCTTTTTCCTTCACTTTTATTCATCCCAAGAGTTTAGGAGTTTGTGGAACTACCTCATCCTGCTAATGAAAACCCATCCAAATAAAGCCTTGTTAAGGGAAGTGAGAATTTTGGAACTAAATCCTCCAAATGGGTGCTTTTTATACACAGTGCTTTGTAGTTTTTATATGAGCAAGTATCAGCAAGTAGTTGACTCCAGGGAAGTGAGGAAGAGTCTGGCTGTAAAGTGAACAGCAGTCAACGAGCTGCAGCCGCTGGGAGCGCAAGCTTGTTCGGAACTGGCCGATTGCTTGAGGGAAATGGTAAATGGACTTGCATTTATAAAGCGCTTTTATAGTCTTCTGATCACTCAAACGCTTTACACTACATGTCAGCATTCACCCATTCACACACACATTCATACACTGATAGCAGAGGCTGCCATGCAAGGTGCCAACCTGCCCACAAGGATCTAATCTAAATTCACACCCCGACGGCACAGCCTTCGGGAGCAATTTGGGGTTAAGTGTCTTGCTCAAGGACACTTCGAGCCGCAGCCGTCCCAAATCGCGGGACAGTGCCCTTTCGGAGCACAGAGCTGTGGTCTCTACGCTGTGGACGACATGCTTGTCTCAGTCTGCAGAGCCCTGAAGCCCCGCCCCCGCTGCAGCACAGAGCGCTGTGTGCTTCTTTATTCAAAGTTTCTTAATATTAAATGTGTCGTGTGTCCAAATTGCAACAAATACGACACTGCGTGTCCTTGGGTCCCCAGCAATACACCCGCCAAGTGTGAAGTCGATCGGATGAACGGTTCTCGAGATATGCAAATAACACACAGAAACACAGACAGAGATTCCTCGCTTTATTATAGTTACATTTTGGATGTGGAACATTTAATTCTTAAATCCAGCGAGGCAGAACATTATAAAGAATACATCGTTGGTACCAGGCTTCTTCGGGACATAATAGCGGTGTATCATCTGCATAGCAATGAAAAACAACGTTATGTCTATGCACAATTTGCCCTAGGGTTAGCATAGTAAATAAGATGGGACCCAGAATAGACTACCCCCTCCCCCTCTCCTCCAAAAAAAAAGAGAGAAGCACAAGAGGATCAGACAGCAGAAGTATAACAGAGAAGGACCTGTTGGTCAGACCAGTCCAGATCCACATTACTGATGCCAACATAGTTTTTCCAACACGTTCTCAACTCAACTCGTCACATACTGGCGCTTTGTCATGCCCCATGGTGTCACTTTAGGTTTAGGCGTCAAAACCACTTAGTTAGGTTAAGGAAAAAAACAACATGGTTGGGCTTAAAACTACAACGTTTGTAACGTGAAAATGAAACTGAATGTTGTGAACACGGGATGTGAACGAACAGCTGATTGTAATGTGAAAGTGAAACTTAACACACAGGACACAAACAGCGGTCTCCTGTCTCCTGTCCAGTCTCCTGGATGAAAGCCCTTTGTCGTTAGGTCCATCCACCTCCCCTTCTGCCCACCTTGCGTGTCTCTCTTTGCTCTTTAAACTACGTAACCACACTCCCGGTGCACATTCTCTGAGCGTTTACTGTTGCCATGGACGGGTTTACAATGTAATTAATGGAAAGCCCGGTGTGTCTCATACAGGTACTAAAGGGTACATTGTGCAGCAGTATCACACGCCGACAGCCGTGACAAAGCCTTGGTATTTGACGTCCTGGGAATGATAATTTTCAGACGGCTGATTAAGACATTGCTATCCGCTGAGGAGAGAGTTGGTGAATTTGTTGTTTAACTTTTAATACAAAGTGATGTAGAGCATTAATTTAGAATATGGAGTAAATCCATGTGCTTCACCTTCTCAGAAAGACCAATGAAAGAAATGCTAAATGAGCGATTGCATTGACTTACAGAAGCTAGTGGAACATTTTATTCTTACATTTAGTGTGAAACTGTGAAAAAAAGTAGGGAAAGGAATACCAGCGATGAACAACCAATATGAAGGAAAGCTTTATATGAAAGGGCTGATGTGCAGATGCCTGCTGCCAGTCATGGGCATCCAAATGCACCACTGCTCATGACATAATCTGCTCACACTCATCTATGAATTCTGATACTCAGCTGGTGATCACTGCGTACAGTATGGACGTATGTGTCTGGAGGGGAAAATGGAACCCATTCGGGATAAGTGGGATGAGTGATGACTGCAGTGTACCAGGAGCTTTTTAAGGACACTAGTATGAGGAATGTGGCGGAGACGTAACTTGTGGAGGTGGTGTCATGGGCTGGGGTGCAGCTTACACACACACACACACACACGCGCTTCACACAGCTGATTCTCCACTGAACATACATATACATTTACCTAATTGCATGTTTTTGACAACTATTGCGCAAAATGTGTTGAGGTGTGCTTAGTTCTTCTTGCATCTACTGTTTACAGACACAACCAGGCTGGAAAAGATAAAAAAAAGACTGTTATGGTATGATGTTAGAAATAAAAAGAGTAAAAGTCTAAAGCCTGTAGAGTCTGCAGTGTTCCTCACACCTGGCAATACAACAAGACAGACAACATACTGATCATTTTGTTATTCTTGTCAGAGACCAATTTGGTGTCCTAGGCAAGGTTTTAGCTGGTAACAGGATTGACATAGCCTCTTAACCTGCTGATCATATTGACCTTGATTGTGAGGCACCCATACTTTTTTGAATTTTGTTTTTGGTTTGAATCAAATCTTGTTTTTATAAAAAAATTCAATCTGACCAGACTGTACCAGTCACAATAACCCTGTTGGAAAAATGAAACAAGATAAGCTGATATATGTCTTTTAAATTAAACTGTCTTGTTTGAATAGTCCAAAAATTAAACTGCAGCCTTCTGGTAGGCCTATTTCTCACATAATTTAACCATCTTAATGTGAAACATAGAACCATTAAGGTTATATTATAATAAGGCTCTGCCTGTCTCAGTGATCACCATGATTTTAAAAATTGAATTATGCTCCTCCTCAGTTCTTGGTTTGCTCGGCCTACTTTTAAAAAATGATGGTGGATTATCTGACTGGTATTAACATTACTGTCTTTTGAATGCTGTTGTAGGTTTGATTTTTTTAAGACAGTGAACATACAGTGGTATCATATGAATGCCTTTACCACGAGGTCTGTGACACCTCAGTGACAAACGGCAGTGTTATGGCCAGGCTGTTTGCCCGGCGCACAGCGCGTGATGCACATGTGCCTTGCGGCAGCAGTGATTCTTAGCATCTCATCAGTGGTGTGGCTAGTTTGTCTACAGTACAGACGTGGACAAAATTGTTGGTACCCTTCCGTAAAAGAAAGAAAAACCCACAATGGTCACTGAAATAACTTGAAACTGACAAAAGTAATAATAAATAAAAATTTACTGAAAATGAACTAATGAAAATCAGACATTGTTTTTGAATTGTGGTTCAACAGAATCATTTTAAAAAACAAACTAATGAAACTGGCCTGGACAAAAATGATGGTACCCTTAACTTAATATTTGGTTGCACAACCTTTTGAGGCAATCACTGCAATCAAGCGATTTCTGTAACTCTCAATGAGACTTCTGCACCTGTCGACAGGTATTTTGGCCCACTCCTCGTGAGCAAACTGCTCCAGCTGTCTCAGGTTTGAAGGGTGCCTTCTCCAGACTGCATGTTTCAGCTCCTTCCACAGATGTTCAATAGGATTTAGATCAGGGCTCATAGAAGGCCACTTCAGAATAGTCCAATGTTTTGTTCTTAGCCATTCTTGGGTGTTTTTAGCTGTGTTTTGGGTCATTATCCTGTTTGAGGACCCATGACCTGCAACTGAGACCAAGCTTTCTGACACTGGGCAGCACATTTCGCTCCAGAATGCCTTGATAGTCTTGAGATTTCATTGTACCCTGCACAGATTCAAGACACCCTGTGCCAGATGCAGCAAAGCAGCCCCATAACATAACCGAGCCTCCTCCATGTTTCACATTAGGTACAGTGTTCTTTCTTTGTATGCTTAATTTTTGCGTCTGTGAACATAGAGCTGATGTGACTTGCCAAAAAGCTCCAGTTTTGTCTCATCTGTCCAAAAGACATTCTCCCAGAAGCTTTGTGGCTTGTCAATATGCATTTTGGAAAATTCCAGTCTCGTTTTTTTATGATTTGGTGTCCTCCTTGGTCGTCTTCCATTAAGTCCACTTTGGCTCAAACAGTGACGGATGGTGCGATCTGACACTGATGTACCTTGACCTTGGAGTTCACCTCTAATCTCTTTGGAAGTTGTTCTGGGCTCTTTGGTTACCATTCGTATTATCCGTCTCTTCAATTTGTCATCAATTTTCCTCTTGCGGCCACGTCCAGGGAGGTTGGCTACAGTCCCGTGGACCATAAACTTCTGAATAATATGTGCAGTTGTAGTCACAGGAACATCAGGCTGCTTGGAGATGGTCTTATAGCCTTTACCTTTAACATGAAGGTCTATAATGTTCTTTCTGATCTCCTGAGACAACTCTCTCCTTAGCTTTCTGTGGTCCATGTTCAGTGTGGTACACACCATGATACCAAACAGCACAGTGACTACTTTTCACCCTTTAAATAGGCAGACTGACTGATTACAAGTTTGAAGACACATGTGATGCTATTTACAGGACACACCTTAGTTTAATATGTCCCTATGGTCACATTATTTTACATCTTTTCTTGGGGTACCATCATTTTTGTCCAGGCCAGTTTCATTAGTTTGTTTTTTAAAATGATTCTGTTGAACCATAATTCAAAAACAATGTCTGATTTTCATTAATTAATTTTCAGTAAATTTTTATTTATTATTACTTTTGTCAGTTTCAAGTTATTTCAGTGACCATTGTGAGTTTTTCTTTCTTTAACGGAAGGGTACCAACAATTTTGTCCACGTGTGTATATGGTGCTGTAGGAACAAGAGGTTATGGTTCATCAGATCATGAATGAATGAATGAATTACTAAGCCTACTGCAAATTAGAATCAGAAGTGCATTTTGTTTTTCTCAAATTCTTAATTTTAGTGTCATATTTACTAAAACAGATGAGCCCAATCAATGTTTGCTGTAGTAGAATTAAAGGGGACGTATCATGCTCAGTTTCAGGTTCATACTTATGGTATTTTGGATTTCTACTATAGAACATGTTCACATGATTTAATGTAAGAAAAACTCCTGGCTGCTAACTCCTAACACCCTGGACTGGACCCGCTGTGAGCCTGTTATCTTTTAGCGTTACAGCACCTCTTCCTGCATGCTGCAAACACTTCTTGTTTACCCTTTGGATTGCTATAAAAGAGAGATTCTGAGTTATTTAGCAGGTTTTGCCATTTTCATTACTACCTCTTCAAGGAAACCTCACAGTTAAAGGAGTGTTGTCGCATCTATGGTTACAAAATGAGAGCAGATTGAAGAAACAACTGTTCTCGGTGAGACAAGTTACCTTGTTGTTTGTGAGAAAAATGTTAAAAACACTTTTTTATCGGACTGACTCTTCAGGCTGGTGGATGGTGTCAGATATCGAGCTGAGAAAACAAACGAGATGGGGGGGGGGGGCAACAGCGTGATGAATAACTCCTGACCTCCATGAGTTTTGGAAATGTTTGCCTGGCTAACAAACAATGGTTGGCACATGGCCAGGCAGGAGGCTGCCAAACTGGCAACCCCTCCACCCCTCCTCGACTCCCTCCTCCTCCATCAGTGTCTGACGCAGCGTGGCCAGTACACACATCCTGCCTTTGTGGGCCAGGAATTTTAAGAATCCAGACTGCTGCCCTCCTCCCCACTCCTGCCCAACAAGGTGCTCTCACCCCCAACCTCCCTCTCATCCCCCCATCTCACCCCGCTCCAGCGTCCCTGGTGGTTTTGCAGCCCAGCCGGCCGGGTGTCTGGGTGGCTGCGTGTGGTTTGATGTTGTGCTCTCTCTGCGCACAGTAACTTCACCGTTTCAGTCTGGAGGTACAACACCTGCTCTCAGGAAGTGAGCCGTGTGTAGTGGGACCAGCTTTCAACATAAAGGCCTCAGGTTTGGTCCCATCAACAAACTGAAGTTTGATGAGGTTTTCAGGGTGGGCTGCGGGGGGGCTGAGGTTAGTCCTTTTTCATCTTCAAATGGGACTTCTTTGATGCCAAAAAATGTGGAAATGCTTTTGAAATACCATGGCATTCAAATTCTTTATTGAAATATACAAAACTATTACTACCTGCAACACATTTTAATGGTAATAATAGTTCTCTCATTACTTCCACACTTTGTGGTTTGTGGCCCCTTAAAGCAGCAGTAGGTGAGATTGGGGCAAATATGACTAAGAAAAAGTTGTTTTTATAAAACAGTCAGCAACACACACAAATGCCAATATTCCATACACATAACGCAAATAGCAATGCTAGTGCGCTCCCATTGTCAACAATATTAAAGTGTGCAGGCAATTTCAGCTCCTCAAACAAAATAATACTATACACCACTTTCTCATGTGCGTCAAACACACACAAACACAAAACATGCGCAAGCATGTTTCATCTGCAACTTAAAGGTACTATATGTAGCTTTCAGAAGATCCTTGTTATTAATGACACCTGTGGCCGCTAAGTGAACTGCAGTCAGCATCCTGTTGCTCTTGCTCGTGCTCGTGTGCATGTCCGCGCACTGTAGGTACGAGCGAGCATCCTGGGCATTGGCCAAAACAGTGACGTGACCTTACATTACAATCATATATCTTAGAATAATGTTCTGTAATGTTCCTATATTTTATTTGGACCATTGGCTCCATGATACTAACTAGCTTGCAGTTTGCAAATTACTTTATCAACTAACTTTACAAAGCAACCAACGGCAGGTCAATATATCTTAACACCTTAAGATCTCAACTTGCTCCTTCAATAGTCTCTTTTTCCGTTCAGATAATTCAAATAATTTCGGTCATTTAGACATGCTTCAGTATT
The DNA here is from genome assembly GCF_015220745.1 of Sebastes umbrosus. NCBI lineage: Eukaryota > Metazoa > Chordata > Actinopteri > Perciformes > Sebastidae > Sebastes > Sebastes umbrosus. The sequence goes on from NC_051276.1 coordinate 7,373,063, forward strand.
TCCTTATTCTCACATTGCATTTGTTTTGTTTTTTCTCAAAGACAATCAAACTTAGTGTAAGTAGGCCAGGCTATCACTGGCTCATGAGAACTGGAGGCAGGAGGCGTGATAGAGAGGCGGCTGCTGCAGGTGCGGCGTGATTGACATACACAACACATTTGATTATCACGCTACCTTGTGGCTACCTCAGAGTTGTTGTGGTCTTCCCCTCTTTTTTGGATTGTTTCATTTGATGGAAACTTTAGAGAGTATCCCGTATTTTACAAGGGAAAAGCAGTCACAAAAAATAATCATAATTTTGCGATTGAAAATTCATTCTTGACTTTTTTTTCACCACAAAGTCTCGGTTGGACCTTTTTATCTTATCACAAGGTTTTCCCCAATAGATAGAGTGGCCCAAGTGTCATGGTAATGTAGATTTTCAAATTTCCAAAGACTGAAGGACTTCTTGTCTTTCAGTCTCTAAAACAGCTACTGAGCCAACATGGACAAAAAGTCCTTAAAGTGGATAGAAAATTGGAAATTTGAGCATCTACAGTACATTCCCTTGACAACTGCATCAATTCCATCTGCTGAGGAAGATCATGTGATATGATCAAAAGCTCCAGAACAGCTGAGTGGACCTCATTTTTTGTTTTCTTTCTTCGTATGCCTTAATCATCTGGTGCCCTTTTTCAGGCTGGGAATCACTGCTATAGAACGTATTACTGTCCGTCCTGGTATAAGGTCCCACAGAAAGCAGTTCTGTATAATCACCGCATCATATCTCTTATGTAAGTTTCTCTCAGCAGATTGTAGACACCATGTTTTTCAGGGAGCAAGGGGAAGACCTTCGGCAGCCTTATCAAACGCGCCAAATTACATTTCCCATGTTTCATGACAGCGTAAGCCAACGCTTAATGTGAGGACCTTCCTGCTCTCCAACAAAACACTTTTTACGTGCCCCTGGGATGACAATGGGAATGCAGCGTTTTCCTACCAATCATGGGAACCTGAGGACAGGCCTGTATTTCCTGGAAAGCGGCCCATTCGGAAAGAGATGGAGGGAGCGCAGGATGTCCTGAGAACAGTGTCCCACAGCACACTAGCTGCAGCAGAGAGGACAGAGCCCGGCTGGTTGGCCAGAGCTGGTGGAAGTGTTGTTCACAGGGATTTTCTCCACATCACCACTTCCCCTGTTCAAGACTCTTACCATGATGGAGTGGGATTCCCCACTCAGGTTTTCCATTACACCTGTCCTACCATTGTTTTCTTTGTTCTTGCAGACATCTGTCAAATATCCCTGGGTGTGTGTGAGGCTTAGGGTTACCCTTAAAGCCTATGGCACAACATATTTGAATCATTATTTGGTTGCCTGGATAAACCAACTACTATTAATTATTAAAGTTTCTTGCATATATTTTGACTCCCTGAGGTCATATGTCCACAATAATACAGTGATTTGAACACATCTCTGTCAGTATCTCACACCAGCAAACCCGCCACCACCTCCGTCTGGACACTCTCCTGCTGTCTTGAGAGGAGAGTGGATGATATCACAGCGGGGGCGGGGGCATGTGCGTCTATAAGTACAGGCCCTACACAGGGAAACCTCTCTATGAAGTAGAGCTGACCTGTGCTAACAACAAGATAGTGTAGGAGGGAGAGCGAGAAAGAGCAGACGGGCGTACCTCTCGGTGCACAGACTCTTAACTGTGGATACATTTTTTATCCTGGAGCTGACGAATAAGACTTCTTTCCTCTTGGGACTTTTGGATAGTCGATCTAAACAACTTCTTACTTCTACAATTCTTTAATTCCTTTGGAAGGTTTTTTACCAGCTTTTTCTTTTTGGTCATTTGCTGTAATCAGGATGTTTAGCCCAGTTACTTTGCAGCAGATCATTTCCACCTTGTTTGTGCTTGGCAGCGCTGCAGGGATGGTGAGTTGCAGTGACTTGTGGCCACTTGCTTTTAAACCATCTCTGTTATTAATTTCTGTTTGTGAAATTTCACATTGTTCAGTCATTATATCTTGGATGAACTTATTCTTAACTCATTTTATTAGTTTGATTTAGATTTTTAAAATCACACCCACCTATTGTGACACATCCTGACCTGACCTTTGACTCCGTTCCTCAGGCAGACAGTGAGTGCCCGGCTGAGTGCTCGTGCACGCCCTTGCCCCAGCCGTGCCGGCCAGGCGTCAGCTGGGTGACTGACCACTGTGGCTGCTGTAAAGTTTGTGCTCGGCAGTTTAATGAGGACTGCAGCACCACCGAACCTTGCGATCACATCAAGGGGCTACGCTGCCATCTGGGGGCTGGAGGAGACCCTGAGAGAGGACTGTGTCGAGGTGAGTGAAGGCACATTGTTAAACTGAATTAAAAAATGTTATTGACATTTTGTCCAACATTTTGCCATAACATGAAGGTTACTAGACATTTCTTAGGACATTTTCATAATTATAAACACTCCCCCACCCACCCTTTATCTCCACAATAAAGATACTAAGCGGCAGCAGTACAGCACAAAGAGGGGGGTTCGTCAGGAAAAAACAAAGTCATTAAATTGAATTAAATTTAATATATAGAAAAGACAATGGGCTTTATCAGTTGACATTTGTATACTGTATTATCGCCTCAAATGTATTCAAAAACATCTTGTAGTGTACTGTTTAGCTGTAAAATGAGAAAGTTTGTGACCCGGCAGCCATGTTGAGATCTGCTGAGGAAATACCAAGCACCACCCACCAGCTGGAGCACAGCCAATAGGAACGCTCTCTCTCTGAAATGACCTATGATTGGCCAAAGTCTTCCGTCACGGGCTAGATTTTTTAAAGCCCGAAAACAGAGCCATGATGAGGTTCAGAAGTCTAGTTTTCTCTCAGAACACTTGAATTACAATATGATGAAAGGTTATTATGGAATTTTTGCCCAATGATGCCAAAAACATTGTGCCTACTGCAGCTTTAACCAGAGAATCTGTGTCATAAACTGGAGGTATATAAAATTCTAAAGATATAGGCGTTTTCCAGCCAGGGAGGGTCTACTAAAAGGTGCTATGAAGTTGCATCATGGGAAGTGTAGGATCCAGAGTTTTTTGAGATTGACTATAGGGACTGATAGAAAGGATATTTCTGCCTCTGTTGCACAAATTTTGACCATTCTTTTTTATTATTATAGAATTGCAGTACAAAATCATGAAATATTCCCTTTTACAAAATATATTTCTTTGTGCAATTTGATCCTACAGGCTATGATGTATTTGTGGTTGTGTTCGTGTAAACGCAGGTTTTCCGCTGTGTCCTTCTATGAAGTTCAAAGGTCTCTGTTCACAGCTGTGTTTCCTGTTTTGTGTGTGTGTGTGTGTTGACAGCTGAGGCCCAGGGTTTGCCGTGCGAGTTCGGCGGACGGGTGTACCAGCATGGCGAGGACTTCCAGCCCAGCTGCCAGCACCAGTGCATCTGTATGGACAGGGTGGTGGGCTGCATGCCCCTCTGTCCTCGCCAAGTGCCACTGCCCGACTTGCGCTGCTCGCGGCCCCGGCTGGCCAGGCCCGAGGGCGGCTGCTGCGAGGAATGGGTGTGTGACGACGACAACCACATCAGTGAGGAGCCAGACGAGCTGACACACACCTCCCTGCCAGACAGCCAGCCCCTTCCCAACCACATCAGTGCCCTGCTGCAGGTCCAGCCGCAGCCCCGGCACCCAGTTGCTACCGGAGGGGCCACGTTCAGAGGTGAACTTCTTCCTGATGCCCACCACCAACACTTAATGTGGTCTGAAGGAGATTTTCTATTTTGATGTGCAGGACATGGGCAAAACTCAGGGTCATTTTCCACAATATGATACATCTTGAACTGGTTTCAGAGATATTCTTTCTTAGTTTCTGACTTGCATTTGGGTGTAATTCTGTGATATACCAGGCCATTACACTAACATTTCATTAGAAATGTTTTGTATACATTTCAGATTCCAGTTCGGAGATTTTTACGCACATCATTTAAAAAAATATGAAAATGAAAGTTCTCCCCTTTGGAGCGTGAATGTAAAAATCTTTATTAAAAAAAATCATGGCAGTGTTTTTCTGCTAATTAGATGTATTTGTTATCTTGTGAGCAAAGCTGATATTTTATCCTGAGGGTGGCAACTACAAGAAAGCTCATAGTGAGTACAAAATGGAAAGGGTTTAACCTCAGGGGAGCATGAATGTGCTCAGTAAATATAATGGCAACCTTTACATTATAGACTTGGATATTTCTTCTGTAGAAGTGAAGATTTTGACCTGGCTTTAACACTATACAGTAAAGGTCATGGGGTGTGATTCGTCCTATGTGGACCATTAATGTCCACAGCTAATTTCATGAAAATGTGCTCAGGACCCAACAAAACAATCAACTGACTGACATCTCTAGCCTAAAGTTCTTCCATTACTGGGGCAAAAAAGAAAAAAAAACATCCCATTAGCATCATTTAATCCAAAGATTATGAATATATGGATAGATTATAGATGTCATAACGGCTGTTTGCTGGGATTTAATGTTTGATTGTAACTCATTGTTATTTTTTTTGGCATCCCACAGAAATGGTGTCGTTCCCCATGTCTGAGGTGTTACTCAAATCCAGCTGTTTCCCACAAACCACTGAGTGGACCGAGTGTTCCACCACGTGTGGGATGGGCATTTCAAGTCGAGTGACCAACGACAACCCAGACTGTCGGCTGCTCAGAGAAACCAGACTGTGCCAGATCCGGCAATGTGAGCTGCAGCTTCCTGTAGCTAGCAAAGTACGCTACAAAAACACATCTGTTAGGAAATGAAAGAATTGGAGATTAACATAAAATATTACATATTACATTACAACAATAACTCATCTCAATTTCTTTGAATAATACTGGTAGTGAGCTGACTTTGAGATGAGCCTATAGCCTACTAAAGCCTATTTGTCAGTTATAATCCTCTGAGTTAATGTGATTTTCACATTGTATGGGAAATGAATAATGAAATCCATAAATACTACATTGTTCCTTAATGAAAACTCAATAGGGGGTTTCGTGGTGTCATTTTAATGGTGGCTCTGTTTCTGTCATCCAGAAAGGGAAGAAGTGTCAGCGAACTGTCCGCCCCCAGGAACCGGTCACAATCACCTTTGCCGGGTGCTCGACGACACAGCTGTACCGTCCTCGCACCTGTGGGACTTGCACCGACGACCGTTGCTGCACGCCCTCCCTCTCCCGCACCGTGCGGCTCCATTTCCACTGCCCCGACGGAGAGGGCTTCTACAGAAACGTCATGTGGATCCAACGCTGCAGCTGTAACACCAGCTGTCGTATACACGGCGGGCCCTCCAGCCCTTCAGTCAGCCTCCACAACGACATCCACACCTTCAGGCACTGAGGCTGACTCTCCACGCCCAGCCTTGGCCTGGCACACTGGGCAAAGACTGCACCCCCCTCCTCCCCCTAAACCCACCACCTCCCTGTCTGTCAGCTGGGTGTGCTCCTGCCACCCAACTCCCCAGCTAGGCAATACACTCGCTTGCACTTTAAGCTTCCTGCCACAATGACATCAGTTTGTCCACACTAGAGGTGTGTTACTTCTCTTGTACCAGGGCAGCACTGAGGACTCTTCAGTATACTGTATGCTGCTGTGTTAGACTGTCGGCTGAGAGCTTTTTCTGAAATTTCTTTTATTTAATTGTAAATTTGTGTCCTCTCCACAGAGAGCAATGTGACAGTTTGTCATACAGAAAGAAGTTTTTTTTAGATCAGTAACAGAGAACCATCATGAGAAGTGATGGGAATTATGGACATGCATTTTGAATAATGAGGAAGAACTAGGTGACATATTCATTAGTGACTATAGAGGCTATGTGTTCTTTATTACGTGTCCTTCGTGATGTTTCCTACACATGTACTGATTGTGGCATTGATTATCTATGTGTGTGTCTGTGTGTGTGTGTGTGTTCTTGTACAACTATCATTTGAGGACCAATTTGAGTTTTAGACCTTCAGAGTGAGGACATTTTTTGGAAAGTGAGGACATTTTCCTTGCTTTGGGACGGACCTTCAAAGGCCTGTTTGAGGGTTCAAACTTAGTTTTAAGGTCCAGGTTAGAATTAGGTTTAGGTTAAGGTTAGGGTAAGGGGCTAGGGAATGCATTATGTCAACGAGTGTCCTCACAAAGATAGAAGTACACGGCTGTGTGTGTGTGCGCGCGCATGTGCGTGTGTAGGTGAAAGTGTATTGGTTTGTTTGAAGAATGAGAAACTTTCACAAGTGAGAGTATGCTATTACAGTATATCGATTAAAGCGTATAATGTATATGGACTTCACTCTTAGTTGTGGAGTGGTAAATTCTAGGATCACCTCATTTTTCGGGGTGTGATTTTATTTTTTATTTCTTGTTTGTGTCCTTCACAGTGTACATACAATGCTTTATTTTAAGGAATGAAATGATGCTATATATTTAAGACATGTTACACATGTTCATTGGATGTTTTTGTCTGCACATCAAATAAAAACTTATCAACCTGTAATTTGTCTTATTTTTTGGTTAATGTTTGAATTAAATGTATATCAAGAGGCGTCGCAGCTGTTGCACTATTATTATTATCTGTTTTAGTGTTGTAATAACTCATTGGATAGTCCAATTGGGTCGAGGTTAACTGAAACAACCCTAGACTATAAAATATGAGAGTTCTACTTGTTGTTTACGAACCAGTTTCTCTTACCAAAGGCTACTTGAACTAGAGACCATCTTGTGATGGGATCACCCCAACCGCGACGCCAAATCCAACCACGGGCATAAAGTGGGTTGGCCAACCCACTGGCCCCTTCCAAACTTCCTACCCCCGTACTTCCAACACCGTTGCTCAGACTGTGCACATCTTCAAAATCTGCCTTCATTTTGATTGCAGCTACACACCTGTAAAATTTCATGACTGCATCTTGCACGGTTGTGATGCCATCGCGGTGACAAAATCTGTCCACAGACCGACAGAAAGACAAACAGACAGACATATAAACACCTGGCAAAGTACTCAAAACCTCATCTGTGGTAGTTCCAGGACCACATTTTGCTATGCGACATACACACACACACAGTCTCACAATGTGAAAACAATACCAGTGTTGCTGTTGCGGCTAAGTTCATCAGACCTCAAAAGCCAGCATGTACCAACATACTTGCCAATTTTGAGACCTAAAAAATGGTGAGGATTTCAAAACCAAAGCGGGGGGTCTGGGGTTCCTCCACCAGAAAAAATTAAATTTTTCTTTTTTCCCTGCATTCTGGTGATTTTTAAAGAATGTAAATAACAAAATAATAAGTACACTGCAACGGTATTTAAAAAAAAAAAATAGGTCTATATTTAATTTTACTTTTAATTCTCAGGAAAGAAAACTGAACAATTTGCCCCTCTGAATCTCTGGTATAGGCTAATATTCATTAGTTTTCATTCATTCATTCATTTTTTGCTACTGTATTTCTTTCGCTTAGTACTCTCCTGTTCCCTCTCCTTCTCTCACTCACTGAAGGCCCTTTCAGACACAGCGCATCTGCGCTCTGAAACCTGTTATTTCAAATTGCTTGTGCCACGACACGACCAACAACCATCACCCTCACGTCTTTTCCAGGTCTTTTTTGTAACAATGGAACCCTTAACCCTGCGTCATTACCAGACATCCACAGATATTTTCAGTCAGAGCTCTGCGTTCATGATGCCTCATGGCCTTACACAGCGCTCCAGCTGGCTCTGGAGCACAAACATTACGGTGGACTACTAAATTCCTCACCCTGGCCTCTGCCTCCTTCTGAAAGGAGGGCGGAGCACTCCTGACTGCCCCAGTCAGAATTACTGCTGTGGGCCTCATCTCTACCAACTCTCCAGTCTCCAATTACAACTGGACCAGAGATATTTAGTGTGGTGGGATCATACTTGAGGCAGTATCTTAACTGCTCGGTGGGTTCTACACACAGAAAGGGTTCATTCTTTGGGAAGTGTGAATGTGTTCAGTAGATTTAAATTCAATTTATCCATTAGATTTTGATACTTGAGGTACTCAGGTGTAAGTTTTTTACAGTATGGTGGCACTAGAAGTAAGGTTGATATGGGTGATACCAATGATATCTGCAGCTAATGTCATGGTGGTAATCCAATAAGATACTGTATATTGCTTTGAACCATGACGTTTGGTGGATGGAAAATCAGATGAATGGCCTGATACTCTTGGGTTTTAAAGTTAACACTGAACCAATCAATATTTTTTATATTAATAATGGATCAAATGGTGGCGCCCTGGTAGCTCACCAGGTATACCATTAAAGCTGAGTCCTCTCTTGTCTGTCTCTCTCACTATCAAATAAAGCAGAAAAAAACTAAAAAAAGAATGGACCAAATGAATGTGTGTAATGTGAAAAGTGATAGAAAATGTCACTTAACTCTGATGTTCCCCTCAGCTCTACAGAGCTTTTTTTAGCCTCTTTTAGCTCATTGTTTTGATTTTACACCCTACAAACTTAGCTGTCATCAACCTGGTTTCCAGCAGCAGCAGACAGCTGTTTTTAGTGAAAAAGCTCTGATGAATCCACTGTACTCTACATGCCCAGCACCAAACAGCAGACAGACAGATTTATTGACTAGCTGGTGAAAAAAGTAGGATAAAGTAGGACATTTAACAGCTAAAGAGACAGACAGAGTAAATATTGAACTCACGTTCATCAAATGGACACAAACATGTGTGCAATTGTAAGCTTACATGTTCACCAAAACAACTTTATAAAGTGATTATATGTCATATTTTATTTTCAGCTTGTGACCAAAATGTGTTAAGTCATGTTTACAATGACTAGTTCATTAAGTTCTAATGCTGTGCAGGCCCCTACAATAGTGTCTTTATAACTTTGAAAAACATGCTCGTTTGTCCATGAACAAACATAGTGTCTCAGAATACATTAGCTTCCAGTGTGATGTGTGATACAAATTAAACTCTTATGAAAACCTGTCCAGGACATGGCTAAGACAAAAACACACCTCCAGTAGGAGAGCATTGTTCAGATTTGGTTTATGCTAAGGCCTTTGTTTGCACCATCCCCTACACATCCAGTGTTTTGATTACTTTTTATCATGGGTGTTTCTAACTTGAGCTGGATAAAATGTTACTAATATTGGCTAGTTTTGTTACTGGGACTATCAATCATGAATTCAACTGACAACAGATAAAATATTAGTATCCCTCTCTGCATTCTCCTCATTCAAACAAGGCAGAATTCTTTTACCGTACGACCGACAGGCAGGAACCAAAAAGCACACATGGCATAGCATCTCACCATGGAGACCTACCATCTGCTGTCATCACTGATGCTGCCACTGGTTCCCATCTGACTCAGACTGTTCAACATGACCCTCAATGACGGTGTTTGTCTGCTGGGGCTGTTTGGTTGGAGTAACTTCAGGGAAATGATCCTTCCAACAGAGTTGTTGTAAACAAAAGCTGGTGTTCTATGACGACGTTTGACTGCTCATTGTTTAAGAGTCATCCTGGCATCTATCTATCTATCTATCTATCTATCTATCTATCTCTCTATCTATCTATCTATCTATCTATCTATCTATCTATCCATCCATCCATCTTCATCTATCCATCTCTCTATCTGTCATTCTATTCTATCTATCCATCTCGCTATCTTATAGATATCAATCCATCTATCCATCTCTCTATCCATCATTATATCTAAAAAGTCAGAGTATAGTATGTAAAAAAAAGTCATAAAAAGTCATAGTATAGTATGTGGAAAAAGGTCATAAAAGGTCATGTATAGTATGTCAAAAGCAGTCATAAAAAGTCATACTATAATATGTCGAAAAAAGTTTTAAGAAAGTCATACTATAGTATTACTATACTATGACATATTAGGACTTTTTTCCCCATATTATAATATGACTTTTTATGACTTTTTCCACATAGTATACTGTGACTTTTTTTTTTTACTTTTTTGACATACTATAGTATGATTTTTTTAAAAACTTTTTTCAACATACTATAGTACGTCAAAAAAGGTCATACAAAATTATTGCGTAGTATGTTGAAAAAAGTCATATAAAAGTCATACTACAGTATGTCGAAAAAAGTTTTAAAAAGTCATACTATATGACTATAATAGTAAAAAAGGTCATTAAAAAGGCGTCTATCTATCTACAGTATCTGTCTATCTGTCTGTCCGTCCGTCCGTCCATCCGTCCGTCCGTCCATCCATCCATCCATCTATCTATCTATCTGGACCATCCTCTCCAGGCTTGGCTCCTGAGGGGGACAGGCTGAGGAGGGCGGGTCTGTGTGTGCAGGTTGTGCAGACCATCCAGGCGGCAAGAACGGGATCCACCACTGTCTGTTACGAGGCAAAGTGGTTACGGTTCCTACGCTGGTGCAAGGAAAGGAGGATAGATCCCCTGTCCTGTGCAGTCGGGTCTATTCTCTCCTTTATACAGTGTTTAATGGATACAAGCTTCTGTACCGACCTATTGCACATGGACAAGTGAATGTAATTTTGTGGTGTGACTGCAGCTTTAGACTTGCCTACCACAGCCCAATGCCATAACTTGTCTATGACATTCCATAAGTAGCTCTTCCGTGACCTTTTCATTTGATACTATGGACTGCAGTCTATAGTAGAGCGAAAAAAACATTCTTCTGCTACCTTTCATCTACCATCACTATAAAGTATCATACTGATATTCATTGATTTCCACCGCGAAATGACCAATTTGCTGTCTTTTTCTTTCTGCACCGCTTCAAACTCCTTGACAATCCATTACTTGTGGACTAAGGAGTTGTCAAGCATTTAGGATGACTCATTTCTAAACTAATACCACAAAACTCAGCTGACACTGAGGTGCTTTCCCTCAAGAGAGAGAAAATAGAGCCTCAGACTGGAAGGACGACTCCTCACGTCACAGTGAGGGAGCTTCATAAATGTAATTGTCTTGGCAGCCTGTGGTGCCGTGATGCTCCACAGCGAGTTATATTGGCTGGGAACCCAGACTGGAAGTTACAGGTGTTGTCCAGCCTCTCAGAGAGCTGTGACTTTCAGCATGGCCTTGACAGAGGAACAGGAAATATGTCGGAAATCAACGGGGCCTTTTTAGAGAGTGGTGGAAGTTGGCCCGTGCTGCCACACTGACCACAGCAGAGGAACCCCCGCACCCCCATCTCCGCCATTCCCTCTGAAAAAGGATGTGTCAAAGTGGTTAGTTTTCAACACAATGCGGGATAATACCACATGTCTCCATATGACTTGTTATTGGCTTGTTGTGCTGAAAACGAATGTATGGAACATGACGCATCCTCTTTTAAGAGTGGTGCCGCTAACATCTTTTATGGAACTAAAGTCAACATTTCCACAACAGGCTGAGGACTCTCAGTCAACACTGTGACGTCAACACCTCTGCTAATACTACTACTATCATTACTGCTGCTATTACTACTGCTGAAGATGATGATGCTGATACTACTTCTGTTGGCCCCTGAGATCAATTATCTGAACTGCCATTGGCTGATGTGTGTGGATGTATATGATTGGATGTATGTCATATATATATTTTTTTTTACCTCTTTGCATTTTTTTTCTGCTTCATACCTACCCTATTTAAATGTTGTTTGTAATGTGTTTCATGATGACCCCGATGAAGGCCAAAAGCTGAAACGCATTGGTCTCACAATAAAGTTGTTCTTTATACTACTACTAAGTGTTGCTGGAGTTTTGACCTCTTCAGACTTTTTCCCTTCTCCATGTTCCTTGGAAATATGTGAAGTTGTGCCAGAAACCTCCACTCTGCTTAAAAAAGTATATCTCAAAGAACTGGGGTGCAATTGCTGGCAGCAGTACCTCCAGTCTGGTCGTTTTTTCCAACAAATATAACAGTTTGTGGATGGGAAGCCAGCAAAGGTTCTTGACCTTTTCACTGTTTGTGACTTCCACATGTTAGTCGAGACATCGGCACAGTGCTGGCTGGAAACGCAGGGGTCATAAACAGCATTGACAGGTGATAAGGTATTAAACTGGTTCTAGCTTCTCTTCATCTGTTCCCTGTCAGTTAAGGATCTTTTCAGGATCAGGTCTCTCTGTATTTAAATTACTGTATATGGAACTAAAGAAATGACCATGGCCGCAGTCATGGCTAAAGACTGAAGGTGAATGTGCTTTTACTTTTGAATAAACAATACTCAAACAATACTTTTGTGCTTGAAACTTGTTTTAATTATCATATTTCTAAATTAAAGGTTTTATATTTCAGGTATCTGTATTTTACACATTATCTATCTGGTAAATTTATCACTGTCTCTTTGAAAGATCCTTTTATTTCTAACACTTTTTTGGCACTGCTGTTCCTACAACTACTAATAATTAGGGGCTGCTTTCACAGAGTACCTTAAGTTTTCTCCTTAAGTATGATGCTTAAAGCTTACAATCTCCTTAGCTGAGGAACTTACTTAAGGGTGTTGCACAGATTTCCTTATAAGGTTTCCTTAGTTAAGGAAAACATTTAAGGCATTTACTGCATTGAAAGAGATTTTACAGCAGTACAGTTTCCATGGAGACCGTTTGTTAGTACTGCCAGGCCATTGTGCTACAACGTCGGTTATTTTATTTTCATGATTGCAGACTAACTGGACATTGAACGTTGATTTCTTTCTGTTAACAAATTGGTCTTCATATTGTACGGGCGCTTGAACCCTGATGTGGGTCCGTCTATCACCAGTGAGGTGATGGTCAGTGAAATTGTTGTTCTCTTCACAACTTCTAAACAGTCTTTCATCGTTTGAGCCATCACATGCCAAGTGATCCAGTTATCAAAATCTGGTAGACATGCATGTATATTGCATAAATGTCTATCACATGGTGTTACATACTGTGAGGAGGTACAATTAGTTGTTTTTTAACTGAACTACAGCAGCTTCTTTTATTGTTGCAGGGTTTGTTTTATGGCATGGATGTCATTTCGTGGCAAATTTTTTGTTCACTGTATATGACTTTATATGAAAGCTCAAAGGAGAATTTTCTATTTATAATACATGTAACACATTACTACACAAATAATGTTACTGTATAAACACACATGCACATTTCCTGTTTCTGTGTACTACAGTATTGTACAGTATTGACCTTTGTCAATACTATTGTGTTGGGTGAGTTACTACCTTTTGCAAACATGCAATAGAGTTGTGATGTCCTGTGTTACGGCTGTATGTGTTTCCAGTAACAAATGGGGGCTCGTCCGGGATTAGAACATCCGTGAGGTGAAGTAAATGTAAGTTTTTGTGTGTATTTTGTGGCCTTTGAGTGTAGAGTTTAGATCATTTGTGGTTATTGCTGCTTGTTTAGTTGTGCTTTTGACTGGGTAACTGTTTGACCAGCTTGGAATGTTGGTTTAGAGCACCCTGACTCGGTCGTCACTGGGCAGGTTTAAAGAGCCTGCCACTTTGTTATTTTGCCTTTCTTATTTTTGGTGGTAATCCTGAGTGGGGGTACGTTTCAGTGTATTACAGTTGGCTACATCTTTGATCTTCGGTGATACGCTGAGTTCAGCGTTTAAAGTTGCCTCGAGCTCAGCAAGCCACTGAAGACTAGCTAGGTTAATTAGCCATCTCTGTAGGCGGGTTGGGGTGTCTCTCTACAGCTTGTTTCCCCAGTCTGCACTTTGCACAGCTATTTGTTTGTGACTCTACTTTCAGGCCATTTTCTTTTGTGTAGCTGTAATAAATACCTGCGTGCAGTAACTTGTGGTTTGTGACCCTTTTGGTTGTGGTAGCTGCACTACACATTTGTTTAAATGGCAGTGTGAAGTTTGGGGCAACTAGCCTCAAAAGCCAACTGGCATTTTTCGGACCACAAGAATGGTGCTTTAGGGCTTACTAAGCTCGTCAATGGAGCTACTACATCAGAAAAGTTTTTGCAGAACGCACTGTAATAACCAGCCATCCCCAGAAAACGACGGAGTTCACAACACGTTTGTGTAGCTTTGAAATCTACAATTGCCTGCACCTTGACAGCAACCGGGCAGACTTGACCTTGTCCTACCTTTTTACCTAAATAGGTTACAACAGCCTTCCCAAACTCACATTTGGCCAAGTTGAGAGTAAAGGAAGTGGAACACAAACGGGCAAAAATCTCACTGAGGGCTCTCACATGTTCAGTCCAGGTTGATGAATAGGCCACAATATCATCTAAATGAACCTCACAGTTACTAACACCGCACAAAACTGTGTTCCAGCGGCTGGTGCATTTCTCAAACCGAATGGCATGACCTTTTGGTGGGGCGTAACACCTGTCAAACAGTTGTGACAGTTGCACTTACAGTTTAGAGAATGTTAAGATTGAGGAAAAACTGTAAGCGCAGTGGGCTGCTGTAAAGCGCCCAGGGAGCAACTTGGGGTTCAGTGCTGGGGATCAAACTGCCAACCTTGTTGTGGTTAAAGGACGACTAGCTCTATACCCTGAGCCACAGCCGCCCCCAAACAGAATTGTTGCTACTATTTACTGTAATCTATGCAATCCATTTACAGTAAAAGGCCCCATGTGCAAGATAAAAAAAAATGTATAGACTTTGGAGACTCCCAGTGGTAGTATCAAAAAAGACACATTAGCTGTATCTCTGAGCTTTAAGCAACCCATCAATTAATCCAATTTATATAGGATTGTTTTCTACAAATTGTATATATATTGATGACAATACAAAATAATAATAATATATATATATATATATATATATATTTATTATTATTTTTTTTTAATTTGGAGGATTCTCTAATCACATTGATTTTGACCATTTTCACTGGAAATTTAAGTACAGTGTTGACTTGATGCTGGTGGAGTTTCAATCAGTGTCAACAAAAAAAGAAGAACACAGTTTTAACATGTCCAGGGTTGACTGGTTGACATGGTGAAAAAAAACATCTAAACATTTTGATCAGTACGGCTTACATGATGACAAAACCATGACTGATTGACCAATTTACTGACACAATAACTAGGTTTTGAAGCATGTATAAAATGTTTGGGGTGAGTTACTATCTTTTGGAGACATGCAATAGCCTTGTGATGCCCCATGAAACAGTTTTCTGACAATTGCACTCACAGTTTAGAGAAGACTGTTTCAAAAAATGAGCCAAAGAGAGTAGTGGTGATTACTGATCCCTTGAAGAAAACTATTCAGTCACTGTATGCTGTTTTGTTTTTCATTCATTCCATCATATCTAACCTCATATATCAGCACGTACAGTCCAAACTTGCCAGTGTCTGCTCCTTGCAACATTATAAGATGCTGTCCTCTACTGGCACTCAACTGAAAGTACAGCAGAGTGGAAGGTTGACCGACTGAGACCTAATCTGCCCTGCTGTAGTGTCCTTAAGCAACACTGAATCCCTAGCCCATCAACTTCAACAGTGCTATTTTGATCTTCCTGTGAGGTGGGGAAGAGGATTAGAAAAAATAAAAAAATAAATCAAATGTGTCTCCATATATGTTGTATTTTATCAATGAATGCAAGTAAGGTTGTTGGCTTTATTCCTTTATTTGGATATAATACGTACGATTTAAACGACAGTATCAAAAAAATATGGATGGAAGGATGAGTTATTGACTATCAGACACACATTCATTCCTACACTAAGAATGTGTGGCGTGTTGTGGATAAAAGTCTTGACTTGAAATGATACTCTTACTACTGCATATCATTTCTTATCAAATTATTTCTTTACAACATGAGAATAACCCGTGAATGAGGAAATTCCACAACCTTTTACAGTATGCTACTGAAACAAGTTCACATATTCATAAATTGTACACACAACTTCTTAAATCAAATGAACATCATTATGATGGGGAAAGCATGTATATTTAAAGCCATAAAAAGACAGCAATTAAACACTGAACGTTTAAAAATGTTTTTGAAACATCAGTGGGTTCTTGAGAGGGATGTTAATAGAAATAAAGAACAGAATATCATTTCTGAGCGTGAGTGGGATACTTTGAGTCAGGGTGAGGATTGGAGTTAAACAAAATTAATAAATAAATAATGTCAATTAAGATCAACTCAAGGGATGTAGATATGTCCTTTTTTTTGTTTGTATAATAGAATAGATAATTGTGTAAGCGAATGTGTCTCAGTGGATATGTATATGAATGCGCGTGTAGATTTAGACATATGTATATACTGTAAGTATATATATATATATATATATATGAGGTTGGTTGTATGTATATGAATATGAACTTCTCTTGACACTGCACTATTACAATGGGTAGTACTTTTTTATTTATTATTTTCCTTTCCTTGTTTCTTTTTTTGTTGATATATGTTGTTTCTGCTGTCTGTATGTCCCTTTACAAGTATGTGTATGTATTCCTTTAACCTTAAATAAAAGATAATAAAAAAATAAATAGAATTTGCCACAAGACAAGTGAGCAAATTATTTCATGAATTGTATTAGCAATATAAAATGTTCATTCCTAATTAATATAGCTTAGTTTTTGCAAATGTTTTTGAACATGTTTTACAGTTATTCATCAAAGAGGAGGTATATGATCTATATAGATGTAAAATATAAAACAATAATGTAGCCTCCCATAATCTGTTGTTTTGGCTGTTCCCCATGTCAATACTGCACACACACACACACACACAGTGCCACCCCACAGGGAGTGAATGTGCATATTAATAAGCCACTATAAACTCATAAATCATCTTGACTTTGGACACGCCCCCCTGCTCTGCTATTGGCTGCTGCTCGCTGCTCGTCGGTCTCGTTGCCTCTCGGTAATTTAAATAGCCGCTTGCGCAACTTGATGAATAGTGTCGCTGCTGTCAGGAGCGTCAGATGAACACATGAAGGAATGTGGATAGATGGACAGCTGTAACAAAGAGCGGAGCAAGAGAAGCTGCGTCATCATGTCTCCTCCTCACGGTTACAGTATGTACTTCTGTCTCTCCGGAGGTGGACGTCGGTGAGAGTTTGCTCTCAACTATTGACCGTCTCGTCCGTCTCCGTCTCCGTCCCGGGCTAAATGTTCTGTTGCTTTGCGTTTCCTCTGGAGATCTATGGAGACCAGACCGAGTCAAGTCCAAGTGCTACAACTGTGAGCGTGTCGAGGTTCTTGTGAATAGTTTATCCACCTTCTCAAACTTCAACTGCAGGAAGGAAACATTTGGCAACAAGGTAACCTCTTGTTTTGTTTTTCCTCTTTGTTTTTTTGCATTTCTGCAAACAGATATCTTTTAAGATAACATCTCCTGGTTGTAAATATGTAAGTTAAGCTAAAATCATCTAGATACTAGCCTGTATAAAGATAGAACTAGTACATGCAGGATAAAATACTTTTATAATGCTTTTAGTATTAGTGCGACATTTAGTCTGGCAACTCGTCCATTTAGTCCCATTTGGTGACTTTCCCCCTTGTCCCCCCTTTTCATCAAAACAAACGTTGACATCCCCCCTTTTCATCAAAATAAAGGTTGGCATAATGTTAAAGCCTGTAAGTCCCTCCCCCTCAGTCTACTTGTCAAATCAAAATTACGTTATAGAGCTATAATGAACAGAATTCAAATGTATTACATTTCATGTGCTGCTTACTGTGTGCAGAAAAGGAAATATTTCCATCATTCTTCCTTGTGTTACAGTATAGTGTCTCTAGGTCAACCTGTTACAGCTCTTAAAGGGACCATATTAACAATTAGTTGCAGTCAAGCTGAAGCCCTGTCTAGGTTTGCCAGAGCAAGTGGGAATGGGTGATGTGTGTTTAGTGGTAAATACAAAAAAAGGTTGAAAGGCTTATAATTAATTGCAAAATAAATATCCACCAATGGAAATATAAATAAATATAGTTTACACAAAAAAAAGACTATTATTATACCATCATACAAGTATGTCATCTTAAAAAGGGTGGAAAAGTAAACATTGCTGGGTGTAGTCGTTGAACCTGTCTCAGTTGTCAAACCTCTGTTCTTTGTGTGTGTGTGTAGGAGCCTCTGAGGGCCCAACATCAGCATGGTGAACAACCAAGCGTCAGGCGTACCGCCGGCCCCCAGGTCTTGTGCCGGATGCGGGGGGAAGATCGCAGACCGCTTCCTGCTCTTCTCCATGGAGCGCTACTGGCACACTCGTTGCCTCAAGTGCTCTTGCTGCCAAGCCCAGCTGGGGGACATTGGCACCACCTGCTACAGCAAAGGGGGCATGATTCTGTGTCGGAGCGACTACATCAGGTGAGAGGAAGAGGTGGCAGAGGAGGAGGAGGAGGAGGAGGAGAGGAAGCTGCTGGTTTTAGTTTAGTTTGGAAGGCTGTACAGACTGAGCAATCTGATTTTTTTTCGTGTGTTTGCAGACTGTTCGGGCACAGCGGGGCGTGCAGCGCCTGCGGCCAGTCGATCCCAGCCAACGAAATGGTGATGAGGGCGCAGGGAAATGTTTACCACCTCAAGGTAAATCCCCAGCTCTCACATCCTTCGCGCTTTGTCTCCCACTGCTTGTTTGACAGAAACATCTGGGATTTGGTGGGTGAGAGACAGTGAGATGGGAAGGAGAAGAGAAATTAGTCGTGCCCTCCATCCTTTTTTTTAGCTCATGTACTCACTTTTAAACTTTAAAGGTGTTTTTACAACACATTAGACTGCAAAGATTCACATTTTAATATATATATATATATGTTTCAACTCTTGATATCATGCACATAATATGTGAATGTGTTTTAGTGGACTGAATTTGATCCATTTCTGTGTTTTTTCTGCTCCTCTGTAGTGTTTCAGCTGTGCCACCTGTAGAAACAGACTGATCCCTGGCGATCGCTTCCATTACATCAACGGTACAATCTTCTGCGAGCACGACAGACCCGGCGCCGTCTTGCTCAACAGCCACCTGCCTCCACTTCAGAGCAACACTGTGCTGACAGACCAGAAGGTGAATAATATACAGTAGGGGTTGTTGACATGACACTACAGAAGCATCTGCATATTTACAGCCGAGCATACGTTCTCCTTACGTAAATATGCTGTAATGTGAATAATAGAATATGTTGATTCCCCATGGGGAAAATGGAGAAAACAATGCACAAAATGGGTGAAAAAAAATAATAATAATAAAAAAATATATCAGAAATGCTATTTTCATAATGCAATCAACAGTGTTTACAGAGCTCTTGGGAGTATTCCCATGTTATGCTACTTTATACTTCTACTGATTTAATAGGGAAATATTGTACTTTTTACTTTGCTAGATTTATCTGAAAGCCATGTCACTTTACAAATTCATATTTTATATACACAACCATATCATCAGCTTATACATTTAGCTCCACCTTGATCAGCTACAACATTAAGCTAATAGTTACATGTTAATACATCAGTAAATCCAATGTTATAGTATATATATAATAACATAACAGTGAAAGACACTATCCGGCTGCATAATGAGGACTTTCTTTCTTTTTTGATACTCTCAGTACATTTTGCTGTTAATACTTGTTTACTTTTACTTAAATATCATTTTGAAAGTATTTACTTGTAATGACATTTTTTATATATAGTGTGGAATACTTATTCCACCACTGAAAAATGAAATATGATCAAATAGGATTGAAGAACTGTAATGCTATCTGGTAATTGAACTGGGGAAAAAAATCGTAAAATTTACTCTCATAAGCTACTGATTTTGTAATGCTCTTTATGACTAGTGCATTATTATAATTCATCAAATGCTTTTTTGTCATATTGTATTTTGATTTAAGATTAATTAATCCTCAAATTGGTATTATACAATAGATTACATTTTATTTATTATATTAACAGAAACTTGAAAAGAAAAAAAATATATATAATTTGGCTTTGTATTCACACATAAAGATGAACCTGTGTGTTGTGGCCGTGACCCTGACCCATCTCCCTCTCTCTCGTGTTGTCTGCAGGTATGCTGAGTGGAAGAAGAGCTGCGCGTTGCCCTTGCCTTTCCTCCCGAGCTTCACTTCTCTTCGGTGCGCTATTCTTATCCTGCTACTGTCGTCGTTGTTGTGGATTCTGATCACTGCCCCCCGCCTCTCTTCTTCCCCCGGGGAGGACGCTGTTTCCCACCAAGATCCCCGTCCGTCACCGTACCAGAGACTCTATAAACCGCGTACGAAGTCACATTTATGTTGTGTTCAGTGTTAAAGTGGTGTGTGCATCATCAAAGACTTGCAGTATGTGTGGACTGCACTGGGACTAAGAGAAAGAAAGCTGGAGGAAAACAATGAGGATGAAAAGCCTGCGCCAACTGGAAGAGGGAATAAAAGATGCTTGAATGAACGTTTGATGGACTGCTGTAAAATGACTGTCAAAGCTTTGCTTATGCCGCGTGGCATTATTTCCCCTGAGCGTCGGTGTTTTTAACGAACTCTTGATCTCTTTCTTGTATATATTAATCTGAGATCTTACACACTGAGGATTGAATATAAAATTGATGGCAAAAACTCTGTATCTGAAAATGTTCAGTTATAGGAAACCTTGAGATTCAAACCCACACCAGAAACTTTTTAAACACTCAAGGAAAACAAAATGTTGCTGTATGATTACTGATTTTTCAGATGCCCTGCACAAAAAAGATGAAATGATGCAGTGAAGGTTTTTTTTTTCTTTATCAGATTGCCTGTTCAATGTGTGAAAAACAAATTGTGGAGTTAAAAACAAAAAATCCTATTAAAACGATTTTCCCCGTAACATGTCACGAGCTGAGCTGAGGTCATTTCAAGCCCTTTAGTGGCATTAGAGTGGCATTGTATTGCATGGTACCTAGCAGGGTGGATGTGACTGTCTCTCTCACTCTCTTTAGCCCTGTATGGTGAAAACATGCCTGATTACCCTGAGGAATGGAATTAGGGGGCTTGAGCTCTGACCATTTACAGAGGCAATTAAACATGAGCCCTGTATCTGTGCTGCTGGAGCTCTTGGGAGGCTGAACTCGGGGCATATCCCGTGGCTGCCTGGCTCGGTGGCTGCCTGCCTCTAATAAAGCCTAATCTGAAAGCAGGCTAATTAAAGGGGAGTGGCCCCCTCTACATCCATTTGAAACAATCTGATGTATTTACTGTTTACCATGTTCCAATTAAAGCTCCAACACAGACTGGTTTGTTTCCCGTCGCAGCTCTTTGTTCTCCGCCACTCTCCGCATGGCTTCTGAAAATTATTTTCCTGACCTGCATCTAATTTGTTCTAACTCTTGTGTGCCTTTTTTAATGCTATGTAAAAACTTCTAGTCTCAGCATACCATCTGAGGTTGTGGAGTTAATCTTAGTGTGATAGCAGCGGTAGGGAGCAGAAGATAGGATCTGCTCCACTTTCACACCTTGCCTGGGAGCATGGCAGCCATCAAACTCACACCTTAATGCGCTTAGCTATTTCAAAACATCCCACTTGTCATGGTAGGTGCTGATACTGCATCAATTATTTATTCCACGTCTGATCAAGGAGCGTCACGCAAATTCATTAACGTATGCAAATGATCACAATTACAATTATCTTTGTATCGTGATGGCGAAGAAAATAAAACCTCGGCACATTCCCGAGTCCCACCGCGCCACAAGTTACACTTTCCATTCAAACTAATCAAGCCTCATCTGCCTTTTCCTAATTAGCCGGAACATTTTCAGATGCCAATTAGCAGGTCTCATGAAAAGGCTCTTTGCCATGAGGCGTTGTCTTTTATCAGAGCTTCTGCAGGTGTGTGGCTCACCATGTAGCCTGTGTCATAGGAAAGTGTTTATTCCTGCTAATTAATCATATTAACACATGCAGATGAGTGTAATTGCCCAAGCTCCTCCACCTCACACTGTGTGAAGACACAAGGTGATGCCAGGGTATTTTTACACGCTCATGATGAAGAGGAAGAGGGCCGACGAAGCCCTCCTTCTTGCCCAGACACTCCTGTGATATAGATCCAAGATGGCTGCCCTCCTTTAGCCCCGTTCCCTTCTGATGCTGATCTGCTGGTCTGTCAGCCAGAAGCTCTGTTCGAATGAGTCGCCAGACGGCGGGTTTGGAATGGGACGATGTGCTGGCGTTAGCTGACACGTCTCTGTGGCGGTCCAGTCTGCTTTGTGTTGCCAGATGTAAACTAAAGTCTGAACAGCATGAGAACACAGGGGCTCGGTTCTCACGTTGGTTAATAACTGTTGTTAGGATGTGAATTATTGAACTCTCACTTTATTTTCACTTTAATGTCGACTCAGTCCTTAAAGCTGAATGCTCATTACTTTGGTGTTTTTGAGCTGCACGTCTGTAGATTACTCTTCAACTGCTGCGATACCGTTAGCTTGTATGCTAATGGGGCATCAACAGTCATATGCACTGGAGTGGTTATTCTCCTTTTCTATATAATGTGGAATTTACTAAACAATTCATTGCTCGCATTGTTAACCGCTCTCTTTAACAGTGTCTTACTGCTACCACAAACCACCACTGAATTAGCAAACATTAGCCTTGTTACAGTTGAGGGGAAATGTCACTGTTTCTAGCTCCTTTGTCATTTTTTGTCGTCATGTTTTGGTGTTACATGATGAATAAATTTGTTGAAACCACGGATGTATTAAGAGAACTGGATACAGTGTTGGAGGCGGGGCCCCCGTTCATTCCTATGAAAGTTGCTCAGTGGCGCATGATGCCAAAATGGCTCAACTTCCAATTTGGAAAAGTACCCGGATATTCCCGGCGATCTTCCGCATCCGTTGGGCCCATGGAGCAGGCGCAGTAGCGTCCACTCGGTCACATGGCTCGGTCAAGGGGTCACAGTCGTCACGCTGTCGTCACGTTTTGCTAACTCCGCCTCCCAGCCCTCGTTCTGGGTCTTATTCACATGAATGGAGGAAGGGAAATAACTCTGGATTCAGCTATTTTACAACTTTTAGGACCTAATGGTTTAAACAAGGGCTATTAAAGTGTTCATACTGAGAAGTTGATTCACATAAAAAAAACAATATCCGCTGAGTTACAGGCGTCTCTTTCCTACGACGGAGTATTAGTGCCACATTGAGGAAAACAAAAATCTGAGATTTCGAGAATAAAGTCATAACTTTACGAGAAAAAAGTTGTGAGTTTACGAGAAAAAAATTGTAATATTACGAGAATATAGTCGTAATTTTACAAGAAAAAAGCCGTAATATAACGAGAATAAAGTCGTAATTTTACGAGAATTTAGTAGTAATATTACAAGAATAAAGTCAGAATTTTACAAGAAAAAAAGGTCGTAATATTACGAGAATAAAGTCGTAATTTTACGTGTTATTTTAGAGGGGAAATAGAGCAGCGTGTAAAGGTTACTTCAGTAAAGGTTTCACAAATAAGGAAATACTTTTGGTACATCAGCACCACATTATCATCAGTAACATGACCTTGAAAAGATTGTGCAAGAAACTGCGTTTATTCCGAAGAAATAAACCGAGACAAACAGCTGCTACCCGTCCAGAAGCAGGATCACGGCTGCTATGTCCTCTCGCCCGTTTTGTTGGTTGCTGTTAATATGTTTTTCTAATATCACGACTTTTTTTCTCGTAAAGTTATGACTTTATTCTCGTAATAAAATCTCAGATTTTCTTTTTCCCTCAATGTGGCCCTAATACTCCGTCGTACTTTCCCAATGTAAGTCTATGGGAAAAAGTATTTTTGGGAACAATGACATCACGTGACGTTCACGGAAGTTGCAGTAACACCGTTTGGCCACTACGAAAATTGGCATCGATGACTGGCGCTCTTCCTGGGGGGCTTGGATGAAACCTTCAAAATCTAAAGACAAAAAGAAAAGAAAAACTCAGCTCGAAATGTTTTGGTGAATCAACACTGCAGTAACCATGGAAATGTCTGCATATATTAAAGGGTCAGTTTAGCAAAATTATTAAAAAAAACAAAAACAAAAAAAAACACAGGGACTATTTCTTTGGTAGAAAGAAATTTTCCAGTAAAAACTGTTTACAGTGAGGTCTTTGGAAAATCCAGAGTACATTAGTTCTCGTTGTCTTTGGCCTAAATCTAGACACAGACAACACAGATCTGCATCTTGCCATTGTTAAGTGAGAAAAATATGTTTGGGTAAACTGATCCTTTAAGTGACTTTTGCCCTTTTTAATCACAGTGCAATATGTGCAGGGCTCATCAGTTCATTTGGGCTCTGCGTGCAGAGATTCGTGGCCAGCACCATCATCTTTATGAACTAAATTGGTCTTGGTTCTGTATCATGTTGATGAAGTTTGACTTTCTGTCTGTTAAGCTATGATACTTATCATTACTCATTCCCTATACAATCCAAACAAACTAGAAATGTTAAGTACATTGCTTCCCGTCAGAGGGTTTCTCCCAGAAAAGGCTCACAATGGGTGGTTATAGAACAGCAATGTAAAAGTAGTGTAGTAGTGTAATGTACACCGTTACCTCCATCATCAAATAATGAATATAAAAACAGATATTACTTTGAGCCAAAGCTTTGTATTTAACTTGGATCCAACCTGTTTTAGCATGAGCTTCCTAGTGTTTAGATATAAATGATTCTACATTACTGAAAAAGTAGCTGACAATGAAGGATGCCAGAGAGGTAGTGTGTGCTGTAGATGAATGCTGATAGACAGGTCTTGTCCACCCTTAGGCATTGAGCTCAACGTTTGCTTTAAAACCGCCATCTGGTTGTCACCATTTTCAAAACTCAAGCATGTAAATGCTAGTGTGTTGAAAGATGTCTATGGCATTTAGCTGTGCTGACAATCCTTCTGAAAGCTGCTCAGGCTGCCAAAGCTATTTATGGTAGCTCCAGTCCCTGAGCACCAGATGACTGTAGCTACAACAACTACCAACACGCACCTAATTTGTCATAACCATAGTGTGTTAAATGTTCTGACTGATTTCTGAATTCTCTTTGAATTCGCTGTGGTCCTCCAGCGCTGCATGCGCTTGCATACCCCCGCATTGTAAGGGAGTTGAAACATGAGACACTGCTGGAACATGTAGGAAGCAAGGCATGTTGCAACCATAACTCACCGCCTTCAGCATGGGAGTAGAGGAGCATAATGACAAAGAGAGCGACTTTACAACTCTGAACCTCATACAGGAATGTCAGGGAGGGGAGAGGGAGAAAAGTTCTCCTGGCCAATCGGAACGCTTTGAATAATTAAAGTGATCGGCTTAATTAGCTCAATTACGTTAATTTGACCACGGAACACGGCCATATGGTGAAAGGAAACAAAAGAGGGGGGAACTAATTAAAAGTAAAATAATGAGGATTTTAATTAACTGGCTCCCCAGACAGCGGAGCGCAGGGATCAGGAGCCTGCTACCATAATTAAAGTGCTGTAACGCTGGCAACATCTCTCCTCTCTTTCTTATATCTGTGAGGGCTCTATCCATCTAATTAAATCTGTAAATAAATTAGCAACATTGAGGGTTCCTGCTTGACTTAACACCGCCTGCAATCCACCCCCCACCTTCCCAATAACACGCTCACCTTACTTTCAGCATACTGCGCCACCCATATGTAGGCAAAGGTTGGGCTAAGGTCAATCATTAACAGGGGGATGTAGTTAGAGGATTGTGTATGTGTGTGTTTCACTCTATCATGTTTGTGCAGGCTGATGCTCGTGTTTGCTCCCTTTCATAACCCCAAATTCAGTTTTGAAGCTCTATCTGCTGGGAACACCGGTTGACACAGATCGGAGGAGGCCAAAGCGGAGGTGACAGCAGCATCACCTCCATGTGTTACACATGTTCAGGCACCGCCATCGCGTGTTCAATATGTGCCATCTGGGCTTTCATTCTCTGTGCCCAATACATTGTACCTCAGTGTCTTACTGCTATCCTTCAGCCACGCTCTCTGTTCAACCTGCCCCTGGCCTTTTTTTCCTTTCTCCCCTGCACACACAGCCACAGTCAACCTGCAGCAGCCCCAGCCCGTGGAAGCAGCAGCTTTTTCATTAAAATGCGTTCAGATTGACAAGAGACTTATTTGCATATTAAATTAACAAGCACTTAAGAGTTCTGAGCGAACTGTTACACTGCCAGCTCCGAGTAAATGAGGAGCGAGCGAGCGTTCGACTGTCATTACCCACGGCTGTCACCGTTGGACACGGTTGAGGAATGGTGTATTCAGAGATAGAGACACACACACACGGAGACAGATAAATGAGACGGAGTCAACACTTGTATCGCCTCTCCCACCTCTACTGTCCCAACTCTGGTTAGAATGATGCATCGGTTTGACGATAATAAGGATGATAGAGTTTTTTCATTCCAATCAGTCAGTGTCGTCCATGTGATGGAGTTATAATTGATCAGTGCTACACTGATAGTCTTTGGAAACACCCTAACCTGATAATAATGAGTCACTTAGATCCACACATGTACGGAAGAGTATATTCTATTAGCAGTGGGAGTCGTGGTAGTAATATCTTGAAGTGAATAAACAAGATGTAGCTCTTCTAATCAGTCCTGATCTACATTCCAGTCCAAGAAATTTGTAAATAAAAAAAGACTATAGCTTCAAGCACAGTTGCAAATAAACTGCCTTGATAAATATGGTGTCACACACTGTAAAACCAACACAGCAAATTTAATTTATACAAGGAAACGTCCCTGAATTACCACATCGCTCTCCCTTTAAAGCTGCTCTCTCTCTCTATCTCTGTTACTGTGTTTTAGAATGTTGAATGCTTTTCTTCAAACGTTCCTGGCAGCCATTGAGTTCCATTCATTTCTGTTTGGTATGAAAATCAATTAGCAGACTCTTTACTCTGTACGCGATAATAACACGTTAACGCAAATTCGTTTTAACGTCATTCATTTTCTTTAACGCATTAACGCAATCAATCGATCAGGCTCATTTCTAAAGCTAGAGTGAAGATACTGGTATCATATGAAACTAGAAAACCTGAGGAATCCATTCACTTGTCGCCAAGGTGTTTAAATAATGCTCCAAACACTACATTTTGGCGATGAAACACTGTCATGGTCATTTTCAAAGGGGTACCTTGACCTCTGACCTCAACATAGGTGAATGAAAATGGGTTCTATGGGTACCCATGAGTCTCCCCTTTCCAGACTTGCCCACTTTATGATAATCACATGCAGTTTGGGGCAAGTCATAGTCAAGTCAGCACACTGACACACTGACAGCTGTTGTTGCCTTTTGGGCTGCAGTTTGCCATGGTATGATTTGAGCTTTTTTTATGCTAAATGCAGTACCTGCAGTATTTAATACTTGACAAATCTCTCTTTAAGGTACAATTTGAACAGATAAAAAATATGTGATTAATTTGCATTAATCACGATTAACTATGTGTGTGTGTGTGTGTGTGTGTGTGTGTGTGTGTGTGATTGTGATGATGATGTTCCCAGCTGTGCCTTGTGTCAGGTGAGCACACAGGGGTGTTGTATCGATACTAACCTTAGCAGGCTGTGGGAGACACCTGAGGGAGGGCTTCTCACCGCAGAGACTCACAGACGGCAGAAGGTTGTTTGCGAAGTGATTGAAACCTCCAGTTTACACCTTCTTTTTTTCCCTGAAGTGTTCCGCTGATAGTAAAAACACACCATCAGCTCAGTCTGCCAGGCTTGATAATGGTACATTTGCTTTGTCCTCCTGTATAATTTCACAGCAATGATAACAGTTTGGAGAGGACTACTTGAGTTTATCTATCTCTAAATGAATATTGAAATAAAGGAGACCATCGTCACTTAATAAGAAAATAAATCTCAAAACAACTCGGTTTACAATACAAACAAGTGCTTAATAAAGCGGGCCTCCTCAGCAGGGCACCAGTTCTGTGTGAGATGCTTTACCAAACTTTTTCAGTCACTTCCTGCAAATCACTCCAGAAACTTTTACAAGCTTGCCTCTTCTTTGTTTTTTGATCGATTGCTATCGTCTCTCTGATTGTCATTCTATTATGTGGTCATTTTATTACTGTTCTCTGTGATTTATAATCTGTTCATGTTATCATTGCAGTTGTATCACTTTTTCATTTTGGTTTATTGCTTTTTACTCTTGCGGCACTTTGTAACTTTGTCTCAAAAGCGCTTTATAAATAAAGTTATTCTTCAGTCTGATGTGGTGTAAAACTGAACCTACAGAACATAATTGTAATGTATTGTATTGTATTTATGCAGTATCTCTCTTTAAAAAAAGAAAATGTTTATCTCAATGAGCCAGTTGAGAAATCTAACCTTTATTAAGAGTTGGAACAATCAAGGGAAAGAGAAGAAATTAAATGCAGGACTTGTTTAAAATTCTCATTCAGCCATTATTCTTTAGGAGGAAAGAGACAGGAAGTAGACTGATTCATCAGACTGAGAGAATTCTGGACTGATACTTAGCTTTTGCAAAGCCAGAAAACATCTTGTAAACATGCCATGAGATTATAATCTGAGAAGCATCCACTGACAACCAAATGAGCCTAGCAGACAGCTGTTGGACCTATCAGAGAACTTTGGGTAGCATTTTGCGTCGCCACCTCACACCAAAAAAAACAAACAAAACTGTCGTTAGTTAAAATGCCTAATACTACATATTTCAATGTTTCCCTGACAATGACTTCTAGCAGCTGTTCCAACTCTTTGTCTATCAGGACCAGGTTGACGTCATTATACACCCTGAGAACTTCGTAGGAAGGTTGTAGGGGTGGATAGGTAGGTCGACAAAAAGTCTAACTTTGACACATGAGACTACTGTTTGTTTCCAATTTCCTATCCACAGTCAACGTTTCTCTTACTGATGGCCACGATTGTTTCCTAACTCAAGCCAAATTCCATTCACATCCATTATTTTGGCGAGGATGCAGATATCTCGAGGACAAGTATCTCGAAACCTGGACAAATAAAAGCAAAACTATCTACATGTCTAGATACGTGTAAGTGAGACGTTATGATTTCTTTTGTAATTTGTGTGAAATGACCCTTTAACGATCGTAAGCTTATTCATCCATAATAGTAATAATAATAATAATAATAATAAGAACAAGAAGAAGAAGAAGAAGAAGAAGAATTGAACATAAAAACATAATAAAAACATTAAGATGGAAAATAAAACCAGAAAAAAACATTGTAAAATTTAAAATATAAAATTAGTGACCTAAATAATCTGTTAAAGCTTCAGTAGGCAACAATGTTTTGGCATCATTGGGCAAAAATTCCATAATAACCTTTCAGCATATTGTAATTCAGGTGTTCTGAGAGAAAACCAGACTTCTGCATCTCCTCATGGCTCTGTTTTCAGGCTTTAAAAAATCTAGCCTGTGATGGAAGACTTTGACCAATCACAGGTCATTTCAGAAAGAGAGCGTTCCTATTGGCTGCGCTCAAGCTGGTGGCGGGTGCTTGGTATTTCCTCAAGAGATCTCAACATATCTGCCGGGTCACAAACTTTCTCATTCTCGGTACACTACAAGATGATTCTGAAAACATTTGAGGTGAGAAATAGGCATTACAGTAACAGAATATTAATTCATATTTGATCAGCGCTGCCTAGTTTGACCGTTTGGTCCGAGTTCGCCAGTGATTGACAGCCGGCTCTTATAGACGGCAGCTGGACGGCAGACTCCAGATCAGCTCTGACTGCTTGTTTTCCTCCGGTCTGTGAAATCTTGCAGATGCCGTTAGGAGCACCGGAGGACACAGAGGTACATGATTTTTTTCAGATTACCTATCGTTTTTATAAAAATAACCTTTTTAAATCATATCTGCTCCATTTCTACCCACTGCTGCTTTAAACAGCAAACTGTGGGTTTCTCACTCTAATGACCTTTAATGACCTAAATAATGTGGTTCAAGAGTTCATATCCTGAACACATTGTATACTGGCACAGTCTATCCAAAAACATCAGTATTAGCGTTCAAAAGATGAATAGAAACGGTAAGTGCAGTTCCCGTAGAATCTTGTTTTGTTTTTTTCCAGGTAGAGTCACAGTTCTGCCTAGCAGGGCCAAGCATCACTTTCATCATTAGAGGAGGAACTGCCAAACTGTTGTCAGATGAGCGTCTGGGGATCGAGCTCCCCTGTTTGTCTTGAGACAGTTTTTACGATAGCAGAGCTGGGAAAGGCCAGGCCCTCATCAACCCCCCACTCCACCAAACCAGGTGGAACACACATGCGTTCATTAGCGCCCTTTAATGAGGAGCAGATGCAACAATGCAGCCTCTCACTCCCTTGCTCTCACACACAAAGAACTGTGCATAAAGACACACACACACACACACACACACACTCTGAAAATACAGATACTAATGCTATGGAAGGTCATGAAAGCAGTGATAATGTGTATTTATATTCATACACACACACACAGACGCACACTTACTGGCAGGAATTCACAAAGACAGACTTTCTCACATTAAAATAAATAGATTCTCACACATGAAAATCCATACTAAATGTGTGCGTGCATGTACTCCACACGCACCACCTCCCATACATTGGCCCATTCATTCAGTCCTATCGAGGGAGGGGGCTTTCACAGCTCCGACGTGTGGGCCTCATTTGTCCAATTTAGATGAATGACTGAGATCATATATCATTCCCCTTATGTCAGACTATTTTTATCTTGGAGGAAGTCGATGCAAGCGAGCTGCAGGAGCCAGAAAAATGCCCCATCTGTGGATCTGGGTTGAGCTTTTACTGGTGCGAGAGGCTGATCTTCTCGTCATTGACAACAGAAGCAGATGGGGGGGGGGGGGTTCAGTGTCTTGCCGAAGAAAACACACACACAACAACTGATGATTGACATATTGGCTGTTCCTGTTACCACTTTGTGTTAGAGCAGCCTCTTTAAGTCAGTGGGGTTAATTCACGTAATCCCTAAATTGTGAAAAAGTCAATGCTTTGAATGTTTACCAAAACCAATAAATCTAGGTTAATATATTTTAGATGAAAAAGCAAACTAGTAGCAGTAAATATTATTATAATCTGATTGCTTATTAGACACCAAACTTAAAGAAACAGTTCAACATTTTCAGATGTATTTAATCTCTTTCTGAGAGTGAGATGAGAAGGTTCATATCAATCTCTGAAAGCAGTCTGAGGCTGTATTTAGGCACAATAGTGCTTTGAGCTAAACGCTAACATGCTAATGTTTACCATATTCAATATCTTAGTTTAGCATGCTAACACTAGCTAATTTGTACAGGTAAAACACAGTAAAAACATTACAGCTGAGGCTGATGACCTCATTATTTCTGAAGCTTTTTGGTCTTAAACAAAAGTATTGGACACATTAAAGGTTCTCTATATGATATCGAGAGCATTAATAAAGCCGAAAAAAAATATTTGCTATGTAAATATATAGTGGAGTAATGTCTACTCAAGCAGAGAATGAAGTCCCTCTGTATGTGTTGTAATCCGAGTTTCTCTGTGCTTTGTTGACATAGCCAGGCCGGCCACGCGTGCCTTCAAGTCCATGTTTCTGCATGTGAGCTTTACCCACTGCCTATGCTGCACATAAGTACTGGGTGGTTAGATAAGCTATTGTTTGTCAAGAAATAGTTCCAGCACTCAGTGACAAATTTTGTTTGTGTTAAACAAATGAGCTGAGTTTTGAGGTTTTAGATTGAGCCAGGCTAACTGCTTCCAGTCGTTATGCCAAGCTAGGCTAAACCAGCTTTGTAACACAGACACATGAGATCAATCTTCTTGTTTCAATCTTGGAAAGAAAGCAAATAATCACATTTCCCACAATGTTGAAATATTTCTTTATAGGTAACACTGGTCAAATTGTAGATTTTGATTTCTAATGGCAAAATCTTTCCTTTCCTACTACAGTGAGAAAATCCCACCAGTTATATTTAGCTCTTCTCTCTCCAATGAAAACCTTCCATCTCCAAATGCTAACTTTTCAGAGGCTAACTAAATTATGATTTGCATTATAGAGGTTATCCTACAGCCCAACATTTGAAAAAGTTTCATGGCAGATGGTTATCTCTAGTCTATAGACCAGCTTGTATCTGGAAAATAGAAATCAATATACGGCAAATGCAGTAACCGCACTGTTACGGACATAAACGTTCTCTAAACACATCTGTTTTCTAAACTAGTCGGTTGTTTTGTTTAGAATTCCCCCGCCATGTGAGTTTTCCAACCCTGACTGCTTTCTAGAGGGCCAGGCTTTAAAGCCACAATCCCCTTATTGCCCATTAAAGTTAACTCACAACATTCCAGCCTTGTTCCCTAATTGAGGCCTCTGAACTGGGGGAGCAGGTGGGGTTCGGACTGCCACGTTGGGTTTACACTCAGCACCCCTGGCCTGAGCGAAGGTAGCCGAAGCATCGGCAAAATGCAGACTGGTAAAATAATATATGAGATGCACACATTACAAACTTTAACACACGCAGAACCAGCGTCAAGAGACTCAGAAGTGACATCAACAGAAATAATTTGTGTGATAAGCTTAGCGCCTGCATTTTGAGTCCATGTTTATATCATTGTTCAAGCAAATATGTTCAAAGATTTTAAATACAGTTACCTTCATCTGAATAGAATGGACCTTTATTATGTATTCCATGACATCCTCGTCAACCTGAAAAAACATGAAATAAAGTTGAGCTTTGGAGATGACTTCCCTTGTTATTTCTATGCAATCATTCTGATATCTGGCCATGAATTCTCAGACAACGAGCATGTGAATGAAGGTGTAACCCCGAGTAGCTTTAACATTCACAATGAATTTCATAACTTTACACCATCTCATCAACTGGGGACCAGTTAGTAAGCTGACACTCACTGGTGTTTTATGATTAGCAAGCATGGAAATCACATTTACCAATGTGCTTCATTATATTACAAATAGTGTATGGGCTGAAAATAGAATCGTGATGACAATTACCATAATAGTCTAGACAAGAGGTAGCCAACATGGTAAATATATATATACTCATATTATTTTATATATATTTACATCCCAATGCTTCATCAAAAAATTGTTTAGGCGGCTGCATCAGGAACAATTGAAAAAAGACGCTGGCACTCAGAAAAAAAAGTTATACGGACACACTATGGCCTAATATTGGTGCCAAATGTGACATTGTATGACTTCAGCTGTTGAAACAGATTAGGCTAATTGTTGAAATTAACAGAGAAACCATTAAAGGTGCAAAATGAGAGATTAGGAGCATTTCTATTGCCTCCACACGGCTCTCAACATGGCGACGGCTGTGCCGGGTCGCAGCGTACAGTGAAAACAATGGCAACAATGCTGTCAGAGCTAACAGTGTTAACCTGGGGTGAATATGCTCTGGATATCTTATCGTATAGAGCACCTTTAAACTTAAGAAAACGGAAATCTCGTGGGATCACTCGCAATCAAAGGTAACTTTAGTGTAAACTGACATGGCGGACGACAGGCAGGAGGAATTAGCGATGTTAGTTTTTGCACTATTTTGTACAAAAAATTCATGAAGGATGGATTGATGAAGTCATGGATGGAGACAGGTTAAATAAACACTCGCGTTGTTGCCACAAATCAACGAGTCGGTCCTCCATTTCTGAGCTCCATCTTACTACTACTTTATGCTTCACGTTTTTGCATTAGCTCATGCATTAGCCGCGGCCGCAATGACGGCGGTGGTTCCTTCTTCAGTCAGTTTGGTTTCCAATTTGGCTGACGTTCTTTCACACGTGACTGCGTCATCGGCTGTCCTAGGGCTTCCCCACACACAACAGGATATCCAATCGTAAATGTTGAACATGTGAACATTTTTACGATTTGAGATCTGTGCGGCCCGGATGGACTTCTTGGCGATAGCAATAACTATCTAGCGCGCTAGTTGGTTGAAAAGTTGTCTACTTCCACTTAAAGGATGAAAAACCACTGTAAGGTGATCATTTAGGATGTTTTTTAACATTTTATTTACAAACAGCATGGTAAACATGTAAGAAATATATAATGGCAGGTAACATAATGACAGATCACTGGTGGAGAAGGTTCATAAAATGGACATATGTCACACTACGTTGTGCAAGTAGAGAATAGTTGCATACAAAAAGACGTAGTGCAGGCTTTTATCTACAGCGTTACCCAAAATTTGTGTCTACATTTATATGCATGAACTCACATCTTTCCATTGACTTTGTATGCAATAATGCCACCTTCTCTGTGTGCAGTCTGACCAAAAAGTTAGAACGCTTTTGTTATATGAACACAATTTCATATCGTTCATTTCACTCTATCTACATCTAACACATACCTTGACAGAAGTGGACCACTTCTCCACAAACACTGATAAAAGCTGGAGTTGTCAGATTGCATTTTGGCCTTTATGAAATAAATACAACTTAAAAATGTCCTTTTGTTGACGACCCCATTCTTTTGATTACACATTTGATGTAAGGATAACTAAACACTTCCCCTATAACCACTCAAGAGTATGCTGATCATAAGAAGTGCAGCTGAAATGTCAGTGTGTGTGTGTGTGAGGTTTGGCATTTCAGACAGAGATATCATAGCAGAACAGGGTGAGAGGTGTCCAGCCCTGATTCACCACCCTGAGATTGGTGGACTGTGGTTTTCCCTCACACAAGCAGGGCCCTGCTGCCAGACAACATTGGGTGGGATGCTGGGATGCAAGGCTAGGAGTTCAAGTCCCCGTGGCTCTGCCGGGCGCCTGGTCCTCAGTCCCCGGCTTGATAAGCGGCATCGCTTCTGCCCTCCTCGGTAGATCCTCTCCCGGTTGGAAATGCCAATGCGGGGCCAAGGGCAGAGTTCGACCGACGCTGCCTCACCTTGATGAACCATGGGGCACCTATGCTTCTTATCAGCACCCACACACCTGCACAGCTACTACAATAGGGGGGCCATACATGGATGTGTGTCTGTGTGGTGGTAGTTGGGGGGAAAAGGCAAACAGATGGACGGCCTAGTAGACAAGGTGGCCTCTTTCTGGTTTGTTGAACTCCTTGTAGCAGTGAAGCAGTAGGCTCCCACATCTTTTCCACACAAAAAAAGCATACAGGACTGACAGTTTGAGGTTTAGTCAAGTCACTGTGCCTCTGACTGTATCTGCTGTTGAGCTGAACTTTCTATTCGCAGTGGAGGTTAGCAAAAGGTGCTGCTAGATAAGAGATCAAAACCGACAGCCCTCCACCAATCTCTGGCCCCCATCTTTTGCTCTGTTTGCTTATTCTGCTGGTCGTGACCTCAGAAAATAGGAGGGAGTGAAACAGAGCACCGTTTCTGGGCTGGTAGGTGAACGCTATGATGGATTATTTGTAATAAAACAAGTTGTCGCTGTCTGTTAGGGGCTATAAGACTTATACGCCGTAATGGTCTGTGCAACCACTCTGCTGCCTCGAGGAGGTTAAGTTGATCTATTTTGGATTTATGTGGGCTGCTAAATGCCTCTTTGCATATGTGCGTATGTGCGCACACAAGCAAGACTTGGAGTGTATGCATGGCTACACACTTTTGTGTGTGTTTTCTATAATTGCGTAAGCCAATGAGGAACTGATAAGCCTAGTGGAGCCAGACGGCAGACACTGATGTCTGCATTGATAATGAACAGGGAGTTTAGTAAAGGCAACCTCTCCTCCAAACACACACACAAAACACTCACCGTATCATTTTGAACTTCCTATGTTGAACTGTATACACAGTTTGAATGCGTCTGAATAAACGTTCCTTTAAAGACAGCAGGTAAACAGGTTGATCTCATCACTGTTGAAGCTCAGGTTGAATCCTGGTGCCGTGTGATGCTATCAGGACGCCATTTGTTGTCATAACCATCTGAGGAACCGTGGCGCTGCATTCTTGCGCTCCGACGACGGCAGACTGAAGAGGGAAATTTAGCTCTTTCTTTCGAGTTGAATGTAACTCTCCATATTGGGAGAGGAAATCTAAACACGTGAATGTCTGGCAGTGGGAGATCAAAGCACGGGACGGGCAAATGTTGAAGTGGGCTTATCTAACCACTGTGGCAGGGGGTCAGCGAGCTATGAGCTCAGTGCTCATTGAGATGAATCCTCCATGGCCTCACTCGTGTGCGACTGTGGCCTTGAAAGAAACTGGCTGCAGAGAAATAGGTTAAAAGCTAATTGATTGCATGTTGTCGGAGTGCATGAATCGTGTCCCCGCCTGTGCACGTGAACGCACTCTGTGCACAAGGACATTACAAGTGCCTGTGAGAGTGCGCTCGCCCCCATCCCTCCTGTCTGTGTTTTTGAACTTGGAGATGAAGCCATCTGCACTGCTCTCTGGAGACACCAGGCTCCCTCGTCTCCCCTCCATTTCTGCTCCCACTGTAATGGGAAAATTGCTCTGTCTTTCTGCTCTAGTTGGGATTGGCAGCGTTGATAAGCATTGCAGGGACAATTAGAGGTAGGAGTTTTTCATTGAGAGGCTTTCAAACGACGCCGAGCTGTCATTGGCGGCTGATACCCCTCGGGACCTATACCATTGCGCTGAACACGACTCCCTCCTCAGTGAGAGAACAACCCTGCTTATAGAGGTAAAGTCCAGTGTTTGGGGCGCAGCAGCATCAACCTTCTCAAAGAACCAGTCTTTTTCTTGTGATTGCATTGATCTGAACACCCTCAGTTTATACCCAGACAATAGATGTGTGCAGCAGCTGGTTTGATTCCTTTTTTGTTCCTTTTCATGTAGTTCTCTTGTGGCGCCGGTTGCACACAATAAAGACGGCAAAGAGCTTTTTTTTTTTTTATCCACGAAGTCTTGGCTTTGTTTGGATGTGTATGATGAGCCTGTCATTATCTCAGCAGGCTCCTACCAACACACAGCTTTACCTTACCTTTCTCCTTCTTCCAGAGATGGCGATGAATTAGGGAAATATCTCGCTGTGCTGCAGTCCCTCAACTAATTACTGTTAAAAGGTCTGATATGACTCGGAGGTAGGCAAGGCGGTGAGAGAGGCTGCAGCTTGTACGCAGGCAGAAATATGAAGGTGTGGAAGGGGCTGGGGGCATTGTTTATGAGCTAAGTGAAGTGGACCATCACAGAGGGAGTCAAGCAAAGGCCAAATAAGTGATGGAGAGAACGATTAGAGGAGAGTGAGAGGGTTGGGGGGGGGGTGAAAGCGGGGGGGAGGCGAGAGCAACATTCCTGCATAGGACTCGATCCCCCCTTTCAGTAACAGGACACTCTTGTCTCTGCAGTGGGGGGGCGTTGTATGAGAAAAAGCCCAGAGCGAGTTAGAAGCAACCCTGCTACCTCTTCTTCTGTTGTTTTCCTGTTAAAGCTGAAAGTGCTGAGTTTTCAGATTTGCTACAAGTGTGTGTAGTTTTCAATCCCTTTATCTAAATCTAAAGAATCATACGGCACAGCGCAGATAATCGTCAACATTCCCCGAGCTATTCATCACGGCCTCCCTCTCTTTCTAATTCTCAGGACCAGGTCTCCAATTTCCTCACGCATCTGGGGGTCAAACATGCATCAAAACCCCAACTTAGTAGCTGCCAGCCTTTTTTTTTTTCTTGAGCTCAGATAAAAGCCGTAATAATAACAACGCTAGGTGAGTCAGTGGCGCTCCATTCACAGCACACTGCTAATTGGCCATAAATGAGCCCATCTGGTTTGATTTGCTGTTCGGTGAGGCAGCAGGATAGCAGCTCCCTCCCAGCCATAAGCTCCCCTAGCTGCCTGCTCAGCCCACGGCCCCGCTAACACCCGAGACCACCTAAGCTGAACTCATAACTTGAAACCTAAACTACACCTCTCTACACCAGCACATAAAAAACTATAAGTACGGCTTATTCCTAAGCTTTACCCTTAATGACTGTAAACCCAATTTGAGAAGTTCTGTGCAACGTTCGTGCCTAAGATTAGGAAAATGACAGACTGAAGTTCAACTTCACACAGAGCCTGAAGAAACAAGTGTAGTATAGGAAGGTTTTGTTGTTGATCAGTGACTGCTCCGCCAGGTGTTGACATTTGGCTTATATAGCTGGAAATTGTGGGTGCGATGTGTGTAGTGGGGCTGAATCAGAGACGTTTACAGGACATGTTTGCAACAGCATTGCAATTAATAGTTACTGATAGATGTCAATTAAAGGGCCATATCACCCAATTCACAAAAGAAACATTTTTTTCTCACTTACCTCTTATGGTGTCTATATAGCAATGCAGATAGTTTTGTTTTAAATTATTCAGGTTTCGAGATATCTGTCTCTGATATTTTGGTCTCCACTCCAATAAAATGTAGGTTTGAGATGCTCAAAGTTTTGAAAAAGTATATTTAAACCTGCATTACCTGCATCAACAGTTTTTATTTGGCCATTTGGAGCAGCACAACAAGCTGTAAACACAACATTGACATATTATCATCACCTTATGTAGTTGGGCACGCTCACATGCACTAAAAGCATGCATGGCCTGCCGGCTATGTAAACAAAGCACAGAGAAGCTCTGATTACAACACACAAACAAAGGGAGAGCGACTTCATTCTTTACTCAGACATTACTCTACATTATCTTTAAATAGTAAATGGTTGTTTGAAGCAATATTATATTATATATATTATATGCTCTGGCTATCGAATTTAGCACCTTTAATCTCACATACATTTAATGTTTATCACTTCAACACATCACTAGAGCTGTGTCCAAAATCACTCCCTATTCACTAGTGTGTCAGAATTCTTTGTGTGAAATATATACACTATATATTGTACTAAAAAATTCAGGCCATTTTCACTGAAGAGGTTTTAAGATGTCACAGTAGGAAAAGCACAGGTGTAAATATTGAAATGATGACACGTGTGCAATACTAGGACCCTGAAACTTCAGTTCACATGCTGACTCACTGTCATGTCTTACTGGGAGACCGAATAGAACAGTTGTAACACATGTGCTTATCCTACTGTGACACGTGACAAAATGTTTACCTAGCCTATGGAACACATACAACATACAGTATGTCCTTGACATTACTCTTCACTAACAATCCCACAATGCTCACACAATTGAGAATGAGAGGTAAAAATTGCAGTCGTGAGACACTACATCTGTCAGTGATGATGTGAAATGATGATGATTCATGGATGTCTGAAATCTCAATTTACTGCTCACTGTTGTGAAAACTATTGCAACTCTTATGTAAGAGATAATGTACAGCGAGCTGAGTAATAAGCGGGATAATGTACAACTAGCGGGTCATGGTTGTGAAAGAATCCCCTTCTGGGCGATGAGAGACCCCTTCTCTTCGCGTCGGGGTGCAGCATCGCCCTGTCAGGTATTATTTCGAAACAATGACCCGCTAGCTGTACATTATCCCACTTATTAGACAGCTACTTACTGAAGAAATCAATATTTTGACACAAAAACGGTCCGCCAGAGTCCGACATCAGAGCTGCGCCCATAGCAACGGTCTGTTATACAGAGATTATAGACCGCAGAACGTTGTGACTGACCAATCAGAATCGAGTATTCAACACAGTCGTGTAATAAATACGGTTGTAGTTTTCTTCAGCCAGTGACTCCAGGATAAATATGTTCCGTTAACGTCTCTTGTCTGAAAAATGGCATTTTACTATTTGTCTGGTATAAATACGGTGATGTGGTGACAGATAATTTAACTTGGTTATTGATTTGGACATGGATAGTAAATGATACAATAATGGTGTTTGCCAGCCAACAAACTTCCATGTATCAAATTGGATTAGAACGCTGGGGAGGATGAATGCAACAATAAAGTATAGGCCTATAGGCATAGCTTAAAAACAGTTACAGTCGCTACAGGCAGAATGCAGCAGTTACTACATCTTTCCAACAATAAATTCTCCCTTTACCATCTAACATAACAATAAAGTTACGTTCCCAAAGTCACGAACTCTATTAACCTTTGCTTTAGTTTAAACTCAAATAATGACAAATTTGACTGGTTCCACTCTGTGGGGTCCAGACCTGTTGGCACCACTTCCCCACCTTTAGCCTCAGATCAATCCCCGCACATCCTGCCGGCTCTGTTTGCACAGCTTGCTGCCCAATGCTCATACTAATACAATACATTACCTCAAAGCAGAACAAACTATCGCAACCTGTCATAATGTGAAGTGGCTGCAGCTGGGGAACCTGCCGGCTCTATGATTCTCAGGACTGGGCTTTGAAGCGACTTTGAAATCTGGATTAACTAACTGATGTTACGAAAGTTTACTGACAGGGTGGCCAACACTAGACGCTTACAGTACAGTTTTATTTATGATATCATTACATCATCAGCACCACAAAGATTTATTTTCAATTCAATTAAAACATTTGTTATATAGTGTCAAATCATAACAATTTATCTCAAGACACTTTTCATATAGAGCAGGTCTAGACTGTACTCTATAATTGGGTTGTATTGAGCACGGCCAGATTAACTTAATGGGCCCTGTGGCAAAAATTATCCCGTTTCTTCCGGTCTCTGTGCATTCTGTGCAGGATTTCTATGTTGGAATACTATCCGGCCCAAGGTTTGCTGTGTGATAAAAATGAATGAAAACAAATGAATTTAGAAATATGCTAAATGTAACCACAAAACTGAAATAATGAAGGTCCTGGAACTTTAGGCACAGGGACCCAAGACAAGATCTCTCTTTCAATCACGTAATAAAACAGGGCCCAATTCAAGTTTTTGATCAAGCCATTTGTACTTTAGTGGTATTTATTTATAGCCAGTTAGCTAACCACTGGTAAGTGAATATTCAGGAACCAACTTTGTTTTGTTCAAACTTGGAGGTTGTTTGAACCCTACTACTTCACTGTGAAGACAGGACTTCTGGAGAGCTGGATGCAGTTACCCGCACTAAGCTACTGATGGTCCAAACCATACCACATTGTCTTGTTTTCAAGTTCTACATGTGATAAAGAATGTGATGTGTGGATGTGTAGGCTTTGGGCTTATGGGAAGGCATCTTTTACAAAGCAGAGCAGAGTACTCAAAGTAATATACAAACTATTATTTCTGCTGTTAAAGGGACTGTTTGTAAGAATCAGAATTGCTTGTTAACAGCGACACCTGTGGCCGTTAAGTCAATGAAAGTCAGCATCGGGTTCGCGCTTGTCCTCGCTCTACATAGACACGAACGAGCATCACTCAAAACAGTGAGGTGACACACGTCAGCTAAAATCACAATATCACTCTATATTTCAGCTGCTTGGCAGTAATGTTAGCTGACCAGACGGAGGTCTCTCCATGAATCAATGCTGATCGTAGTGTTGGCTTTTCCTGCCTCAGCCTACCAACCGCGGTCGGAGGGAACAGGGGAGACACCGGAGTTTTGGTCGGAGACGATAACATTTTTCGCTGCGGAGCCCCGTCTCTTCACAAGACACGGGAAACCTCTGTTGGTCTGGAGGAGCTGCAGCAGTTATTTCTGCACAAACGTCCACTGTACATTCACTAGATTTTCTCAGAGCTAAACTAACTCTCCTGCAGTGTGTAGTGTGCGCGCATGCACGTGAGAGTGGAGCGAAATAGCGAGAACGAGTGCGCTGTGTGAGTGAAGGCAAGCAGGCAGAGGAGCAGAGTACAGCAGAGACTCCGGCCCTGGAGAACAAAGCTACGGTCTCCCCCCGCGTCCTCTGACCGCGGCCAACACTGTTTTGCAAGACGGGCTTCACTAAATATAACTTTGCGGTTTTGGTGCTTCCGTGTAGTTTGTGTTGGAGTCTTGTCTGCACAGCGTAGCCACACGCGAGCATGCATGGGACACCGACCCGGTTTGATTTATACGTGTAAGAAGTTACAAACAGTCCCTTTAAGTAATTAGTCAGTTATGTAACTACTTTTTCAATGAGTAACATGTAATGATAAACTTTTTCAACAACTTTTTTCAAACACTGGTGTTTAATTATGTAACTGTAGGATACTTTAAATAAAAAATGATATTCATTGTAATACATCATTATATTTTAAACCCCCGTGATGAGCATTTACATGAGAGGCTTTCAAACTCTTGAGTAAATCCTCCTCCACATCACACAAGAATGAAATGTAAGCTTAATGTGAATAAAACATATTCACTGGCTGTAGTTGTGTTAACATTCATCATATAATAGGTAGATTACACTGAATCACTGATGCCATATTTTTGACTTTAGCATGGTTACAAATACATGCTGTGTTTAGCATTCACAAACTGTACACTAATTCTAACCATGTTTTGGGAGAGCTGTATGTTCACACTTGTAAAAGTGACAATATATGAAGTACGCTTGTATACCTGTACTCTGCCAGGATTCATTTAAAAATCACTTGATTTTTTTAGTGTTGGTGCTGATGAACACTGTTGTCCCACAATAACATCACAGAAGTGGAAGAAGAGCCTCTCATGGCTGCAGAAAAGGGAAAAACAACAAGTTCTATGTGATGTGCACACTTTACTTCATTGTGCACACTTTGATTTATTTCTGCTGCATTTTAACTATCAACACTGGTGCAGGGCATTATTTATAGGATGAAACTGGCACACACACACATTGGTTTCCTGTTCCAGATTTGCCACTCCTGAGGGGGTTAGTTAAGCTCATGGTCACAATTTAGACTGAATTAGGTGCTTGTTAGGAAAAGATTGGTTTGCACCAATACAAACAAGACAGCTGTATACTCAATACTCATTCACACACCGATGGCACAGCCCTTTGGGAGCAATTTGAGGTTAAGTGTCTTGCTCAAGGACACTTTGACATGTGGACTGCAGGAGCCGGGGATCGAACCGCTGACCTCCTGATTGGCAGGCTGTAGTGGTTGTGGTTGAAGATGCATACCACTATTCATTCATTTCATTTCAAAATGTATTTTGAACATGTAGAATACAAAAAAATAAAATAAAAAATAGTGAAAAAGAGAATGATCATACCAACAAGTGGACATCCAGAAAGAAGTAGTATTTACATACAATGAAAAGCATAAGAAAAATAAATTGTCAAACACTTGATGCCTTGATTTACATATTCAAAAAGGAGTGAGCAGAATTTATTTAATCCCACCCCTTCTCCATAAGTCATTTATTAATAATTAACCAGCTTCCTTATTGAGCAGTACATATACTCTAATTAAAATTTCCTAAATTTGTCTAACTATAATTACTACCTTTTATCCCTGTCATACAGAAATATAAATTAATTACTGATATAATTATCCTTGTCAAAATATAAATTTGTTATCATTCCAGAATACCAATTCATTACTTATAATATAACGTAATAACAATACCAATTCATTACTTACATATTTAACTTAATCATAGTGACTAGTTGACTATTGGGATTGCAATGGCCCCGTTTTGATTCCAGCTGGGGACTTCACCTAAAACTAGCCCTCTATCTCTACTGGGACCAGATTACAGGGTGATATTCATGATGGTCAGCACTAATTGTGTATGTATAAGGAAAGGTGGTGAGTTGATGTTTGATACAAACCTAAATTATCAACAAAGAACACAAAAAAATAGAGTGTGTAGAGCCTTATGTTAAGCACAATATAACCTGTGTGCACAGTTACATCCGGGTACACTCCAGGCAGGTTTCATTTTATTCTTATTTATTTAATCTCTATTTAATTAGGCAGTCTCATTGAGATTAACATCTCTTTTCTAGGAGAGACCTGAGAACAAGAGACACATTCACAAGAACACAATAAGCAAAACAGAAACAACACAACACAATAAACAGGAGACAGTTACAAGAATCATAAAAAAAATCATCAGATATTAAAGCTTTAAAATCTCAGAGGGAAATGCAAGACTCTGGTG
This sequence comes from Sebastes umbrosus, assembly GCF_015220745.1. NCBI lineage: Eukaryota > Metazoa > Chordata > Actinopteri > Perciformes > Sebastidae > Sebastes > Sebastes umbrosus. The sequence goes on from NC_051276.1 coordinate 7,416,764, forward strand.
TGAGGATAGTTTGCAGTTCATTCCATTTAAAAAGTCCATAGTACCCGAAACCAATTCTACCAACATTAGTGCGTACATGGGGGATACCTAAGGTTAAGTATAGTCACTGGGTCGTGTGCTGTACTTTCCAGATTTAAATGACAGAAAAGATGTGAAGCTAGTTTGGAAGAAGTAGAGCTTCAAAAATGAATAATGAAATGGAAATGAAATGGCTATTAATCATCTCCCTAAAGAGGAATGATTTTGTATCATTTGTTTTATCATTCCAACTTCTTTAACTTCTTTAGGTTTAAGGAAAAGTTGGTTAAGTTTAGGGGAAATAAATAACTACGAACACAAAGACAACTACACGTTGTTGGTTTCACAAAAACCAACCCGGTTTTGTGACCCATCCATTGTCCCCGTTCTCCACTCCTTATGTAATTTTACACTGTCCATACTACAGCGCCTGACTTCCACTTCTGCTCCTGTCATAATTACTACAGTCGCTGTTGTGTTCTTTCATACTTTCTGTCGGTGATCTACCATGTGAATAGATGATAAAACCCACTAACGGGTGTAGTAGGCTCCTACTGACCCACATCTATGGTGCTTATCGCAACTGATAACGCCTATTTAATAGCCTGACAACAGACTAATCGGCTGGCATATGACACAATAAATAACATAACCTAACTAATAAATATGCTGTTCTTAACAGCAATATACTGTTATTATTGTATTATTTAAATACATATTTTTAGCTTTCCAGTCCAGCTAATGTGTTTGAAAAAAAAGAAAAAAAGATTTGGTTCAGTAAGAATCTAGGATTCACCGAATGAGTGTACACCACAGTAGTGTGTTTTTCCCCCACCCACTCCACCCTCTTTATGTCTAAGTACATACTTGTGAACGCTGCAGAACTGTAGTGTTAGAGTGCTTCTAATTTATGTAATCTCAACCATGAGTGACACGCCATTACCCCTCCGAGTTCCCGAGGTCGAGACTCGTGCTGCAATAATGTAAAAACAAATAATGCCAGGTGAGTGAGATAAGCCTCTGCTAACAACTCTGTGAGTGTGACAGGGTGTTGAAGTGAGAAAATGGGGGAAAAGCAATTTCATTCCCATTCATTTTAGTAATAGCCGTAGTGTTACGGAATTTTTCCGCTAATGCATCACTCGCAGGTAACTGACTGACAAAAATAGAGTTTTAATCTCATTATCTCCAAAACAGCTATGCGGGAAGAGAAACAGAGCTGGAGAGCTGAGAGTGTGTGTATGTGTGTGTGTGACTGTTCATAAGTGAGTTTGAGAGGAAGAGAAGGTAGACATGGGAGGGGGGGTACAGATATGCACCCTCGCTTCCTCCCACCCAGGTGCTCTAATTGAGAGGAGGCCTTTGTTATATAAACAAGAGGTACACCTCAAGTTGAAAATTGAATATTTGGAGAGCAGGCGTCATGCTTTTGAAAGTGATATATATTCCAGCGTGTGAACGCTGGTGTCAAAGGGGTGCTGATGAAGAGGTGGCTATTGGCATGAAGAGCCTGCTCCCTGCGCTGGAGAGTCAATTCTCACCTCGCGCTCTCCTTCACAGCAATGAACACAACAGCCTCTAAAGCTAGCTATTTCTGTATGCTCCAATTGGATCACGCTGCAGCAGATTGTTTCTACATCTCAATAGGCTGTTAAAGTGGTAATCTGCAAGTTCCTTGTTATTTTCCTTTTTTTTTTTTGACTTTGTCTCCATGTTTGGTGCTAAGCGCTCATTACTGCAGTTTTGCTCTGCACATCCCGGAGATCAATCAGCGTGTCTGGTACTCCAACGTCTTTTTCCATGTATTTTTGAAGTTTTTGAGTTTCTGTAAGTAGCACACTTTCGTGTTCTTCAGCTGTGTTGGCTGCTGCTCGTGCTAATCTGTGTTTCAGACATGGCAGAAAGTCTGACCGCATATATGAGAAAGTGTAGAGGTGCAGCAAGTCAGAATTTAAGTAGTGAGGATGGGCAATATTTCCTCAAAAAAGATAAAACTCCACCCAGCGAAATGTAAGTGATTTAAACATACTGCAAAATGAGATTTGAGCACGGAGGGTTCATTCTGGAATTTAGCAACAGTTTGTGTGGCAAAATAATCTCAACTCAAAGCTCTTTCCGAGCTTTAGACATCTCGGGTCACAGTTCAATTTGATGATGAATACCAAGAAATGTAGCTGAAAGCTCTGAAAAAAAGAAGATACATTGTGACACACAATGAGATTTTTAACACGATTGACTGGACGGTGAGCGTGAGCTGCGCTGACCTTTTTGAGTGCTATACCAGCAGCTGATGGCCACTGTTTGTGTTGCGATTAAAGATGGAGACTACGTTAATAAGGAGTGTTCCTGGATCGAACTATGCAGTAAATCATCATTATAACCAAACTGAAAACATTCACCGGGAAAAAATATCAACCTTCAGATTTGACGACCAAGTTTGTTACAAAAGTGCTGTTTGAATCTCAGTAGTGATCTAACTATTGTCAGTCTTATGCATATAGCCACACCTATCTCCACAGTGCTGTGTCAGCGCTAATGAAAGGTCTGGCTCCACACATCATCACACATCATTCTGGTATAGGGGATAAACAACGCTCTGGCTTGTTTGTATTTCTTTAAACCAATCACAATCATCTTGGGCAGCGCTAAGCCCACGATGCAGTGACGGTGCCCTTGCAAAAATAGATAGCGGATAGCGGAAGGGGAGGAGAATGCTTCGTGAAATATGTGGCGGTCAATGGTAAACTGTGCCACAGTCTACATCCGGTGAGTCAGACTAATCTACTGTTAACAATATCCACATTGTAGCCTGCAAGTCTTTGTAGCCTTGACTGCAAACAAGTGCAATTAAAATACCATTTTAAAACTATTCCACTGACCTTAAATTGTAGAATAATGATATATATAACAGCAGCAACCACGGATGTTTATGCCACCAAAACCACCATGTGGGGTCGTGCCCCGGTTGCCTTAAATGACCTGTCGCTTCTAATTACAATGCACAAATACGTGTTATTTTCTAGATCCAATTGCACACAACCACAATGAAGGAAGTCAAAGGTAATGATGGATGGTGGTGTAAGCTGTTGTGTTATAAAGAAAGACGGAGGTTGTATATTTACTATTATAACAGATGCTGCAATTAATGTGAGTCATTTGAAAGTAGAGCAGCTTTAATTTTATAGATGCTGAAAGACCACCGCATTTCCTCCTGTCCTCATTGATCAGCCATGCACACACAAGAAGAAAATGTGTGCTTAAAGCATCGGTAGAACGGAATAATACCTCTTAACAATAGGTGCCTCTGCAGATACAGCCGCTATATCTAAAAAGCTTCTCGGCGGCGTATAGCAGAGGGTAAATGGGAGCTGGAGAGTCTGGTGTGAATCAATAAAAGCCATCAAACACCTGAGGGGTCCCCCAATTTTCCCACAAACCACTCCACCCCCTGGGCAGGCGGAAACAATGGCGGGGCATCAATACCTGCAATTGGGAGAAGGTGGGGCAGGAGACAGCGAGGCAAACCATACAAGTGGGTCACCTCTCCTCCAGACAGCAAATGGGTGCACAATCGTTTGCATCAATTCAGTCCAGTGGGAGATGGAAGGGGGTACCATTAGGAGTGTATTGGTATAAGGTGGGCGCCGGGGGAGGAAGAAGGGGTGTGGAGGTTTTTAAAGCAGGTAGAGATGGAGACACAGGGGGATATAGGTGTTTTCAATTACCCACAAATTCAGAGCAATTTCCTCCTCTTTCTGACCACACCTCCCACTGCGAGGCTGATGGGAGTCCTGAACAAGAGGCGTGGAGATCGCGATTGTTTGACTGCGGGGTTGGTGGGGAGGAGCAGTAGGAGGTCGGTTTTCATCCGCTTGCTTTGTTCAACCTTTCTCTGTCACCTTGCAGCTTTTATTGGAGCCTTCTTTTTTAGTTTTTTGCAATGGGTAGGAACTTCAAAGTGCATTTCAACTTCTGTGTAGATGTTGATAAGCCACTTCCTGAGAGCGAGAGATACTCTTATGCTGCTTAAAGATAACACACACACACACACACACACACACACACACACGCACTGCATTGTTCCAGTCAGCACAACAAGGCCGTGCCGTTTCTGTTTTGCAAAGTAGTTGAATTTGCTCCGTAGTGACGCACCGCCTCATCTCACTGATCACTGTTGCCTTCAGTTAAATTCTCCTCTTGCAACTATGCCATTTGCATTGTGTTCCTCTATTAGCAAAGAGGGGTAGGTAATGCTTTGGATTAAATTATTGCAGATACTCTGTGTGTGTGGTGTCCTGGAGCAGATATCTACGGACAAAAACACCTCAGCGGGAATGAAAATGACAGAAATGGAACCATTGTGTTCATTAGAGAGGAGGGGGTGTGAACAGCATCCACCCATATAGGCTCTTATCAACTCATCCTTTTGTTATGAGAAACTCTTCTCGCCTGACCCAAGGTTAAAGCTATGCAGTTTAATTATTGTTGATGATACACTCTAATTGATTTTTCTTTTTTTCCCCCCTCTGGTAAATTTAAAGTAATCATTAGGAGAAATAAAATGGTAAAATAAAAAGGAAGAGAGAAGTAGATCAGAAAAAAGAGTTGTAAGTGCCATTCAAAATTCCACAAAACCCAAGTTAACATATTCAAACAGCTTGTTTTTGTCCAACACAACAGTCCAAAACCCAAAGATATTCAGTTTACTATCATAGAAGACAAAGAAAACCAGCCAGATGATTACTCCTATACTGGCTTTGGTGATCCCCTGAATTGTCCTCTGGCGCCATGTTGAGGTTGATATTGTGGGTTTGAGTCCAATGTCTCAACAACTATTGGATGAAATTTGGTACACACATGTATGTCCCCCTAATCTAGTGCCGTTATCAGTCAAATTTCAATTTGTCCTTTGGTTTGTGACTATAATCTGTCTCCTCAGCTGTACTTTGCGCTTTGCTCATTAGCAAATATTAGCATGCAAACACGTCAAACTAAGATGGTGAACATGGTAAACATTATAGCTGCTAAACCTCACCATGTTAGCATTGCTTTCCTTTTTTGATACTTTATTTTTTCCCTTTTTTCAAGGTTGTTTTGCAATTTACAGTTCGTAATAACAATAGTTTATAAACCAATTGTTTTAAGTAGTTGAGCTTATAGACAAACTCATTAAGTACACTAGAGAAAACAACTTCAACATTCAAAATTGAAATAAAATTAAGAAAAGAAATAATAATAATAATAATAATAATAATAATAATGATAATGATAATAATAATAATAATAATAAAAAGAAAGAATAAAATTTAAAAACAAACAAGAAAAACAACAATAATAATACAAAAATAAGAGAGTAATAATAATAAAATTAAATAAACAAATAAATTAATAGAAAACAAAAGGGGTTTGGGGAGCGCAAATACATAGTAATATCATTTACATGGGCACACATATGCATCCTCCTTCACGTCAGGTCACCTCCTCCAAGCATATGTATATGTGCATGCGTGTTAACCCATGTAGCTATATTTTCCCTTCTGTTAGACTCCATCTCTTCTCAAAAACATCCTCCATATTCCTTATTTTGTGAGTTCCCTTTTCCATAACTTTTACTTCTTGAAGCATTGCCTTTGTGAGCATCCTGATGTTTAGCATTTAGCTACAGCCTCAGAGCTGCTAGTGTAGCAGTAGACTCTTAGTCTGAAAAAAAAAATGCTCCATGGAGTCTAGTGGCCAATGCAAGTTAGATCATGCATCCTATTAATCTCGTACCTTCCTTTCCAATGCAACCTTCCACACATCAAAAACCTCTCTACAGGAGACAGGAAGTTTACCCGGCTTGCAGATGTTGCCACATGAACATGTGAGAGGCCTGATAGGAGCCTCTATCAGCCATGTCACTTCCTCTGCTCCCTGGCTCAGCAATGAGGAACAAGAAGGTAGCCATTTTACACACACACACACACACACACACACACACGCACACTCTCTGATAGTACATCGGAAGGTGTGTGTGTGTGTGTGTGTGTGTGTGCGCAGTGGGTGGGTTAGGGTTCTTTCTGGATGGTTAGCCTTATCTTCCCTCCCATGCACATTCACAGTGTATGCTGCGCCAGATGGCTAGAGAACACAGAGCTGCTAATGGTACCACTTGATCATGTATTCGCTCTGCTATAAATCAGTATATTAACAACTTACCTAAATGCCATACACAGAGCATTTTGATTGATCCCCATGTGACGCATAAAGCCATTTCGTAAAAGCAGAGTAAACACTTAAAGGGGACAGTGTAGATTTAGCCATGTGTGTCTGAGTGTTAATCCTGGGAGAGATCTCACAGACAGTATATCCACAAACAATTTACTTGAATCTCATTAGAATGCTTTTTCATGTTTTGCATTCACATATATTTCTTAGTTTATAGAGAGGTAAGTATTGCTGATTAACATGTGGTTTACTGTAAACAAGTGGTTATGAGTTCAAATCCAAGGGAGAGCTATCAAATTCCATATACACTGTATATATACAGTATACAGACACAGGCACTCACACACACACACACACACACACTGGTAAATGAGAGGTAGTGTGTCTCCAGTAATACGTTACTGCTCCCATGTGGTGAAATCCAAGTTTGCAAGTTTGGCTGCACCTTTGTTGTCAAATCTCTTTATTGTTTTTTTTGCACAGATATTAATAACATAAATAGTAGGCAGTAGTGTTAGCAATGGTCTGTGATTATCACGCATAAATCCCCACTTCAACCTATTCCCCTCTACACCAATCCCTGGTCCCTCCACGGTCCTCATCCCACCCACCTATACCCAGGAGTTCCATTCACACACACACTGCTGGCTGCACTTTTAAAGGATCAGTTCACCCAAAGAAAAGAACATACTTTCTCACCTCAGGTATCTCTCCACGCAAGGCAAGGCAAGGCAAGGCAAGGCAAGGTAAGGCAAGGCAAGGCAAGGCAAGGCAGCTTTATTTGTATAGCACATTTCAGCAATAGGGCAATTCAAAGTGTTTTACATAAACGTTCAAGAACATTGCGACCAAGTGTAAAAGAACATTAAGACATAATTAGAACAGTTGTAAAAACATAAAAAAACATTAAAGATTAGAAAATAAAAACAAGCTAAAAATAAAAGCTAGGATCGAAGCTAAAATAGAATATAACACACAAGAGTAAAAGCTCTAGTGCAGTATATAAGATCATTATCTGGCTTAATAAAAAGGCAGCAGCAAACAGGAACGTTTTAAGCTTTGATTTAAAAGAACTCAGAGTTGGAGTTGGTCCTGCAGGTTTCTGGGAGCTCGTTCCAAATATCTAGTGCATAAAAACTGAACGCTGCTTCTGCATGTTTAGTTCGGACACTAAGCAGACCTGATCCAGATGACCTGAGAGGTCTGGATGGCTCAGAACATAGCAGAAGATCAAAAATGTATTTTGGCCCTAAACCATTTAGTGCTATGTAAACCAGCAGGTGTATTTTGAAATCGAGATAGTTTTGGTTTCATAGAATCTTTTACAGCCGATGTAAAACAAAAGGAAAGAGTGGAGGCAAAACACAAATCAAGTCAAAGTAGTAAGCTAAAGATACACATTAAAAAATGCCGTCTTGCTGTGTTGTTGTATGCTGTGATTTCGAGGCTCTAGCGAAATACATTATCAGCAAAGTGTTTCAGAGATGGAGAGAGAACGTCACTAATAGTTTAGCTTAGCCTTCTGCCGACCATAATTAGCCGTCACAGCTGCTGCACGCAGAAGGCTAAACTATTAGAGAGATGGAGAAAAAGAAAATGTTGCTCATTGACTAGAGTATTAGAGAGATGGAGAGAAAATGTGATGTTGCTAATAGGAGTCTGGGATTGCGACGTAAACGGTAGTGAGCGATGCATGAGAAAAAATGAGAACGTTTGCTTCGGCTGGTGGGCGGTGCTTTGGTATTTCCTCAACTGATCTCAACACGGTCACAAACTTTCTCATTTTACAGCTAAGAAGCTAGCAAGATGTTTCTGAAAACATTTTATGCAAGAAATAGGCATTACAGTAACAGAATCTTGATTCATATTTGATCAGCGCTGCCTAGTTTGACCGTTTGATCGGAGTTTGCCAGTGATTGACAGCCAGCTCCAGCTCTGATTGGTTGTTTACCTCCCGTCTGTGAAATCTTGCAGATGCCTTTAGGAGCACTTGAGGACACAGAGTCACATGAAGTTTTTCAGATTGCCTGTCTCATGCACCGTTTTATAAAAATAACTTTTTTTAATCATAACTGCTCCAATTTTACCCACTGCAGCTTTAATAATAATAATAAAAAAATCAATATCAATAGATTTCATAGAGGCTATGTCTTTCCAAACCAAAACGATCTGCATGACTATACCACTAGAGGTAAGAGAGACTTCTTTATATTGGTGAACTGATCCTTTACAGCTCACAAATGCAAATATGACATCAGCTAAATGCTCAAAAATACAAATAAAACAGAAAAGAAGATTTTAGTTTGGGAAAAGTAAACAAGTCCTATTCCTGTCCATTCATCATGTTCATGACTCACTGAAAGCTCAGCTGTAACCGATCAACACAGGCGTAGGCTACGAGGTTGGAGATCAGTGTCAGTTTGCAAGGACTCTATATATAGCTGGTGAGGGGACTGGGTGACCCAGTCTGACTGCAACACATACAGACACACTTCTCTGGACCCCAAACACTCTTTCACCTGCTGGCTGTTTCCTTTTTATCGGTGTACGGTGCAGAGGAGGTGAGTTATGAATACTTTAACTGGAAATGACACTGCAGTATGCATGTTTATTACCCTCTTCTCTATACCGTGATTGTTTTTAAATTTCACTTTTACAGCATCACCACACCCTCCATGACACGCTGATGTGACTTAAAGAATGGCTATGCTGCTTGGCAATGGGAGCTGTTGTCTGTGTCCTATACTGACAGTCCATCTTGGTGAATATAGAAGTGGCAATTAAAGGCGACCATGTGTCAGTCGGAGGTGCCAGAGGCCAGATTGGGCCTGAACAGTCCTGATCCGCTGGTGAGAGAGGCTTTCCTGATGGCCCACGACTACATAGACTATGTAACCACAGGGGGGGCAGATGGCAACATGGGCCCCGCCCCTACAGCCTGCACCGCAGCCCTGCGCCACGCCGGAGACGAGCTCCTCACGCGCTTCCCCATCTTCTTCCGGCGCTGGCCTCGTGTCTTCCAGGACGTGAAGGAGAACACGGCCTGCACCATGCTCACGAGCATCCTGGACGAGCACTTCTTTGCCCCCGTCCCTGGCGGGCGACGCAGGGACCTGGCCTGGAGCGCCGTGCTGTCGGTGTATGTGCTGGCTGGCCAGATGGCTCAGCATTGCAATGAGAGGGACATGGTGGAGGTCCTGCCACAGCTGAAGGAGTGTGTGGGGGCCTATGTGGAGAGGGTCATCTGCCCTGAGCTACGAGACAAGGGAGGATGGGTAAGATAAAACAAGATGATTCTCTTAACTTTATATATAGCACTCACCTACTGTAATATGCAACCATAATACCATTGTACTTTATAGATTTTTAAAGAACTAACTCAAACCACTGCCACCCTGCTCCATCATGTAAAACAGAGAAAACCCAGTTCCCTTAAAAGGGCACTACAGTGATGTAGTATTGCACTTCCAAAATACCAGGGACATGGGAGAGACAGATTTTAAAGGCCCTGACACACCAAGCCAACGGTCAGCCGTCGGACAGTTTATGGCCGTCGGTGAGCGTCTATCGGCCAAGTTTTTCTGGTGCGTCTCGCACCGTCGGCTCTAGATCTGAGTTTTTTCCGGCCGATTCAGCACGTTGAATCGACGGCGGAGATCAATGGTGAGAGAAATCACTCTGACTGGCTGTTCAGCTTAAACAAATCAGTGCACGAGAAGAGAAACGGATTTGAGGAAATCAAGCAAACGAGTAAAGTCGAGAGGAAAAACACAAAAGGCTCTCCTTATTTTTCATCTTCAGCTCATCTGATCATTCCAACACACGGAAAATTTCACAACGACATGGCTGTCTGGAGTGAAGCTAAGTGGTGAGTGAGAGTGGTGTGAAAATGGTCGGCAAACGGCTTGTATATCCGTAGTCCTGGGACTTCCAGTTTCCCTTTTTGAATGACGAATACAGACTACTGCTGTCTGCTGGTGTGGAGAGTTATTTCCTCTCACGCAGGAGAAGAACTTACGTGCTAACCGTCCGTCAGCTGTAGTCTTCGCGGTGTGTTCAAATGCAACTTGTCGGCCAAGACAAAGGCGACGTGAGGCGACGCAGCGATCGTCCTTTATCGCCGCTAGTTCTTTAATGTCAGCTTGGTGTGGCTGGGCCTTTAAGTCTTTAGTATGGGCCAAGATCCAAAAATGCTGCATCCTACAGTTCCCATAATGCAACTTGATAGCGTCTTTCATTAGAGCCTGGTTACAGCCCATTTCTTTTAAGCAACCCAAGTTTATCAAAATTGATCTATATTTTTACAAGATACTAAAAAAAAACCTTTAATGCTGAATTGGAAACTTAAAATTAACAACTCCAACCAAATTAACCCACATTTCTCTTTAAATGCTGCTTTTCTCTCCTAAATATGTGAATGCTAACGGTGTATCCTTTGAACAGGACATCTTATTATCACAGTATATTGTGCTGGAATGTAATTTCATTTGAAACTTTCATCTCCTTATTTGTTTACGACAGAGTGGTTTTATGTCACGCTTCGGAGAGAAGCAGGGCTTGGAGGGCCAGGTGAAGAAAGTGTGCTGTTGGACATTGCTGGCATTGGCCATAAGCATCCTCACCTACTTCTTGTGGAAAAGAATGGTTTAGCCAACATTGCCACCTAGTGACCACAATCAGAAACTCTCCAAGTGAGCTACCGACTATATATCAAGATGTGGGTGTCTTTTAATTCTGGAAACTTGTCACTCATCAGTATAATTTACGTCATTGACGTCATACCAAATGTTCTGGTGATAACAGATGTACTAACCTGTGGTGTAAGAAGCATTAAGCCATTACAGTAATGGCATGTTGGTGTTAAATGAGCCAATGTTGTTTGTGCTGACAAGAGCGGACTGGGATGTCCTGAATTTCTGGTTTATTTGTACTTTTATTAAAGACACTTGAGATCAGTTAACCACTTTTTTGTTTGTGTCATTTACCAGGTGTTCTCACGCAATAATCAACATTGAAAACATAGTGGCCTCAATACTTATTTCTTTTCAACTTTGCTAGAACTATGACTATCTGTAAAAACTGCTTGAACATATCAGATATGCAGCTACACTTTATGTACAGTGTAGTGCATCTCCTTAACGACTATTAGCTTTACCTATTCATTTCAAAGTCATTTAAGAGTATAATCATATACCAAGTCATTAAAAACCAGGAGGGCAAAGTTCAAATACGCAGAAGAACTTTATTACATTAACAGCAGACAGAACACTGAAAACTGGAAAGGACTTTGAACATTACATTTCACAGAAGCTCTTTCAGAAACTGTCTGCGACAATTTTGACAGCAGAGCTTTGGAAATAAAAAGTGTAAAGGACTTTGAACATTAAATTTCACTGCCGAGATTTGGCAGCATTGTTTTGAAAGTGACATTTAGGCAAGCTCTTCCTCTCCTTCCTCCTCAAACTCTCCCTCCTCCTCAGCAGTGGCGTCCTGGTACTGCTGGTACTCGGACACCAGGTCGTTCATGTTGCTCTCTGCCTCGGTGAACTCCATCTCATCCATACCCTCGCCGGTGTACCAATGGAGGAAAGCCTTGCGCCTGAACATGGCTGTGAACTGCTCGGAGATGCGCTTGAACAGCTCTTGGATGGCGGTGCTGTTGCCGATGAAAGTGGCGGCCATCTTGAGGCCACGGGGAGGAATGTCGCACACGGCGGTCTTGACATTGTTGGGAATCCATTCAACGAAGTAGCTGCTGTTCTTGTTCTGCACGTTCAGCATCTGCTCGTCAACCTCCTTCATTGACATGCGGCCACGGAAGATGGCAGCCACTGTCAGGTAGCGGCCGTGACGTGGGTCGCAGGCAGCCATCATGTTCTTGGCGTCGAACATCTGCTGGGTGAGCTCTGGCACGGTGAGCGACCTGTACTGCTGGCTGCCTCGGCTTGTGAGGGGAGCGAAGCCGGGCATGAAGAAATGCAGACGGGGGAATGGCACCATGTTAACAGCGAGCTTCCGCAGGTCAGCGTTCAGCTGTCCGGGGAACCTGAGGCAGGTGGTGACGCCACTCATGGTGGCAGACACCAAGTGGTTGAGATCACCGTATGAGGGGGTTGTGAGTTTGAGGGTGCGGAAACAGATGTCATACAGGGCCTCGTTGTCAATGCAGTAGGTCTCGTCTGTGTTTTCTACAAGCTGGTGGACTGATAGTGTGGCGTTGTAGGGCTCAACGACTGTGTCTGACACTTTTGGGGAAGGCACCACGCTGAATGTGTTCATGATGCGGTCGGGGTACTCTTCACGGATCTTGCTGATTAGCAATGTGCCCATGCCGGAGCCTGTACCGCCACCCAAGGAGTGTGTGAGCTGGAAGCCCTGAAGGCAGTCGCAGCTCTCTGCCTCCTTCCTCACCACATCCAGGACAGAGTCCACCAGCTCCGCACCCTCTGTGTAGTGACCCTTGGCCCAGTTGTTGCCAGCACCGCTCTGGCCTGTAAGACGAAGAGTCAAGATTAAGCTTCACACTCAAGGTGCACAATGAGTAATGGCTGAAATTGAAAGTGAAGAACTAAAAAAAAAAAAATTACCGAACACAAAGTTGTCTGGTCTGAAGACCTGGCCGAAAGGTCCAGACCTCACAGAGTCCATGGTGCCTGGCTCCAGATCAACCAGCACAGCACGGGGCACATATTTACCACCTACAAAAAAACAACAACAGTCAGAGGTGAGGGAACAATGGAAAATAGACTGAGTAGTTTATGCAATTAAAAAATAAATAAAAATCAGTGCAGCTTAAATTTACCTGATGCTTCATTGTAGTAGACATTGATCCTGTCCAGCTGCAGGTCACTGTCACCGTGGTATGTGCCAGTTGGGTCAATGCCGTGCTCGTCACTGATCACCTCCCAAAACTGTAAGATAAATATGAACACAAACCTTTGTTAGCACTTACATAATAATAAAAAAATGGACTTATATAGCACCTTTCAGAAAACCAAGGATGCTTTACAAAGGGGGAACACAAAGTCCTACTAATAAATAACACAGGAGCAACTATAGCTAAGTAATTAAAAGAGTGATGTGTAGGAACAGTTAGAGGTCATAGGCCTCGATGAACAGGTTTGGGGTGTTTTTTGAAAATGTCCAGGGATGAAGCATTTATTATGGGGGCAGGGGCCGCAAAGCTGAAGGCTCTGTCGCCGAATGTTCTCAGCCGGCTGTCAGGATTGTAGTTTCCGTGATGGAGAAGGTCGGTTGGGTACTGAGGGGAAAGGGCATGGAGGGATTTGTATGTGAGAATGACCAGTGAAGGTGGATGGGGTGATGTACATGACTTAAGAACATCCATCCATTAATCACAGAAGTCTAGCACTTCACATTCATTGTATCTATTTAACAGGAAGTATTAATGCATGTTATATAAGCTTGAAGCTTTCCCGCCTTGCAGGCTAAGGCGCGCGCGGCTTGAAATCCCCCTCCCCATTGGCTCATGGAGTCATGGGTATGAATTTGAAAATGTCTATGACGTCACACGCCGCCAACACCGCCTTCTTCCAGCAGCAGCCGGGCTCAGCTCAGACGGCACCGCCAAGTAGGCCTCAATGAGGTTATAAAAATCTATTTGTGTCTACCTTGAAAAATGGGTGAAACAATGTTGCATTTACACAAATATCATTACACTATTCACATAACGCTACAATATGTCGATGCTCGTTTTCCTTTCATCGAAAGGGCTGGTCCATTTTTCGCAATGCAGCAACGCTACAATGGCGACACTAAGGCAACATTGTAACTAGTTCAGTCAACGTAAAGCCAGTTTTTAGTGTTTAAACAGATAGTTGACGGTTTCACCATTGTGTTACTCTACAACAGACGGCCTGATGTTAATTCATTTAAATAGATAACACTTTACAACATGCCAAAAATACGTTTTAATTGTTTTATTTGTCTTTATATATATATATATATTTCAACACATTGTGTCCCTAAAGACGCCCGAAAAAGGCGTCCGTTTAAATTCAACAAAAACCGCAGTTTCCTCCCAGTAGGACACAATGCTACTCTCAGGGTGTGGTTCCCGGGACGGGCACAAAGCACCGGCTCCTGCACCAGAAAACTCGGTGTTTCTGAATAAAATCACCTAGATAACAAGTCAAAATGTGAAAAACAGTTTTACTAACCTTGGCACCAATCTGGTTTCCGCACTGTCCGGCCTGAAGATGCACGATTTCCCTCATTTTGGCTTTCTTGGAGGACGAAGGGTTAGACCTAACAATGACTGACTGTGCTGTTCTTTATGTGCCGGCACAACGGAGCTACTCTCCTTTATACTTTCAGATAGTCCCGCCCTTTACGTCTCAGCTCGACTGAGGATTGGCTGAATTGCGCAAGCGTAATTTACAGACAGACGTATAAGCCAATCAAATGTTCAAATGCTTATCAGCCATTGGTCTAATCCTCCTGCCAATCATATTCATCTCAAACGTGTGACTAACGTCTGATCCGTGGACGCTGGCCTACTTCCCTCATGATGGCGGAGGAAAAATACGACACAGACAACAGATTTTAGTCTGCATTTCACAGCCCGCACCTTTTGCGTCTTTAAAAAGACTGCGAGACATTTATTTCGTCGATCCAGGGACATATTGTTGATTTGATCAGTTATCAGACAGTGATCCTGGTTGACTGCTGGTTATAGCCGCAGTCCACGTGGCTGATTAACAGAATACAATGGACCAGTTTAGCAGAAGTCTGGCTGGCGGAAACGCAACTGGACATGATGTCTGGCGTGGCTACAACCATGATTTTCAGTCATGTGCCTCTTTAAGGCCAAAGGAGTCTACCGGTTTTTCACTGCAGCTAAGCAAAACAGCAGCTGATTTCACAGATCAGTTCTCCTTTCTCTGGTTCAGTTTGTTTGTGATGAAAATAAGCTGCATTCTGGGCTTTGATGGTGCATGACTGAAACCACTATGGGCAATGACATCATAATTACAGAAACTGTCTTAATGGATACATTTGTGTGGAGTTATGTCAAAGTAAAGGAAATAATAGACACATTTGTTACATTTGGGTGTGAACACAGTGAACAGTATAGGCATATAAGATTAGCAACAAAGCAGGCAACCAAAAAGCAAAACAGCTGCTGATTTCACAGATCAGTTCTCCTTTCTCGGGTTCAGTGTATGGTAATGAGATGACGATGTACGGTTTGTTTGTGATGAAAAGCTGCATTCTGGGCTTTGATGGTGCATGACTGAAACTGATTTTTTAATATAATTTATAAAGCTATTAGAATTCAGCATCAATGTAAGGGTTAAACATAATGTACAGAAGCTGGCTGGCTCTGGAGAAAATAAAAGTCTGATACGTGTTTGTAGTGTATTGTCTGCTGTAAAGCAGAGTTTTTCAATGAGGGCTGATGGGTTTATTAATAGTTAATCTGAATGCCAAGCGAGAATGTGGCTGTGACGCCTGCATGGGCCACAGACGGCCATGTCTTTATAACAACTGGGGAGGGGGGGGGAATCACTCCCAGATTGTCGCCACGATTAAGGCTCTCCTACTGGGTGCTGTGGACTTCTGTACTTTAGTACAGAGCTTTATATAAGCTTTCCATGGACCTACCCAGCCTTTAGCACAGTATGTATGCATACCGTACATTTTTATGTAGATTAGCTCTGTGCGGACTTGTAAAGATTTTCTGGGGGTGTATGAATGGTAATTCTTTGTGTCAGTCTCATTAAATCTAGCTATTATCATGAATTTGCATTCACACAGCAGGGGCCTAGATGCTTTTACAGGAACGCCACTGCTATGCTTATCATATCATATAGTAGGTCACACCCATAATCTCTTCTGAATTGTAATCTGACACACAAAGGCCTCCTCTGTTTGCTCCATGACAGTGCTACTGTATACCACAGAGAGTCGGGATACAAGCAAATATGACCATCTGGCTTGTACTGTAGCACTATATGGCCTTCTCTAAATCGGGCCTTGTTGTTTTCAGGTGCTTGCTGTAACTGTAAGGTGTAAGCTGACATGCAGACATTTTTGTGCAGACTGACCCACGGTGTTCAGCGCATACTGTAATGTGCACTGTAATCAGTTATCCTCATGCTTTTGGACTATTTTGGCAAAATGATTCTGCAACGATAAGGTGACAAGTTAGAACCCGGAGATATATAGTGGGTCTGCAGACTCTTTTAGGGAAGGATGTTCACAGCCCCACGCTGCTGAGGTCAGTGAATTCCCCACTAGCTCGAGGGGTGCTGTTCTGTCGTTGGAGCTAGAGAAAGGATGTGCTATATTCACACCCCGAACCGTCTTCTACAAAGTAATTCCTCAAGTCAGCACAGACAAATCAAATGTAATAGCCTACATTGTCAGTGAATGTTTTGCATATACATTCACTATAAATCATTTGACATATACTGTAGGCTACATCATAACCGAGAGAGGACATTTTCAAAAGAAAAAGAAAACAAACTAAAACACTAAAATGATCTGCTGGTATTTTGTAACAATAGATGAGCAGAGCCACCAAGACCTAAAACAAGGACCAGCTGGATTGAAGGGCAACATCCACTACCAGCATTGTCAATCATGTTAGCTATAATATACTTAGTGGCAGGATACTTTATATCTACCAACTCTAAAAATGTAGCCTATACACAGTACACTGAATATTTATACTGTCTGCTGTCTAACATCACACGTCTTCAGCTGGTTAACACTGTCACCGTTTCAATTTATTAGGTGAAAATGATTGTTTTTCTACTTAGTGTAGCTGCTGAAGCCTTTCATTTGGACCTTTCTTGGTAATCTGAGCTCTGCTCCTATATCCTAACAATGTCAAAAGATAGTTTTGGCATGTATTTTAATTCATTTAGTTCACGGATTGAGTTTTCTGCTTATGACTCACTCTACATGTGGACAGTATGTGGACGCTCAGATATTACACCTATGTGATTGTGAACATCTCCATATAGCCATGGGCATTAATATGCTGCTTATACTGTACTTGGCGTTCCAGTTCATCCCAAAGGTGTTGGATGGGGTTGTGAGATCAGGGCTCTGTGTAAGCCAGTCACTTTCTTCCACACCAAACTGGGAAAACCATTTCTTTATGGACCTGGCCCCCAAACTGCTAATGGAAGCACACTACTTCACCACTCAAGCACACATTGGTGGGAATGAAACCTAAACCATGAAACACATCCCACGTACTTTTGTGGACATATAGTATATCAAATGTGTTGCAGTCAGTTAAGTCAGCCTCTTTGTCTTTTGTATTGCAGAAACATTATATCACAACATCGATCGGCCCCATTCAGTTTGTATAGTGTGAATCTGAGCGTCTTGTGCTGCACCATTGAGGACACAGAGGTCATGCTTTCAAAGGAGAACATAATGGCTGTATATCATTGTTGTCGGAGAAGCCAGTATTTCAATTTAGCATGTTTCCATAATCTCTAATGACATATTGTGGTCATTCTATGATTTATTACAGTAAATATATTACATATTGGTCCTTTATTTAAATCTGATTCTGATATATTTAACTATGCTAGCAATGTTGCTCTAAGGATAACAGTGTCGGTCCGTTGGTTGGTCCTCTACTTTGGTCCAGACTTAAATAATAGGAACTACTGGAGAGATTGTCATGACATTTTAGTATATTGTTATGGTTCTCAGAAGATGAATCCTAGTGATTTTTTTGGGATCCACTGACTTTTCCTCTCGTGCCACCAAGAGGTTGACATTTTTTGCCATGGTATTTGGTAAACATATTCATGTTCCCCTCAGGATGAATTATATCTATGTTAAAAAGCTAAAGAAAGATAGTGAACATGGTAAACATTATGGCTGCTAAACATTAGCATTGTCACTGTGGGCATATTAGTGTGCTGATGTTAGCATTAAGCTCAAAGGACTGCTGTGCCGTGCAGCCTCACAGAGCTGCTAGCGTGTATGACTGCGTGATTCTTGGGCCCTGTTCAGACCTGGCATTAACATGCGTCTTGGGTGATCCGATCACAGGTGGACGGCTCTTAGTACGTCTGTGCACCCTGGCATTAGAATGAGTCTCCACATGCGTGTCGAGTGACCACTTGTGATCGTATCTCACTTCCCCGCTCTACATGCAAATAAACACATGGCTAATACAGCAGACATTGTGGGGTAAATTTACAGGAAGGTCAGTAGTAATATCCTCCATGTTCATGAATTTGGTTACATTTAATTATACAAATATAAGGTTACTGTTCCCGGGAACAAAAGAAAAACCCCAACACATCACCGACAGCATGATAATAATGCACTTCCCATGCCTAGTCAGATAGTCTGTAGATATGTAGCCTATAGATGAGATATGTTTTAATCAAATACAGACAGGATACAGTAGTGCACAGAAGCCGTTTCCATGCTGCGAGGCAGACAAGCCTGAGACCCCCGCGGATCCCAGCAGGATGTCAGTTGAGTAGGCGGTCCTTGATGTGGCCCAGGACACATTTGCGTATACACACTGCTAAAAGAGTGTGGCCATATGTGGCCCAGATCACCTCCAAATGTGATCGAATCTCATTGCGTCTTGAGTGCGTTCACACACTTGTACTTAGCGCAGTCCACTTGTGATTGAATCACCCAGGATGCACCTTAATGCTAGGTCTGAACAGGGCCTTATAAGTCTTGTTTAAATTGTTGTAAATTTGACTGTTTTAAGCAAATAATAATATTATAATATTAAATATTAAATTTAATAAATTAAAATAAAATGAAAGGAATTTTAAATGTTTAAGTTTTCTTCTGCAGAGGGAGACTATGAGATAATAAATAAATAAATGTTAAATATATAAATAAAATTGAATTTGACTAGTCAAAACATTGTTGGGTGGGTAGGACTCTGCTGGGGGGAATTAGGACCCATCACCTCAGTACTGATAAAGTCCTAGTTACAGCCCTGCAAACATCGACTACCTTGACTGTACTGTGTAACAACTAACAATCATATTTCAGTAATAACACTGAGCCAGACAGTACAGACGGCCGCAGGGCTTTGTGGATACTGTCTTTGATTCTAGTCAGTTTTTATTCCTCTTCAGTCTGTTGCCTTTGTGCTATTCAATTATTCATTGATCTCTTTCTTTGGGACGATGAAGTGCATTGAGTGGTTTGGGGGTGACAGCTCAGCTGGAGCTTAATGCATTAAAAACCCTTTCAGTGCATTGGATGGAGATTTTGCTGTTTGATGCTTTTTATGAGTAGTATACCTCATGATGAAGCCCTTCCCACAGTGTGCTTATGCAGTGTGTGTCTCTGTGAAGCCCTGTTGAACCAGTGCTGCTTCCCATGACTCAGCAACTCTCAGAACACTGCAGCATTCAGCACTCAGCCTCCAGCAGCATAGATCAATATTACAGAAAGGAAACAGATGCCGCATCAGAGGTTATAGTGCTTTAACTAGATTACCTGTGATGTCATTCAATCATTAATCATGTTCACTTACCAGAAACAGAAACTATCACATGTCTGTCTAAGAGGGAGGAAATGTGGTACTCTTTGGAATTAATTTGAATATTTTCAAGATAAAGTGGATTGAATGTCAGGATGTTGAACTTAAACTTCAATCCAAAAATATTGAATATTTCATAATTTCATTGGGAATATTTCTTAAATAGAAAGTAGTTCCAAAGGAAACTGATAGTGTGTACTGTAGATTATCCAATAGGCCTATACATTGTTTCTGCAAAGAAATGCTGCTGTTGTTTTTATAAATATATTTTTTTTGGGTGTTCTAATGCTTAAAATAAACATATTTGCTGAATCCCAGTTGACATATATGTGTTGGATCTTCATCACTGTTTTGAATGTAAAACAAAGGTTATCTCATATTTCCAAGGCACAGCTTCGGACCCAGCTGAAGGGGGAATGGTCTTCCAGTGTGTGTGACTGGTTATATTGTGGGGGAATGGGTTATCATGGGAGGACAGGTGTTAGACAGGAACAGCTGGGCTCATGTACAGCGTGTCTGAGAACCACTGATTCACTCTCATATCAGGTTACTGACTTCCCACTGCCGCAGCATTCAGCAGTCTCACATTCTGCTGCAAAACCACAGCACTTTCAGGCCATAGACACATTAGACACAATCAAAGTGTGTCAGGGTAACCTGTGGTTGTTTGACTGCAGGTTACACCCAGAACTGGTTTGTAAAAGATGCTGCAAAATACAATGTCTCAGCTGAGAAAGAGGCAGAATGAAAAGACTTTTAACAGATATGTATGATTGAAGCTTGTTCTGGATTTAGGCCACTGGTAGCATCATTTTTGAAAGAATTCAAATTTCATAAAAATCTAATTTTAGGAAAACTGACATAGTATAAAAAACACCGCCATATGCATAAAATCTGAAAGAAAAGTTTACTTTTTTACGCAAACAGAATTGTAGGATCTTCATTTGCATTTATCTAAGACGGCGCATATCTTTGCAAATAAAATAAAGTATTGACTGAGTTAATCTTTGCATGTAAAACTATTAATTAGAATTCAATACAGAGTTTTTGAGAATTGATAGATACAGTATCACAAAACATAATATTGCAATACTCAATATTTTCATCCACCCCTAGTAAACACTGAGTCAGTGGTAACAGACAGTAGAAATATGGATCATGTAACCTTAATCCCTTACTATTTTTAATTTAGGAATTTCTTTTTATAAATAATATTTCTTAATATAAGGAATCTGCCATCGTGGCAGGTGGCCTGAAATTTTTACCTGCCACAGCCAACATTGACCCTGTATTTGGCAGGTGGCAGGTGCTAATTTCATTCCCTGTGTATGAACATCTTGTAGTTAGACCATAGAAATAGAAAAGGAGTAGAACAGACATACATGATGTGTACTCCATACAGATCAATGTAGCAGGAAGGTCAGAGTGGCGGCTTTTTTTATGTGTATCGTTGCCATTGCGATGTTGTAGCGGGCTAACATCCGTACAAACTTCCGAACCAACGTCTCATAATATATTTTGTTATTCCATATACATAAATGAGACAGTAGCCCAGTCATGACATAACCCCAGCTAATCTCTTTCTAAAGTTAACAATAGCCCAGCAGAGTATCAGCAACTGCCAACTCAGCCTCGGACTTTTAGAGGAAATCATACAAGCCAACGTCAAATTTGAAACTTAAAATGCATTTAAATGTATCATATTGTAGATTAATTTATCATATTGATTTGATCTTTATAGATAAACACTAGCAGACAGAAACACAGCAACACAGTTATATAGGCTACATATTGACAGTCTATATAAAGAGTCAAAAATAATAATAAGATTAAGGCATGGAAACCTTTCTATCTGTTACACAACACTTTTTTCCCCCTCAACCTCACTGCTTCTGTAGTTATGTGCCTTTGTAGGGCGGAATATATGAATAAGAAATGAGAGCCTCCCATTGACAACAGGAAATGTAGATGAATATGATAAACCGGTGTCGTACTAACTGCATTGCTGGAGCAAAATGGTAGGCATAAAGCCACATTAGCCAGATAAATGCATATTGGTAGTGTTAGAAAAAAAACTGTATAGGCTATATGTGCCTACAGGAGGAGAAATCCATCTCTACATTGATTTTCCCTAGCATTTACCGCATGTGTCTTTAAGAGAGCTGCGTCTGTTTGGCTGCTCTCCAGAGGGTTGAGCCAGGAAGTCCATTTGATGCTAATACAGCCAGACAGTCACCGGCAGGCTATGCACAGCCACAGCCCCACAGTGTACTGAGCATGATGGTCAGCGTGGTCCAGGGGAAGTCCACGATGCATCTGCCCACCCTGTTAACACACAATATCATTTTACAGAAATACATCAGTGTCATAATGTTGAGGGATTGCTGCAGGCCCAGCTGGCTGGAGGAGGAGGAGAGTCATACTGGGCGTGTCCAGCTACATCTTTGAGATTTGATTGTGTTTTTTTTTTACAGGATTCTGTTAACTTCACTGTATACTTGTGCTACTGAGTGTATTAACACAATCTGTAGTGATGAATGATGTGCTACATAGCACGATGGCGTTATCATATTATATTCAACACCAGCAAAAAGACTGTCTGCCTCTAATGGCCTTGGGACTGCATTGCAGAGCTCCCAGTGGCTGACAGAAAAATCACTTCCATCATGAGAAGAGAGAATGGTACGGAACCCCTTAAGGTTCCCGGCAAGAATTTATTTTGAATACTACTTTTGCGTTCATTGGCAGTATATTTTGGGTTCCCTTACAATAGTTTTGCGTTACCTCGCAATACATGTTGCATTCCTTTGCAATAGTTTTTTTGTTCTTTAGGCGGCTCCGTAGTTTGGCACTATGCAAACCAACACAATGGAGCGCATGCAAAGGTGGGAGAGGTTCATTTTATAAAGGATTTTTTATTTTAAGATTGGCCTTAAATATAAAGACATTAAGACATCAGTGGCACCGTTTTGACATAAGTGAGATACATCTGAAGCTTCGGAGACAGACCTCACCTTGGGTTAGTTGCTGTATGGTGACTCGAATTCAGCCAGTGCAAACCCTGCCGGGGGTCTGATCCAATCTACTGTAGCTGTCATATTTTCGCAAAATGTATGCAAAAGCATGCATTGCACCCTCAGTTTAATATTTTGCACCCTCAGTTGAAATTTGACATCAGTCAGGCGCAACGCATGGTGCTTATTTTGCACGCTCAAATCCATTGTTGTCAATGTAAATGCGCAGCAGGCGTGCTCAAATGCGGGTTCGACGCCGTCGCGACGCGCAAGCATTCCCAACACCTATTTTTTAAGAGAGCTTCTCAAATCCCGAAAACGTCAATACATTTTCGTAAAAATTGACAATTTTCAAAATCTCGCCTCAAAATTCTCAGAAGTGATTTTAATGCTGAAAAATCATATCGTTGTTCAGCAGGTATCCTGCCTTCAGAGTTGTCGTGGGTGAGGCACTCTCCTCAGCCACAGCAGTTCCAAAGCTCCGGTTAGCGTCGTAGCTAGGCTACCTACCGTTAGCGTTTAGGTTTAGAAACCAGTAGCCAATAGAGGCAGAGTAGGGGCGGGTCTTCCTGTAAGGTATACCGGGTATAGGCGTGCCCGCACATGCACAGAACGGATCGGGCAGCTGGGACCATCGGGCACTGAGCTCACTGAGCTCCATTGTCAGGACAAGAATTTATTTTTTTTAACTTCTTGGTTGTTTTCGCTACTCTACACTTGCGAGTGACTACGGCAGGTGACTGATTTGCATTATCCAAAGTTTAAATGCATAAATCTTGCATATCTTCGCTGTCAAAAGAGCTATCGCTATCAAGTGTAGATTTAAATCACGCAAATGACTTATTGTTACAGATGTGTGTAGGCTATTTTGTCATTTTAAAGGTAGTTATGCCTAGCGTTATCTCCTGAAGTTTTATGTTAGTATTAGCTTTTTTTCTGTGGATAACGTAAGCTAACTGTTTATAAAACAGTGTGTTCGGCTTTATTAAACGTTTTTGTAAAGAGTTTACCGAGGGTATAGGGTATAGAATAAATTGTGTGTAAATAAGATACTATTTCTAGTAGAACTATCGCATCAATGTAGGCTAAGTTATGTTACTAATTGTTACACTGGCATAGATGCCCACATTACATGCTCTGTAGACAGAATAGGCAAAATGAATGTTATATAATGTAACTGTAGAGTGGTCTTTGTGGTTCTAATCCACTTTTCCCTTCTCGGACCGTCTTGGCAACGCTGTTAGCTGAATAAATGTCAGAGATCATAATCCTTTGTCTAAGACCACTAGCTTCAGCGCCCCCAGTGGTAGTAAGCAGTGATCCATGTTAGTGACCATGGTCAGTGGACAGACCATTGAATTGGCTACAACCCCCTCTCGTGGAGCTGCCATGAGAGCGGAGCCTGCACCGGAAACAACTCCACAGAGGAGGAGGCCTGCAGGCAGATCGTCATGTGATGAGATACCAGCAAAAGGGGGGGGGATCAGGAAGCAGCAGGGTTTATGGGAAATGTGATTTTAATTAGAGACCGAACATTCAGAGAGAGGAAATATATTCACTTTGAATCACTGGGAGCTCAGTTGCTTTGGACTTTTGTTGTCCCTCTTCTCTGATCTGTCACATCTGTGTTTAAAAGCAAACTGAAAATCTTCTCAGGCTTATCATTAGCTACCGCATGTCTGTGTCTGTAGGGTAGATGTGGTGGTTGTCAATGTCTTTTGGGTTGTTGGTTTGTAAGTCATTCTTTGTGTAATCATTAGATTTCCAGTTTTTGTGCAGGTTCTGTTTTTCAATATGCAACATGCACAGCAAAGATGCACCTTCTGTTGTGTTACGCTGCCACATGGTGGTGCCTTTTGGAATTATTATTTTCACAGTATGCCAAAGTTTTTTGATCAACGGCCTAAAGTTACCTGTTTGTTTTTGTACATGAAATTAGCAATTGTTTATTTTGAAATGAACAAAACATCATTCTTGATATTAATTCAAACTAAGTCAATAATTAATAGGAATGATCACACTTTTTAACATTCTTTATAATGCACAGGCCTATATGATGACCCTGTAAAGGATAAGCGCTTACAGATAATGGATAGATGATTTTGCAATTTTTGCAGCCTTCTCATTAGTTTTAATGAACGATAAATGACAAGACTACTTATTACTGTGTTAGTAAGATGTTGAGCCTTCAGAACAATTTCACATAGCTTCTTCAAGTGTGTGGAACTTAGTGTGTTTTGATGGTGGAGAGCACTGTCTAAAGACATACTGTCAAATGGTTGAGATCTGGGCTCATATTTATCAAACTAATAAGAATACATTGCATTGAAGAATACTCTTAAGAGCCAACTTGCAAAAACTGAAGAATTTTCACGAATAACAGTTTTTAAGTCACATTTATCAGGTGATTTTAAGAGCAGCTCTCAACTGATGATTAATCCCATTTGCTCAGAGAAGGAACAGCCAATCAGACACGAGGAATTACCCTACACCTGCCCCGGTGTCCATTCTTTAAACAAATCCTTACATTTTCACAGTGTTTTGCAAATGACTATATATTTTTATCATTTAAATGTTTAGAAAATGTTCATTTCATTTTTGTGAAATCTTGCAAATGTACAGTAGCAATTAAGACTTTTGCTTTATGTAATCCAAGACTGTTTAGGGACCCCAGTATGCAGAAATATTCAAATACAGTACACCATTTTAGTGTAGGTGAAAATAACACATTTATATTGCATTAAAAAAAAACTGCATGTGATTATCATAAAGTGGGCATGTCTGTAGAGGGGAGACTCGTGGGTACCCATAGAACCCATTTATATTCACATATCTTGAGGTGAGAGGTCAAGGGACCCCTTTGAAAATGGCCATGCCAGTTTTTCCGCGCCAACATTTAGCGTAACTTTTCAGCGTTATTTAGCAATCTTCCCGACAAGCTAGCATGACACGATTGGTAACAATGGATTCACTAGGTTTTCTCAAAACTCAGCCCGCAATAAACTCCGAAATACAGAATAGCGGCTGGGCCCGCCGGCGGGCAGTTGGAGTTTTAAGGGGTTAAGGGAAAACTTAATGGTCGGGCTTCAAATAAGTAAGTAAACTAAGTAAAACACATACGGAAACGATGTAAAGTCAGTACGGGAAACACATGACAAACATCACGTGTCAAACGTTACTAACATAACTTCAAAACAAAACACCGGTCTCGAACACGGTCTCCCCATTGACATACAAATGGTGCCTTCAAATGAAACTCGTGAGCTCGTGTTTACAAAATGGGAAGTCGTGTACATAATATGCTTGGCGTTCAAGTGGTTAATTTGTGAAGAACGCCGCTGCTAAGCAACGGCAATATTAAGGTTACTGTCGGCGTCTAAAGCCACAGAGGCTAACAACTTAGCATGTGGGTAATATAATGCAGGAAATGCAAAGGTATAATGACAGAGGAAAAAGATGAGGCAGTTGGGAATATCAACATTTTCCTCAGACATATTATACAATTACAAAGAATTACAATATACGACTAAAATTACAATATATTCACTTATTATGTCCCGAAAAATTTACTTCCATGGCCTCGGCCATTTCTGACAACGTCAAACAAACACGTCACAAGTCGTGAACTCTGAGCTTTCACAAACTTTCCACTTACGAGGTCGTGAATACCTCAAGAGGGGGGCGTTCATATGGACTCTTCTTGTGAACACCAGAAGAGCACCAACAATATGCTGTTCGAAAAATAGGTTTTTATAGTCATATTGCAGAGCCACAACGACACAATGTTACCACAACGCCATCTTCTTTTCTGACATACTTTGTAACACTCTGTATATAATGTATAAACTGAAAAAGCCAATTGCACATTCATATTGAATACAATTAGTACAATTACTCAATACAATAAAAAGCATTATGAATCAAGACAATTTTATACGACATGTTTAATTTGATGTTTTTTTACTTATTCTCAACATGGAACATTTAGCAACAGTGTGTTGGAGGTTGCAGGGGGATGGTCGTAGTCATCTACAGCAGTGTGCAAGTTTTCCTTGGGTTCACTCCACCTTCCTCTCTGGAGGTGTTTTCTGCTCCACCTACCTCTCCTCCAGCTGTAAGATGCACAGCCTTTACGCTGGAAAGTGACAGTAAACACTGGTGGTGAGGCATGCATCTGAGGCATATTTAAAAAAGCTTCCCCTCGGCGGTCACCGCATGCACCCCAGAGAATGAAATCAGGTATATAGAAAGTTTGGCACACACGAATCTGGTTAGTTATGACATAAAAGTTTTTGTTAACTGTGAACAGTGCACTGTAAGTGGTACTGTGGTATTTGCATTCTAAAACCAAAGCAGCCAAAGGTCGTCATTTACAAGGCACTTAAAGTGTCAGTATATTAAAAATTAGTGCATTTACAATATCACCTATGGACCATTAGAATGATCCACAAAATGTACTTCAAGTATCGAAATTAAAAACACTCTTTATGCTTGCCCCTTTCAGAGAGTGCATGCACACTATAATATAGTGTTCTATTACTACTATATAACAGTATTTATAATGTTGTAGTTGTTGTTCTATTCAAATTGGAGCTCATTTGAACTATTTCATATATTATTTGGATGTTTAGGAACAGTTCGCATCCTATTTATAGGAGTAGATCTTAATCTTCAAAGTAACTAGTAGCTATAACTGTCAATTAATTGTAGTGAAGTATAAAGTAGCATCAAATAGAAGTCCTAAAGTAAAATGCAATTACCTCAAAAGTACAGTACTCGAGTAAATGTAATGAGTTACTTTCCACCACTGGTCTTTGGTGGGATGTATTCCTAATTTGGACAAAACCATAACTTTAAGGCAAAATTATGTTTCATTTAAAAGATGTCTGGGCAATGAAATTCTCAAAGGTTAAACAGATTGTTCTCGTTTCCCTCTGGAGCTTCAAACTTGTAAAGTTGACTTCTGCAGCCTTGCAGCCTTGTGAGGTAATCTCCTACTCAGACAGTACTGTATGCAAACTTGTGGTAATACGTTACCTGATGGGAGGACGTTTTTCGGGAAGTCTGGCGATATGTTGCCTCCTGGCCGGTAATGCCCAACCACATAGGAATTTTCGCCATCGGTGGCCATACCCACGCCCAGTTCAGTGTTGTCTTTCCACACCACCTGAGTAAAATGGCCTGCGGGAGGAAACACAGCAATGTAGTAAAATATGGTGCTAGGTTTCTAATTTACAAAAGAAGATGCTATCTCCCAATGTTGTATTAAATGCATACTATAACCTACATCTAAAACTACATACAACTTACATTCATAAAAACTACAACATAAGGTTGGTTTCTGCAAGAATTGCATTTTTCGGCAAATTGGATGGCAAGCACTTATGCATGGTTACTACTTTATACTTCTACTCAACTACTTCTACTACAATGTTGATCTTTTTACACCACTGTATTTTTGATAGCTGTAGTTATTATTTACTTTGCTGATTCAGATTTTGACCGGCAAACATAATTGCTGTTTAACTACCCGACAGTATATCAAATACACTTCAAATTAGCCGCACCTTGACCAGCTACAACATTAACTTACTGATAGTGTCACATAAAATATTCTGCATAATAAGTGCTTTTACTTTCAAAAAGCTCATTTCGCTCTATACGCAGTATACCTATACCTATACCCGCTCTGCAGGTGGCCACTTTGTAGGGCTAAAGATGCCAGAGAAAGCCAGGAAGCAATGGAGACCTTTGGAGAAACACCTCCACTAATAACACCGTCGGTATGAGACACAGTATCATAATTAGGTTTTTAGAACCACAGAGCAAAAGTAAATCATTTAAACTGACAACAGTAATCGTGAAGACACACTGACAGCCGGATGTCCCAGCATTCACTGTCAGACAACCAGCCACCCCTCTGAGAGTCCAGCAGCACAGAGCTGAAGAGATCAGGGTGAGGAGACTGACTAGCCTTTAGCCTTTACCAAGCCACAGAAAATCTAAACAATACAATAATGGATAGATGCACATTTTTGTGACCCGGATTCAAAGTAGATGTAAAAAATGTGGGACAATATGAATACAGGAGACAAGCAAAACCCACAGTTGACGCTAGGAAAAAACATGGTATTCAGTAAAAAAAGAAAATAAATAATCCAATAATGCAAACCAGCATTGCATGACTACTTCAAAAACTGTTATTACCACTAAAATGTAATGCTCTTTTGGTTGTGGTAGGCTGACACTGAGTAATTCCTTGTGTGATTTTCCAACCCGGTCTCACTCCCAACTCGTCAAATACCGCAGATTGGGCAGCGCCCCTCAGCCCGTCGGATACCGACGCACGGAGGCACCCTTTAGCGACGGTATTTGACAAACCAGGCTTTCAGCTAACAGATAATGTATCATTACGAAATTACGAAATACGAAATGTGTGTAGCTGCTGCCTCTGCTGGTCACTCCTAACTGACTGAGGAGACCTCTGGTGCAGTATTCATGTTAAATGATGTTTTGGGTATCGGGCTTTGTTGTCATGAATCTACGGAACCTTCTGACAGGCGACAGCCTTCCCTAACTCTGGCCTAACATACCTTTGAACTGTCTTTGAATCCTAATTTCACACAAGAAAAGAGTAGATACTCTGTGGCTTGAGCCGGCCTTATACATTCTATATGGTCAGGCTAACATTGACTGGCCCCACAAGGCTTGGTAGTTTAATCTGAATGCCATGGCCAGCTCAGAAGTCCGGTTGTCATCCCTGCTTTTTTTTTTTTTTTATCTCCACTAACCTCACAAAAAGCCAGTAGAGAAGTCTCAACAGTGTGTTCCAGCATCCCAGAACCATCCCCTCTTTACCTGCACCCCACATCAACACAGCCCTCTGAAACAAGCTGTCTATATCATCACCAGCTAACATCATGAAATGAGCTGAGACCCAGTCTCAAGATGGCATGGCACTTATTCTTAATTCTAAGAATAAAAGCAAAATTACATCATGCTTAGATTTTGTACAGGGCTTGAGAGAGCCCTCATGCCTGAGGCATCTGCATTTTCCAATTATTTATTCAGGTATGTGCGTCAATCTGCTACTTGTCTGTGGATCTATTGAAATGAAGGGAATCAGAGATGTTTGGTGCATATTAATGTGTTTATTGCTCAGCGCTGATTGCATTTGCATTTATTTTATGAGATTTTCTGACATACTTTGTAACACTCTGTATATATACATTTAAAAAGCCAATTCCACATTAATATTGAACCTCAATACAATTAAAAGCATTATGAATCATGTTTAATTTGTATTTTTCTTAATTTCAACATGGAACATTTAGCAACAGTGCGTTGGGGATGCAGGGGGATGGTCGTAGTCATCTACAGCAGTGTGCAAGTTGTCCTTGGGTTCACTCCACCTTCGTCTCTGGAGGTGTTTTCTGCTCCATCCAACTCTCCTCCAGCTGTAAGATGCACAGCCTTTACGCTGGAAAGTGACAGTAAACACTGGTATGCATCTGAGGCATATTTGAAAAAGCTTCCCCTCGGCGGTCACCGCATGCACCCCAGAGAATGAAATCAGGTATATATAAAGTTTGACATAAAAGTTTTTGTTAACTGTGAACAGTACACTGTAAGTGGTACTGTGGTATTTGCATTCTAAAACCAAAGCAGCCAAAGGTCGTCATTTACAAGGCACTTAAAGTGTCAGTTTAAATATATAAAAAATTAGTGCACTTACAATATCACCTATGGACCATTAGAATGAGCCGCAAAATGTACTTCAAGTATCAAAAGTAAAAACACTCTTTATGCTTGCCCCTTTCAGAGAGTGCATGCACACTATATATAGTGTTCTATTACTACTATATAACAGTATTTATAATGTTGTAGTTGTTTTTCTATTCAAATTGGAGCTCATTTGAACTATTTCATATATTATTTGGATGTTTGGATTTGGATAACCTGCCATGGTGACTGTGGTTGTGAAGGCTCAAATTAAATAACTACACAGTTAAAACGATCGCCAAAAATACACTCAAACAAATAAAAAAATAAAATAAATGAATAAATATAATCTAATAAATGAGTGCAAATTCCATTACAATTAAAGCTGCAAGCAGCGATGATTGGGCCCTTGCACATTGGCGCACGTCGGGGGGTACTGGCGGGACATAGGTTGAAGCAAATTTGCTTATCGTGACCATCGGACACTGCACGCACAAGTTAGACGTTATTTCCTGCCTGGATTGAGTGGCACAGGAAATGAAGGTTTGCAGATTTTGCACCTCTTCCTGTGTCTACTATATGGCGCTAGAGAACACCCGCTAAACATGCATTATGTTGCTCATTATCAAGTGTAGATTACACAATGTAAATTTCATGTAAATCAGATGATGTCTGTCACATAACGCTGACTTACTGTTGCCGGTAGTTGACACTATGACTATGAGTCAATATTGCCATTTAGATGTCCTCAGGCCTGGACTGCTATGAGGTAGGTCAAGTTTGGGGCAGATTTGACCAAGACAATGACATGACAGTCGAGTTACAACAGTTTGTCATTCAATGGCGAATTATGTAAATTCTCCGCCACGCCACGTCAACGTTGTTTCATAAAAACTCAAGATTTTAACAACTTTTCATCACAAAGGTCTTAAGATTGTTCCGACCAAATTTGAAATCGATCGTGTTAAGTCTCTAGGAGGAGTTTGTTAAAGTACAGAGCCTGGAAATGGCCAAAAATACACACAAAATTCAAAACAGATGACTTCCTGTTGGGTTTAGAGTATGGTGTTAAGAGCCTTTTTTCTAAAGTATAGTACATCTGCCTTACAAATTCCGTACATCTAGGTGAAATGTACCACGAGGGCCGCTTTGTTGAAATTTTGTAGGGGGCGCTATTGAGCCCCCTTGCCACACCTAAGCACAAGAATCATATGAGATAACATATTTTAGCACTTTTAATGCTTGTGCCAAGTTTCGTTCATTTGCAAGCATCTGTAGCCCTTCAAAAACAACTTCCTGTTTCATGGCGAATGATGCGTCGCCACGGCAAGCGCGTTCAACTAAAGCTAAAAAGTTTTTCGGTTTGGCATCAGGAACTTCTTAACACCACGTTGACCAAATTTGAGGTGGATCTGGTTAACCTGCTAAGAGTAGTATGCCAAAATATAGCGACTGTAACTTCCTGTTGCCAGTAGGTGATACTATAAGTATGATTAAAAATTGGCCTGTAGATGTCTTCAGGGCATGACTCCCATCAAACGGGATTAATTTGGAAAAAGATCTGACCATCTGGAGTTGAGTTACAACAGTTTTTTGTTCATTGCGGGTCATCAAAATTCGCCATGCTGCCACGGCGCCGCCGTTTGACAAAAACTGCCAATTTTCACAAGGAATCATCATCCAGGTCTTAAAGCTTTTCTGACAAATTTTGAGATGGATCTCAATAATCTGTGAGGAGTATGTTTTAAAAGTACACAACCTGTAACTTTCTGTTGCCAGTAGGGGGCGCAATGACTGGGAGCCCAAATTTACATGTGGATGTCGTCAGGCAAGGACTCTTATCACACATGAGAAATTTGGAGCAGATTGGAAATTGTATGCCAAAGTTACAACAACTTCCTGTTTTTTGCCGAAAGGCGCTTTTTCGCTGCCGCGCCACGGCAACATAGTTCCATAAAAACTCAAGATTTTAACAAGTCTTGATCACAAAGGTCTTATGATACTGCTTACCAAATTTGAAGTTGATCGGATAAAATCTCCAAGAGGAGTTCGTTAAAGTACAACATCTTGAAATGGTTAAAAAAACGACCTAAAATTTAAATTGCTGACTTCCTGTTGGGTTTATGGTATACCTCCAAGAACCTTTTTTTTTTACGTCTCAACATGTTACATATACCTACCAGATTTCATACATCTAGGTGAAACCCCACGCAAGGGCTACTCAATAGGGGGCGCTATCGAGCCATTTTGTCACACCCATACGCGAGACCCATAAAACCCACTTCTGATTCATGTGCAAATTGTCATTCCTCTCTGAGCATGTTTAGCGCTTCAAAACTGCAATTAATTTCGGAGAATAATAATAAACATATCGATTTCAAAAGGGCCTCGCTGTCCCCGCGGTGCTCGGGCCCTAAATATTATAATAAAAACATTAGCCAGCTGCTCAGGCTTGGTGTGATGGTGATGAAAGGAGTAATTTCATACAGTCTAGGTTTTGTCTAACAACAATCTTCTACTCAGACAATACTGTATGCAAACTTGTGGTAATATGTTACCTAGTGGGAGGACGTTTTTCTCGAAGTATCTCGATACATTGCCTCTTTGCCGGTACTGCCCAACCACAAAGACCCTTTTGCCGTCGGTGGCCAGACCCACGCCCAGTTCAGTGCTGTCTTTCCACACCACCTGAGTAAAATGGCCTGCGGGAGGAAACACAGCAATGTAGTAAAATGTGGTGCTAGGTTTCTAATTTACAAAAGAAGATGCCACCTCCCAATGTTGTATTAAATGCATAATATAACCTACATCTAAAACTACATACATTCATAGAAACTTAAGGTTGATGTAAAACTTGATTTTTCTGCCCACTTAACGTAATAAATTATTACAGAGCAACATAACAAGTAGTAACTTCATTTGTTCTTGTGGCTTAATCTTCAAGTGATGCATATTTTAGGGAGGCAGATATATACATGTAACATTAACTTTTTTACTGATCTACACATTACAAATTTATCTCTATTCATGGACCTCCTATGGAAGCCACCACGCGGGTTGTGTTTTACCAGTATTGCTGCTGAATCCAGGGTTGCTCCAGTTGTAATCCTTGATCTCATTGTACCAAGAATCTACAGCTTCTTTCCCTAAAACATGAAAAAAGAAGAACAAAAGAAATTTACATAATATGAATATTTGACTTGGCAGTTGAAGTTTGAATTTGATAGTCTAAACAGAGCTGTTTTGGAGGCAGAGGTCAAAGTCAGAAAAAGACAGTTTAGCTAACCACCAAAAAGAGTGATAGAAATTACTAAATTATTTCTTCAAAGTATGCCCATGAAAGTGTAAGTTTAAATTCTAAGTGGGTGGTAACTGGTAAAACATAACGTAACAGAGGAGGAATATTTTAACATTAGCCACCATGAGCTACTGGTCATACCAGAACCAGTAAGGCTGAAGCAGTAAAACCCCTGAGTAAGCTAGAGAGTGTTTTAATGCTTATACTATTTATTTGTAAGTGGAGAACAGTGACACTTAAGATATAATCTTACCTTAGCAGGTGAACAAATAAGTCTATCTGCTTGAAATGAAGGCAAGAATGTGGTTTGTACAGTTGGATTGAATAACTAGGCTGATGACATGATAAACATGCTAAATCTACCTGTCAGTTTAATCTTTGCTGTGCTGCTCATGAAGTAGATGTTCTCCCCGTCCTGACCGTCACTGTGCTGCAGGGCGTTGATTTGCAGCAGGTGATCGGCCCATTTCTGAGCTGCAGCAGTCAGCTCCTTGCTAAGGGTCATCGGTGGCGTGTTGTGCATTGACCTGTAGCTGTTGTGGGTTACCAGGAACTCCTTCTGAAAGCTTGCATCTGTAGATTAAAAAGACATTATCGATCCATGAGTTTTTAGTGCCTTGAGGAAACACATC
This sequence comes from Sebastes umbrosus, assembly GCF_015220745.1. NCBI lineage: Eukaryota > Metazoa > Chordata > Actinopteri > Perciformes > Sebastidae > Sebastes > Sebastes umbrosus. The sequence goes on from NC_051276.1 coordinate 7,451,171, forward strand.
TTGTGCAATCACTGAGGCTGGAATTTCCAAACATTGTGGGTGTAGACAGGATGAATCCTGCCCTGTGATAATAGAAACCTCCTCAATGATATTTCCTTGTTGTGTTGTGATGTGTGTTCCTGTTGTGGAAAACAATTCATGAGCATTGCACTAACCTGCCATGGTGGCTGTGGTTGTGGAGGCTGAAATTAAATAACAACACAGTTAAAATTATCAACAAAAATACACTCAAACAAATTAAAAAAAATAAATTAATAAATAAAATTGAATAAAGGATTGCAAATTCAATTACAAATATTATAATAAGAACATTATCCAGGTGCTCAGGTATAGAGTGGTGGTGATGAAAGGAGTCATTTCATACAGTCTAGGTCTTATCTAGCGACAGTAAATACCCTTCTGTGACTGCAGTGATCTCCAGCACTTACCTGGTTCAAGGTCTGGAGGGATGTCCTGGAAAAACACAGATACTTTTGCTGTTTTGAAGTTGGTATTTATATACGTGAGCCGGTCCTCTCCCTCCGACATGTAGGAGGAGTCAGACACCCAGCATTTCCCTGTAATTATTTAAATGAGCCACTCATCCTTGTTGAAAATGACTCATAGAGCTCAGTGTTTGTTGTTTGCAGGATATTCCACATTCTTCACGTGCAGATTTAACGTCTTACCATTCCGCCCTCCTACTTTAGAGGGGACAGTGGACAGGGGATGTTCAGGGGGAGATAAAAAGTCAACAGTAGATGTCACATAAAAGTGGTTTACATCATCTGAAAGCGGGGAACCTGAAGGTTAATTTGAGGTGCAGCACTGTGTCTATAAAAAATATGAATTAATAAATTAATTAATGAATTAAAATAAATTGCGAAAGGGCTTTGAACATCATGATATAAGTATACGATGGTAATTCCCATGCTATTATATCTCAGCAGTTGCAGCAATGTTTGGGTTGATACCTACTGTTACACAGATTTGATGCTAAATTTAACCTTTTTTTACTACTCAAGAATTGATCAAAATGATCAAAAATCACTCCAAAATACCACATTAAGACACCAAGACCATGAGGAACACCATAGAAAAAGCCATGCTGTGATTGGTTATCAAAAACTTTTGACATTTGGAGATTTCTGCAAGAATTGCATTTTTCAGCAATTGGATGGCGAGCACTTATGTTCTGGAAACTGCCCAGAAACCCCTGTATTATCAATAGAAAAGCCATCCATCCTCTGCATGCTCTAGGTCTCTAGTTTGTGGCTGTGAAGTTTCATGCGGCTGTAATTATCCTAGAGGTCACCAAAGGTCATTTCATACAGTGACGTCAAGTTTCAAAAAATGGTCTCACTAAAATTAAGTAACTACTATGGAGACTAACGTCATCACACATGAATGCAGTTAGGCTCATTGGATCCACAAGAGTCTCAGCTTTACAGTGATGCCAAATTTATGTAATTCCAAGACTGTTTAGGGACCCCAGTATGTAGAAATATTAAAATATACCATTTTAGTATAGGCTGAAATATCACATTCATACTGCATGCAAAAAACTGCATGGTTCTTGCCCCAGACTTCATGGGATTAGCATAAAATGGGCATGTCTGTAAAGGGGAGACTCGTGGGTAACCATAGAACCCATTTTCATTCAGATATCTTGAGGTCAGAGGTCAAGGGACCCCTTTGAAAATTGTTTTTCTCAACAAAATTTAGTGTAACTTTGTAGCGTTATTTAGCTTCCCCACAAGATAGCATGACATGGTTGGTATTAATGGATTTTTTAGGTGTTCTAGTGTCATATGATACCAGTATCTTCACTAACTGAGCCTGCTACAACCTCTGAAAGACAGAATAGCGACCGTGATACTTGTGCAAAGTGTTTTTTTTTATTTTTGTCTCCTCATTTGTTCCTCAGATATATTAAGTCATATTAGACCGCAGATAAAAACATTTTTCTTTTGTGAAAGGTAATCAAGCATGTGATAATAAGTAGGTTTTTTTCTGGTTTCTTGGTATTTCTTTGTTTAGGGTTTGCTCAATCCACAGATAATAACCTGGTGCACTGCTTAGTCTGGGTTACCATCCTGTAGGTACAGTAGGTGTTTCTCAACTACAACCTATAAGTAAGGCAATTATAGAGCAGCAGACATAACAACATATTTGCCAAAAATAATAAACAGACAGCACATGGGTGAATGTTAGGTGCTGTCAAACCGGCAACCTCCCCTCCGGTAAAGAGCGGATTCTTTCCTGCCACCCGACAGCAATTGTCTACAGTTGACAAGTTGAGGCCTGAATTAAGCACAGACAAAAACAGAAGACTTCAAACGCACATGGATCTCATTAGCTTACTATAAAACACTGTGCTCCTGGGCCCCGTGGTTATGTTTACCACAAATCCAGCAAATGGCGTCCTGATCAGTGACATGATGACAAGATGAGTTGATTGCTCCAAAGCTTTACTGTGGACTCCCATTCTGAAACAGCAGTGTTCTTGGCGACGCTTTATATTAAATTCCTTGTAATAAGCTTTAATTAATAGGTAATAAGGCCCGTATACATCCTTATAGGATACTTATTAACATTATTATGTGTTAATAAGACTATATGAGTTTTAATAATAGCATCATTAGATTATAAGGCGTTTATAAACACTTATAAGACACTTGTTATAAGAAACAGTTTAAAGACTGCTTAAGAACATTAATAAAAGCGTGAGTTTGTTATAACTGTTGATAATAGCATTACAACCTCATTTATTGAGTTTATAACTAACTTGTCATTACTAAACCTTTACTAAGCTTTTTTATGGCATTATTAGGATTAACTACATATTAATAGTTAACTATGCTTTTTGCAATAATGGATCTAAAGCAAGAACAAGGCATTGTTAGGGTTATACATCCTTTATTATGCACTTATTAACAGTTCAATTATATGCTTTTTGCAGCTACCGGATCTAAAGTGAGAACAAGGCCTTGTTAGGGTTAATACATCCTTTATTATGCACTTATTAACGGTTAAATATGCTTTTTGCAGCTACCGAATCAAAAGCAAGAACGATGCCTTGTTAGAGTTAATGCAAAATTATAAATTTAGTTTAAGAATCATCAGTAGAATCATCAGTTAACTCAGTCGTTAAGGTGTAAACCTCAAATTTGAGATTCTCACAAAGATACACAGTCGGAACACACACACACACACACACACACAAACACACACGCACACACACCTACACTCTTCTCATGTTTGTGGTTTGATGTCTGTGGGCAGATTAAAATGTCTGGATTCATGGATAATTAATGGCGTGTGAACCCACAACAGCTACTTTAACAGCTACTTTGTGGATAATTTAATGCCAAATGTACAGTAGAAAGCTTTAATGATCCATTTGACTCATCCCAATGCCATGGCCAACAGTAACACAAACAACATGATTAGGTTAAGCAGTCTTTACAGAATGTCTAATCCAGGAGGCAGAGGCAACAAAACCAAAGCAGTCCTGGAATTATTAAGCAGACATACTGTATCCCGAGCCAGAGAAAAGTCAAGTGAAACATATTTCCATACTTGTCTCTACTAGCCATGCACGTTATGATATTTTAACCCTTTTAAAGGCTTTTGGTTTTTATTTGATAGTATAGCGGATAGGACAGGAAACGGGGAAAGAGAGAGGGGGTGACATGCAGCACAGAGCCGTGGGTCGTCTTCAAACCCAGACCGCTGCAGTAAGGACTCAGCCTTGGTACATGTGCGCCCGCTCTACCAGGTGAGCTACCGGGGCATCCATGATGTTTTTTTACTAAACCTAACTCAGTGGTTTTGTTGCCCAAAACCTAACAAAGCTTAAAACTGCGACTGTAATCCGGTAGAAAATATTCTTCCCTCAAAATGTAATTGAGAATGCAGTTTAGTTGTATGGGAACGGAATTGTATAGGAGACAGAGTAATTACATGCATTACTAATTGAACAGGTCTGCTTTACTCTTATTCCTGGTGTCAGAGTGTCTGAAATGATGTGACTGTAACACGAAAAGACAACATAGCACAGCAACATAATAGTTATATCATAGAATCAAAGTACAAGTAAATCTATTTAGTTTTTTCTATTAAACACTGTTTCAGTACAGCTTCTCTACTCATACATAATTCAGCTCTATAATCAGTGTTTATTGTTTGTTTAGAGCTGATATAAGTAATCTGTACTCCCATCCAGCAGACCAACATGCGAGAACTAATACATCCAGCCATTGTCCCCACCACAGAGAATCAAAGAAGAGTTTTGCCCTCATTCTGTTCAAAGTATCCCAATTTTGCACAGAAAACCCAGCCTTGTCTCTACACTCATATGTATCCCATTTCTAAGACAGCACATTTTCGAACAGCTTAGTCATTGCCCTCAAACACAGAAACATTTGTGAATCCTTGAGGTAGATTAGTAGTTTTTCCCACAAAAAAGCATCCCACAAAATATGGTGAAATTGGACACATCTGGAGCCTGAAATTAAGACTATTTAGAAAAAGCTTTAGCTAAAAGCTGATACTGAAACGAAGGATACAATATTGTAGCTCTAATTCTATAGGTACAGGCGGAGCCCTGTATGGACTCTGTTGGTAATACTCTCCTTCAATCACACGCACGTGTTCGCCCACTGAGATTTGCAATCAGGACGTGCCTACCGAATACATGCATCACCACAGTATATAAGGCGGCATCCAGCGCTTCCTGGCACCCCGCGCCCTCTTCAGCGAGCAGCGCTGGAGCAGCACGTCCTCCTTGGTAGAGGGCTCTGCCTGTGCTTATAGAACTAGGGGTTACAATATCATAACCTTCGTTGTAATTAACATAGGCTCCACCCTCTACTGGACCACATCGACCTAACCACACTGATCCAGACTAAGGATTTGACAATGCAGCCCGCCTACTTTTTAATAACCTAGACCACCGCAGCGGAGCTCCGCCCTCCACCGCTCCTGAGAAGATAAATCCACCTCTTTGACCCCATGAACGGAGGAGGAAGGATGCAAAACTTGAAAAAATATTCCAGTCACAGCGTCCTGTCTATCCACTTTGTTAACACACAGGTGCGTCGCCACCAGCATTGGACGCTCGATGGGGTTCCACTAGTCACAAGGCGCTCGGCACCTGATTGGAGAAAAGCTTTCCTTGGTGGGCTGCTGCTCCCGGCTTTCAAACCGGAACCAACATGGCGGCTCGTTTGGAAACTTTCTTCTCTTATATCACAAAAACAGTTCACTGAAATGTATTTCTGAAAACATTTAGATCTCAACTTTATGCAAATGAGGAGCGGCCAATGTGACGCCCCGTCTATTGAATTGCATCGCAAAGCTACCAGAATGCATTGCACGGCTGCTTACATAGACAATGAATGGGAAGTGTGGAAAGGACGGGGGCTACCATTATGGTACATGTCCATTATGGAACATGTCCACAGGGTCCGTCCTGGCCCATAAGAGCCCATATGACTCCTTGCTGTGTAACCTTTACTGTACAGATCAGAGAGGCATACAAACCTGTGCAGAACTCTGAAATGAAAACTCCGGTTAAGCCTGAGGTGACAGCCACATCAAAGACTCTTGGCATGGCGTCTAGACTGAGAGGTTCTGTTGTGCATGTTGTTGTGTAGGACTCTTTCCATTTTAAAAACCCACAAGACTTTTGTAAGACCTCCGGATAAAATGTGAGATTCACCCTGCATGAGATAGATGTTGAGTTTACAGTTATATCTTTCATTGCTGTATCTTTCTTCAATCAAAGAGCCACAATAATACATTAAACATGATTATAGTAGTAGCCCTAACAGCTCATGAGTACCTCATAAATGTTTTTATTGCAAAGGCACACTCAGAAATTATACTCATTACGACTCCTTTTCACCAGCCAGGGCCTCAAATGAATGGTTGTAGCGACTATAGAAAGCAAGAATAACAGGGCCTGTATCATTAAGGGAGGAAGCTGCGATCATTAAACATTTTGATGTGATTACCACATATTTAGAGATTAGGCAATTAAAGCTATTATAACACCAAAAACGTATGAGAAAAAACACTTTTCAATCCATGTACTCATCCAACTAACTTGTCCTTGGCTACAGTCTATTTTGTCAGACACTTTACTCGTATTCAAAGGATGAGAGTGGCATTAAAGGGGAACTACGCCCATTTTCAGAATTCTTTTCATTTTCAAGATCCTCTAAACTGTCCAAAAATATAAGTAAACATGAAAAACTCTCCTAAATCCAAAAACTAGAGTCCTAAAACTCAAATTTGCGATGTCATCAAAAATGAATTGTGGAACTGCCCCATGGACAATGACTTGGGAAGGATGCTATAGGTGACACTGCGGCTCACTCCCTCTCACAGACACACTAAAATCATGAAGGTTTCAATTCCTCATAAATACTGCTGTAGTTGAGAAGGTGTGTCTAAGAATATGGACAGTAAACAACAGGAAGATGCTTCATTTTCTCAGAAAGGCCAATGAAAGAAATGCTGAATGAGGGATTGCATTGAGTTACAGAAGCTGGAACACATGGTAGATATTTCGAGAGATATTCAAAGATGGCAAATATTCCTACAAGCTCCAGAAACATTCTTAGCAGTGGCAGCCTTGAAGGAAAATCAGTCAAGCCCCAATGTTTAACAGTACCACAGTAGACGTCACTCATGATAAAGCCCAGTAATCATAATTGTTTCTTGATTTACAACAATTGATGTATTATGTACCCTGCAAAAACATGATAGATCAGATATCTTATAGTCCACACTTATCAGCCATGAAGCCACCAGCCAATCAAGCTGTTACTGTTCTTACTTGCCATTTTGCTATTTTAAGGTCAGTAAGTCCTCATTCATTCATATGTAAAGTGTGAGGTTGGTGAAACCTGTTAAACTTGACCCGATGAATTTGACATACATGAATCTACGGGACGTCCAAGGAGGCACCATGCCCTCCTATTTCCAGTTCTGGACTCCTTTCATGTCTTCCTGAAAGGAGCGGGTGAGCCACACGCACACACACACACACACACACACACACACACACACACACACACACACACCCACCCACGCACACCCACGCGCACACACACACACACACACACACACACACACACACACACACACTCTTATGTTTTTGGTTTGCATGTATGTGGGCAGATAGAAATGTCTGGATTGATGGAAATTGAATGACATGTGAACCCAAAACGAATATTAGCTTATTCAAAGTTAAACAAAGTCCCTTCACTCTGTGTCCCAAACAAGTGGGACTAAATAACGATGTTATATAACCTTTAGTTACAGTAATCGGGTGATGTAATTGAGATCAAAATATATTTTGCAAGGGAGAGTACAGCAGAGACACAAACAGCCAGATAAAACAAAAGGACAAATACTGTACATACAAAGGACACAAGCAGAGAAACAAAAACACACACAGCATCAGACAATCACAGATATGATTAAATAGATTCAAAGTTTAACGTTTAAAAATGAATTGCAAAGTAGTGGAGGTCTGTCTAAGTTCAGAATTTGCCCGAGGGGTAACCAGAGTTAAACAGGCCTGAGATCTGCTCTGGTGAGCAGGGGGTTTTAAATGTGAGAAGAGAAGTGATATTCTGAGGCAGCTCTGCTGGAGACCTTTTTAAATAAATAGGAAATTGAAAATGAGAAAAAGAATTGTAGCGTTTGTGACATCTCCAATAGTTTATGGACATTTTGAAAGCCTGAATTTGGATTTCATTATTTCATTTAGAAAATATTAAGCTTCTAAATAAAACAAATATGTTGTTCAAAATGCCACAAAGACACGCTCTGGAAAACAAAAATACTGTCTTTGTTTTTAAAGGGAGATGATTCACTTGATTCGTCAGTGGTGGAAAGCATATCAATTTGATGCTACTTTATACTTCTACTCAACTACATTTCAAATTGAAATATTGTTCTTTTTACACCACTATATTTTTGGTAGCTGTAGTTACTATTTACTCTGCAGATTCAGATTTTGACATGCAAACATAACTGTAGTTTAACTACCCGACAGTATATCAAATACATTCATTTCGCTCTATACGCAGTATACCTATACCTATACCTGCTCTGCAGGTGGCCACTTTGTAAGGCTAAAGATGCCAGAGAAAGCCAGGAAGCAATGGGGACATTTGGAGAAACACCTCCACTAATAACACCGTGGGTGTGAGACACAGTATCATAATTAGGTTTTTAGAATCACAGATTAAAAGTGAGTCATTTAAACTGACAACAGTAATCGTGAAGACACACTGACAGCCGGATGTCCCAGCATTCACTGTCAGACAACAAGCCACCCCTCTGAGAGTCCAGCAGCACAGAGCTGAAGAGATCAGGGTGAGGAGACTGTCTAGCCTTTAGCCTTTACCAAGCCACAGAAAATCTAAACAATACAATAATAGATAGATGCACATTTTTGTGACCCGGATTCAAAGTAGATGTAAAAAATGTGGGACAATATGAATACAGGAGCAAAACCCACTGTTGACGCTAGGAAAAAAAAATGGTATTCAGTCAAAAAAGAAAATAAATAATACAATAATGCAAACCAGCATTGCATGACTACTTCAAAAACTGTTATTACCACTAAAATGTAATGCTGTTTTGGTTGTGGTAGGCTGACACTGAGTTATTCCTTGTGTGATTTTCCAACCCGGTCTCACTCCCAACTCGTCAAATACCGCAGATTGGGCAGCGCCCCTCAGGATCGGATACTGACTCACAGATGCACCCTTTAGCGACGGTACGTGACAAACCGGGCTTTTAGCTAACTCCAATGTAAACCCACCCATGGCGTTATTCGAAGGTCGGAGCAAGTGTCGTAGTATTAATAGTGTGAGAGTCCACTAAGGGCTGGCTGGGGGAGAAATGTTAAAAGAAATGTTAAATGTTACTCCAGTTCACTCTCCCTGTGAATAACGTCATCTCGACATGCGTCATCAGAGCATCTCAGAAAGACGAAAACAAAACGGAGCAGGCTGATAGCGAGGAAGCGCCAGACAAGCGAGAGATTTTCAGGGTTGCGTTTGAGGTCTAGGGTGTGCAAACATTTTGGCTTTGGCAAAAAAAGGGAGTTGTCCTTGATAAATCGCTCGCTGTTCGCAGAATATGCAAAGGCCAGATGAAATACAACAGCAACACGACCAATATTTCCACACACCTACTGAGACCATGCACTTTATTTTTTGAGAATAAAGTGCATGTCAGCATTCACCCACTGACAGGATCTGATCTAAATACTCATTCACACAATGCTTTTGGGGTTAAGTTTCTTGCTCAAGGACACATCGAGATGTGACCAGAGCAGCCGGGGATCGAACCACCGACTTACCGATTGGTGGACGACCTGCTCTACCGTCTGAGCCACAGCCACCAATAAGAGCCTTCATGGACGACCTGACTGTCACTACTACATCTGTCCCGGGCAGCAGGTGGATACTCCAAGGCCTACAGAAGCTCATAAATATTTATGTTCATATATTCTTTTTTAACTAAGTTGTTAAGGTCATATTGAATATTGTTAAACGCTACACAGGCACTGTATTGTCGGGGTTGATGAATAAAAGGGTTAAGCTTTTAACATGCAAAACACATGATATTATAAAGTCTAGCATACTGTAGGTTCTCAGATATGTGATTTGCATAATACAACATCGCTGAATTCACCATTAACTATTCGCCTGAACAGTTTATGATATTGTGTATGGTATCATTGTCAAGGTTGGCCATTATTCAAACACACACACACACACACACACAATCAAACATAGAAGTAGACATCACCTCTTCTGTGTTACCATGTTTGGTTAAGGATATATGATGCAAAATACATAATTTGGTTATGGTGGAAAGTAATGCAGGAGGATAACCGCTCCACCTGTCTTAATCATTGCTAAGGTGCTGGAAACATCAATGAGTCCAAAAGATGATAGAAAAGACATCCACACACTTAGCGCTATGCAGTGTTTCACTTTTATTCTAAGCTTTCGGTCTGTCAGACCTTCATCAGAGCATACATGATTCAACAATGGACAGGCTGGTAGAAATAACCAACCCCATTGTAATCACTGGCAGTATGCAGTGCACCTGTGCACAACCTGCTGGTAGAAGAAGAGAACTGTGAGGCATACAAATAGATGCCATATTTGTTTTATAATACAAAAAGGGGTGGAACATAGTGGATATAGAAAAAAACATATATAATCATGAAGCACCTAATAGTAATATCATACATTTTCATCACATAGTAAATGGGGCTTTGAGAAGGATCAGGCTAAAGCCATCATAAATCAGATCAATCCCCAGATCTATAAGAAAAAACAAAACTCTCTTGGATGCTCTTTTCACCTACATGATTCTAATGTTTAATTTAAAGTGAGACTTAATTTGACACGTGAATTAACTGCAATTAAAAATATTACTGGATGAATTTTTTCTTGTCCCTCCCTAATACCTCCAGGTCGACAAGAGACAGGGTGGTTCTGACAAAACCAGGTGCCGAGGTGTGATTATGTCACGTATTACCCGGAAGGAGTCCATACCACAGCCAGCATGCAGACCTGTGTTACTGGTTCAGACAGGAAACCTCGCAGAGGGACCAGACATATGAGAACACTAACAACACTGCGGTTTAACTCAACAGCCAACATGAACAGACATTATAGGGTTTGAACATGTAAAACTGACAGACACATGTTAACAAATTAATGAATTCCTCTTAACCTGATTTGAAATCTTATACAGTCTCACTTAAAGGAAAGTCTTCCTCTTATTTCCCTGTGCTGCTGGTCTATGCAGCTCACCACAGCATCAGTGTGTGTGTGTGTGTGTGCAGCACATGTTGGCCCACTGCAGAGAAAAAACAGAGCATTTGGCAGGGCCTGAATGCAACAGAAACAATAAATCACCACCATCGCCATCTGGTGAGCAGCTAGGTGAGTCACAGCCTGCATGGTGTTCTCCTGCATCATTACCGCCCTCCAGTGGATCAGCCAGAGAAAAGAGCTGCAGTCAGTTGGCCTCTGCTGGATCGCTCAGCTCCAGCAGCAGGATCCCTCCTCAGTTCACTGAGCTCCCAGCCAGACAGCCTGAAAGAGTTGGGCCACGTCTCTGTGCTGGTGACTGGCAGCCTGCACCAGGTGGGGGAGGAATGCTGAAACATCTGAAACATTCACTCGACTCCTAGAGGATCAGAAATCATCATCACTGTTGATCACTGTAATCAGTCCAGGAACATATGTCTGTATGAGTTTATAGTGACTGTCTCCTTGTAAGGTTTTGTTCAAACTTGACATATTTTATGATTTTTTTTATTGTATTTTCTCCTCAGTGGTTATTTATAGTGGCCTTTTTGCACTACAGTTTATGATATTTCTATATTGCTATATGGAGACATGAGCTGTTAAACTCAACAGTCAGTATAGTAAGAGTAAAGTACCATTTGTTTTATTTCTCCTCTGTGTTATCAGTATCTCAATCTACTGTGTCCACATCACTTTCTGTGGGTCTATAATAACCCCAGTATTGTTTCTTAAATGGTTGTCTGTCTGTCAATAATAAATAAAGAAATAAAACAAAATGAAAAGATATTAAATATTAAACAAAATGACTGATAATTTAAAAAAAACTATACCGCCTGCTGCAAACTGTAATTCGGAGAAAACTTTGATTTCAATAGTGTGAATAAATAGTCAAACTTAATAATAAGAATACATTTCCAAAGAACAATTTGACTTCAATACGACAGTACACCACCTCAGAGTGTTCAGATTAGTTTGCTAGAATGATCACGCTGGTATGATCATATGCATCAAAGGGTTGAATCAAACAGTTACGTTATTTTAGAGAAAACATGGAATATTATATATATTTTTTGAGACATTATGTATGAGCCATATCGCCCAGCCCTAGTGTGATGACATCTGAGCAAAGCGAACAACGTTACCACGGTTTTGCACTTGGCGGCGCTCAAGTCTGTCCTTTATGACAATTACAACTCAGACTCCGAATGAATGTTAACTGTTTATTCTGCGACTGTAGCACGTTTCATAGCAGCATGGCTGACAACAAAAAAAACGGAGCATAAAGGTTACCCATAATCCCTTTGCGTTCCTAACTGCGGAAGTCAAATTAGCCTGAAATACACAACACAGTTGGTTGCAATCTGCAACCACGCCGCTAGATGCTGCTAAATCCTACACGCTGTACCTTTAAGTTAACTTTTATAAACTTCATTCTCATTTATGTTGTGTTGCATGTTAAACATGTCGCGTTCTCTTATGACAGATATATAACAACTACCATAAAAAGCCCTGTAATACAGTAAAATTGCTGCACCCAAACAACAAAAACATGTCTGTCTAGCCTGTCCTGCTCCCCTGCTGTGAATTCCTAGTAGTAATGTCAAAGCTAAGCTGACAGACGGACACAATCTTAAAAGCCAAATGGAATGCAATGTTGCTCTATTATATATTGCCTTCCAAATATTACTGGAGGATGTTTGCTTTGATACTTTCCATCTCTGTTCAAATCCCTTTCATTACTTGAGCATTTGAGTTGGCATACTTCAGACCAGGTTTTGGGTGATGAAGGGTTAAAGTAGGATGTTTTCGAAGGTCGCGGGTCCCACTGGGGGGGGCCACTGCAGGGAGCAGATGTCTTTCTGGCTTATTAGCCCCTCATCAAGATTACTGCAGGCAGGGGGACGGGACAACAGATTGAGGCCTGACAATCTCTTTATACCATACACAGAAAATATCATTAGAGAAAAGGTCAGCTGTTTTTCTGAGCTGCAGACATTCTCATGTTGAACTTGGAGATCTAGCTATACACCCGCCAAGTTTATTGGAAACAAAGCAGATAGTACAGTGTGTTGCAGACTGCTGTCGAGCGTGGATGACATCTTAATAAGAGCCCGAAGAGAACAAAGACCCTCACGTATAGACAGGTAGCGAGAAAAGGCCCCAGTTGGCGTGTAAATCACTTTATTGTGCTAATCAGGTATTAGAGACAGCCGGAGCAATTAGTGAAGTCACAATCTCAACAGAGATTTGTTTTACACAATCCACTGTCGGGCAACAACGTTTCTCCCTCAATGAGAAACCTCAGGGATTTGGTCATGTATCTTGTGCCTTTGCTCTTTAAGATGCTTGAACCGACCAGAATCCTCTTACAGGGACTCCCACTATCCACACTAATTCCCAGTGGAGGAGGTGGACCGCTGTGTTGGAGTTATCACCGCCTCTTATCATTCAGCTGTCAGACCGCTACAGTGAAACTCGCTTTCATTTAACCTGTATTTGCACAGGGAGGTTTTGGTGAGTAACATGCCTCTTATAAAGTGACATTCATACAGTTACCTGCAGTCACAGCGGCAGGTAATTTCTATTGGGAAAACTATGCAATAACTTCATTGTTATAAAGTGTAGTGCAAGCAACATGTCTTCACACATTAATGGTCTCTTCCGGGTTATGCTACAATACTTATTTTGGAAAAAAATGTGCTTTTGCATGTATTTTGTGAATCTTTAATGGGAATAATATTCAATAACTTCACTGTTATAAAGTAGTGCTAACATAAGAATTAGAATAGAAGTAGAATGGACATCCCCATTCAAATCAACATAGTAGGATGGTCAGACCATTTTTATGTGTACCGTTGCCATAGAGACCATTGTAGCGGGCGAACTTCCATATAAACCCGTTCGAATCTGGCTTGGGGATCTTCTGTGTGGAGTTTGCATGTTCTCCCCGTGTTAGCGTGGGTTTTCTTCTGGTTCTCCGGCTTCCTCCCACAATCCAAAGACATGCAGGTTAGGTTAATTGTTGACTGTAAATTGCCCGTAGGTGTGAATGTGAGGATGAATGGTCGTCTGTCTCAATGTGTCCTCCCTCTCACATTTCTGAGACCCCAGGACCTTTCTTGCAGTGCCACCATTTGTTCAAAGATTCCACTTGAACACAAGAAATATCAAACTTAATATGAAAAAAAACACAGAGATCAGAAAAATGTACTGATACTACTGAGCACATTCATGCTCTTCAGAAGATGGACCCTGGAGACTCACTGAGCTAATCATAGGACAAAATTTAAAGTCTGTCAATAACATATTATTTCAGGCAGTTAGATTCAACCATAGGCCAGTACGCAGGCTTTCTCATAATGATTTTTAGTCTCCAAGCCCAAGCCAAGACAGCCCTGATGACATCTCTTCTTGGTATCGCCACCCTTAGTGCAATCAATGTGCTGTTTGCTGTTTTGCAATTTTGGGTAGGTGGTGTTTTCATTGCCTATTTAGCCACAGTGGATGTCACTATACATCCTGTGTATTTTTCAGCATTCATAGTGATAAGGTGATATACGAAAACAAACCACTTTCTTTGCACCACATGATTTTTTTGGGGTCGGAAAAACTCTATGAACAACAAATAAAAACACTTTCATGAACTGTACAAAGGACGTTTATCACACTTATATTTACTACGACATCACTGGTGAATTTATTTTCAACCAAGCAACTTTTTCCAAATGCATCAAAAGAAACACTTACATTTAGTTTAATACAGAGCTGAGTGAGGAGTCGTGGACAAGTGAACATGGACGTGAGTAATGGTGGATTGGTTGTTAAATGGAGTTTGAATGCCTCCCCATCTGAGCTTTAGCAGCATTCTTTGTTGGCAGAGTTTAGAAGAGGGGGAGTGAGGGGTTGAAGTTAAGGGTCACAAGGCAATTGGAGCTCTTTTGAGATGCCATTGTTGAGGAGGGTCAGACAGGAATGGATGTTAAGATGTGCAGGGGAGGGAAACGTGTGTGCGTATGTGTGTGTGTGTGTGTGTGTGTGTACGCAGGGGAAAGAGAGAGAGAGAGAGAGAGAGAGGATGAGATGGAGTACCCACAGCAAATCCCCTGTCTGGAACTTTAGAAGGAACCACATAAACAACCCCGTCGCTCTTCTCTCAAGAGAAGGTGGGAAATGTTAGCTGAGATTTTTCTTGAAGAAAACACAGAATGAGAGGCATGACACCTTTTGAACTATTAACCTCTCATTCCAGGTGCTTTACATTGCTTAAAAACTTCAGAAATTAAGTTTGTCAGAGTGTTATTTGGACTTCAGCATACCGCTGTGGTCGGTGTGTTAATGGATGCAATGATTGACTGTCATAAACCTCTATTACCATTCAATAGCAAAATTAGCATTGGCTGCCCATTAGCAGACAGCTGCTGCTCCTCACACTGCTTGTAAAATACCACCAACAGTGTTTTCTCTTTATCTGCCTTGTACCAGTGGAAACTTGAACAGACAGAGATACAGACACAGGAGCAAGTGCATTGTTCATCTCAGGGATTATACACAGTTTAACAGAATGTGAATATATATGTATATATATATATATATATATATATATATATATCTCAACAGTTCATATACCCATTGTACAACACAGTTTTAGATGTTTGTGAAGTTGTTAATCTGTGAACTAAACCATCCTGTTGCACTCTCTGTGAATCTCTCTGTATTACCATACAGTACAGGTGTAAAAGAGGAGGGCGCGTGTTGGCATCCTGTTAGTAGCTGTATTTTTCCAGGCGTGAAGTTTATAATTGCCTGCGACTGTATTGTGTATTGTAAGCATGCTTATTTACCCATACAGACCACTTATAGCTTCCAGCAGATCCTCCAGACCACTGCTCCATATGGTACCATGGGTAAATAAGCTGCAAATACTGACTCGGAGGGACGGATTGGGGTGTTGTCTGTTACTTCGGACAGTATTTTTTTGATAGAGATGATGACCCCCCCTGTCGTGGTTTGTCTGCATCCTGGATGAAACTGGATTTATCTGTACAACTGCTCTGAAGGAATACACCTATGGGTTGAATTGTCACCTAGATGGTTAAGTGATGAGAACATGCACACCTAATTTATCCTCATGTCACCTGTAGATTATTAGATTATCCATATTAATTAATGATCTTAATAAAATTGTTTTACATAAGAAGAAAGTGAAGTCAACCTGGAAGATTTTATCACTTGTTTCTTAAAAAAAAAAATCTAATAATAGGCTACTCAGTATTGGATAACTGACATCAGAAAGAGAGTGTTTCATAATTATGATTATGGTCTAATAATTATGAGGCACTAGATCATATTGATGCCATTCTAAGCGTTACTTACTCTATTAGCTCATAATAATGATAATAATTAATATTTTTTTCCTCATAATATAGCAATATCATTATATGAGAGACTAATTACGATATTATATCTCTATGAGATAGCATTATGAAACTTTCCCCACAACTACGAGAATGATTAATTTATATTATTTTGATTCCCCAAATATCTTACAGACGTTTTACAACATTATTTCAGTTATCAAAAGTTCTTGAACTGTGAGATCAGTAAATAAAGTCATGGGTGTCTAGAAAAACTGGGAATTATATTACAAAATGTTACATAATTTGTGATATTTTGAGCATTAGTCTCCTGTGATATGTATGTTTAATATTCTGGTATTTAATCTCCCTACTTTTTGTTTAATCTGTGTTGTCAATTGTGCATAGGTTATGTTAATAAGGATTTTAGTAAAGCAATTTAAAAAAAAAAATCATTGGAAACCATTTTAATCAATGATTCAATGAAGCAACTTATTCTTGTGCTCCAATTAGGGAATATACCTTATCATTTTAACAAATAACTGTTCATTTAGCATCAACATAGTGCTACGTGAAAGTAAAATATTGTTCTCTTGTGGGTGATATTTAAGTATTATATTATGTGACAGTGACTATTCATTGAAGGGTAAAAAGAGAAAAGGGTCTCAGGTAGTGTTGGCTTGTTTAACTGTCGTAGGACAGAATTTTCCCTCAAATTCTTTAAAGCTAAAGTTGGAAACTTTGAGAAAATATGATAAAAAAAAAGTTATTTTTATAAAACGGTCACTATATCAAACTGTCAAACTTGAGAGCGCTGATCAAATGTGAAAAAATCAGAATGTTTTTTGACCCGGCCATATTGAGACCTCTTCAGGGAATACCAAGCACTGGTCACATGACTGGAGGACAGCCAATAGGAACGCTCTCTCTCTGAAATGACCTGTGATTGGTCAAAGTCTTCCATTACAGGCTAAATTTTTTAAAGCCTGAAAACAGAGCCGTGAGGAGGTACAGAAGTCTAGTTTTCTCTCAGAACACTTGAATTACAATATGCTGAAAGGTTATTATGGAATTTTAGCCCAATGATGCCAAAAATATACTGCCTACTGCCACTTTAAGAGATCTGGAATTCTGTTTACAATGGAAACATGTTCTCTATATATGCTGTGTCATGTAAGACTGATGACTAGTGGGGAGCCACAAATCTAATAAAGCAATTAGACTTTACAATTCAGGGAAAACATGACAGCACAGTATATATTAAATACATTTGTATACCTCACTTTCCCCTGACAGAAAGACAGACCTACAGACAAGCAGAGAGACTGTCAGCATCCTCAGGCCTGGCTGAGACTCCACGTCAGCCTGCTGTCTATTTCTCTATTGTGTTGCTGCTTTAATGCTCAGCAGCCAGTCACTGAGGAATGTGAAGCTGTGGAGCTGCTGTGACTCACTACTTCACACATTTGCATGTCGCTTGTTGAAGGCCACCCGTACCCCCCCCCCTCGACTGCCCCTCCTCCTCCTGCCCCACCCCGCGCCGGAGTGTTTAATTAAACTTTTTTTGTTGTTGTGAACGCAGCAGGTTGGAGTTTAAGCCCGACGCTGGGATCATGACCAGGAGATGTGGTTGGGGGTGGGAGTGTGTGTGTGGGAGTGGGGGTGAGTAAGGCATTCGTCTACCTACCATAGAGGCCTCCTCCAACCAGATAGGTGCTGGGTAAGCTCCCTCTAACCCTGCTCCCAAAGGTGGGGGTGGAAGTTGAGGGAACTGGGGAGCAACAATCCACAACCTACACTTGAAAGTGCAAATTTAGGGTACTTCATGAGAAAGTTGTCTTAGTTAAACACTGAAAAGTCGATAACACGGTGTGTTTACTTTCTCAATATTTAGCCTAAACTAAAGTGTTAGTGTGGTCAGCCTAAACCCAGTCTCGAACCCATCGGCTATCGGTCTGCCGACGGATAAGCCTCTAGGGACAAGGGGCTATATTTCTGGGGTTCTGGTGTAGCCAGTGGATATCCACACCAAGAGTTCCCTTTCTGTGCCCCAGCTCATTGTTTAGAGTCCGATTACAACTTGAGAAGCAAGACTAGGAGTTTCGAAAAAGAAAAAAATACCTGTAAAGTGCCTAAAATGGCGTATTGTCACATGACCTATGACATCATCATTTGAGGTATCGACTATTCCTTCGCAATTTAGCGTTACATCAGTTGGAGGGTTATACCTGCCGAATTTGAAACAAATCTAATAAACCCTCTGGGAGGAGTTTGAAAAAGATTGCACAAATGTTTTAAAATAAAAAAAAAATAATTTTACAGACAACACTTCTGGTTGGGGGAAGCTAATGGAAGTCAAGGGAAATATGTCCAAAATGATGAGAGCAATGTAGGTACCAAATTTTGCGAATATCGGAGAAACTATGTCCCAACTAAGGCCTTTCACCCGTCAGGGGGCGCTATGGAGCTAAACACGCATGAACCCAATCGCTGTATAGTATATTCTCCCAAGGTTCACAGGTTTTGGTGTGTGTGCCAAGTTTCGTGAGTTTTCGAGTATACCAAGGGTGTCAAAAATGCGTTCACAGGCTAAAAGTGATTAGGGGGCGTGCCACGCTCAAGCCCAATTGTGTCATCAAATTGAAATAACTACTTGTTTGAACATGGGTGCAAAGTTTCATAAGTTTTTGTGCATCCTTAAGTCCTCAAACATGTTTGTAAAATTAAAATGAATGCATGACATCCAACATGGCTGACTTCCTGTTGGGGAAAAAAGAAAAAAGTTAATATGTTCTTAAAGATGAGAGCCATGATCCCACTGAATTCTATAAACATCGAACGAACTTAATCCCAACCCTGGCGTGTGTTTGGAGAGCTATGGAGCCCGCTGGCCAGGCCCGAGCCCAATCACCTCAGAACTGTGCAATTTTCACCCGTACTGAAGTGTGTGCCAATTTTTGTGAGTTTTCGAGCATCCCGAGCCCCTCAAAAATGTGATTGTGCAGCAGAATAATAATCTCTACAAAAACAATAGGTTCCTCGGCAATAGGTTCCTTTTTTTCCAGGCCATGAACCGTTGGGCCCCAGGCACTTTCGTGTTCGGTCCCTAAATATAGAAATAATGGCAGTGATCGGTGAGTCCGGTTCTCAACTGGTGAAGAGAGAAACAGATAAGCAGTGGTTCAGTCCAATCCAGTATTCCAGCTCATGTCTTCATCCCCTCACTCTCTTGCCGGGGCGATTACTCTGCTTTACTCCAGCCCTGCTTGGTCTCCAGTGAGACTCACACACACTCCATAACACACATTCACACACACACACTCAGTCCAGTCAGTCCCAGGGGTCAGGCATGTAGGTGCCGGAGTTCTACTCTTTAGCGGCAAACTTGGAGCAGCCTGGATGGAGCGCTGCAGTGTGCTGGATGGAGAACCTGTGGAATGACAGCATCCTTGTATACACTGACTGTTTGTGACCCTGTTTTACCATGGAATTTGGACGAGCTTGGTCCAGATATCAGAGGACGGTGCTGATCACCATGATGATGTTCAAACTGGGTAAGGCTTCAGCATGTGCAGTTTACTACTACTACTGCAGAAATGTAAACACATCACCTTAATATCTACATTCATGCCATACATACACAAGTAGGAACTTTTAGGCAGTTTTTAGGGGAACAATTCACAATTCCATCCACAATTGTAACTGTATCCTTTGCTTCTGTGTGAAGTTCACAACATTACAGCAGTAATACAGCAGTATACAACATTGTGTTCAGTATGTGTGCACATGTATGGCCATGATGTGTGTGTTTAGAGCCACTACAGGGCCATCCCGTAGAAGTAAATGGTTTGGTAGGTTTGGTAACCCTTTATTTTATGGGTCTGTACTTTAATAATTTCTAAGAAGTTTCCTGGAAAGAATCATGTATTTTTAAATATAGGGAACATATAGACAATGTTCAATTGGTACACATCAATAATAATAATGTTCTCTAATGAATTGCTAGCATAACCTGGTGGGTCTTTTAGTCGTATAACATACAAATATGTGAAATTTGTCAACCATTGCACATATGGAGAAAAATACAATTAGTAATAAATAAAGAACTCAATCATAAACGATCAATGAAATACATATTTTGCCTGTAATTAGTATTACAAAGTTCTTTCCAGGCAACTTCCTAAGAAATTATCAGGATTTTTTTCTAGGAAATTCACAGGTAGTTTTACTTATTTATTAAATAAAAGCATCAAAGTTTACTTTTAATTGCAAAGCAAGAAATCCATGTTTTAACACCAGTTTAAGCAGTGTCATTGGTTTAGTATACACTATAGTGTAATGATAACAGTGTAATGGATCCAAGTGATGTTATCAATAAAACTATGATTTCTAAAGATATCTGTTTTTATGTGTAGGTTAGTCAGTTCTCGACACAAATCACAACTCCCTGATTCCTAACAGATAACGAACTAATTTAACAGGATCTAATTAGTTTCGTTATGACTCTCTCATGTGTGATGAATCTGCAGCTAGTCCTGGGGTGTGTGCGTGTGTGTGTGTGTGTGTGGGAGGGGGTGTGGTTCGGGGGGGTTCTTGGTCGACCCCACCACCTTATGAAACCCTGTTGACCTATTTTTCCCGCGACCTTCATTTGTGTGAAGCGTCTGAAGCTCGTTTAAACGGTGGCGGGATTGGCTGAGGGTGGCATTGTTGGAGATCTCCATGGTAACGAGCTGAGCGTCCGGCTGCACTGCTACACAGCTTTTTTTGTCTTTGCTTTGAATGGAAGGAGTGATGGGTATTAAGGAGCATGGCAAGAGACCTGGCACTCTGAGCTCTTGAGAATTTAAAGAAAAAGATGAAAACACTAACGGGAAGCAGAGTACATGTGATGATGAAGACGAGGTGAACAGGAATTTTAAGATGCAGGGTTTGCCTAGTACTTTATTCAAGACTTCCTTTGAAAGAAAAGTACACAAAAGAACATCCATAGCATTTGCCAAACAATTTACTAAAAGGAAACTGCTTAAAAAGTTACGGATTTAAGTGGAAAAGGTCCAAAAAATGCAGGACCTTTATAGCTTCAATCAAACCAAGCCTGAACAACAGCAGTTTTAGGAAAGAGAAATGATTTGATTTAAAACTGCAAGTAGTAGTTCTAACAAGAGTTGGGAACTAGTGACCCAAAAACATTAAACATATGGGAGTACAAGCATCCACACTAAATGTATGCAAAAGCTAAACCTAGTACTTAAGTATTCCCCCTTTTAAGGAAAACAGTTTTAAAATCAGTGAGGAGCCAAACTCCTCATTAGGCCTACTCTTAATACCAGAAAAAAACACACTGTGATTTTGAGATCATTGTAATTATAATGACTGGTCCTATGACTCTATAATTTGTCAAATACAAGTTAAAAAGAATCACGTATTTTACCCCCAAACTAGACAAAAACTTTGTGCTGGAAATGAAGCAGTCTTTGAGGCAGCTCACACAGGAGACAAAAGGATGTGCGTCTCTGACTCAGTGTGTAACTGTGACTGATTCAGAGAGGATTTGTGCATTTTTGTTGTATAAAGCAAAGCAGCCACCTGCTGTGGAGCCTCCGGAGCACAAAGATGAACTCAGGCAGAGCTGCTAGTCTCTTGTGGTGATTCAATAAAATTCCTCTGAGCCCAACTTGTGCGTTAGGCAGGGGCTTCCCTTTCTCTGTGATTCATAGCGCTGCTGCTTCCTCTGCCCTTTAGCGAGTCTCTCTGTTGACTTTGTGTCGCTGTTTTCGTGACTCGGGGTAAATACTTTCTCTGGCTCTGTCCCTGCTTTTTGCACCTGCCAAGAATGAAAGAAGTCCTATCTTATTTAAGAATGTCTTTATCTCATTTGATATGGTATTTTAAGACATGCGGAAGCTCTTAAAAACTCTTAAAAAGCACAACTCTCACAACCAAGCCCTTTGATTTCTACTGAATCATTAAAAACGGTTCACAAATATAAAGGCTCTAACTTCCTAAAACAGCTGACCACTGTAGTTTTTTATCACATTAATGCTCAAAAAGGAACAAATTGTGCATTTGTTGGGGATTATTTTCAGCGGTGGATTAATCCAAGTTTAGTGCTCTAGTGAGTCTTTGTGGAAGCAGGACGGTGTATGCAGGACTGAGTCAAAATAAACTAAAGTCTGTGTGTTCATGGTAATGAAGGAACATGTCACCCAGGGCAACAGGTGGCTCAATGGTGTGTTTTTAATGTTTTTTGGACAACAACAGCGCTCTAATTCTTTAAAAGATTGTGTGAAGTTTAAAAGTTATTTGTGTTAGCAACATGCATCTATGTTATCTACTGCACAAGCCTATAGCATTATCTTGAGACTCTTAACGTAATTTCTTACACATCTTGCAAATAAAAACACAAATCTTATTGAAGAGTATTTTGTTAAAGTTTAGGTTGAAGTTAAATTTGCTCAGGGTGTTCCTAAATGTTAAACAGTGTGCAGTTTATGTGCTCAAAGCTGACTCAAGTGTGTGCTGCTGCACAAGACCACCTTAACATTAGGCTGCAAACAGATAAAATAACTTGAGTTGGAGGCATGAGCCGTTCAGATTGATGAAGATGCAGTGTAGACTTTATTCCATAACAATGTGCTTCCTCAGATCTGAAGATTAGAGTAGCAACTGAATGTACAAAATAATCCATATAAATATGTCGAATGCTCGGGTTGACCCTGTTAATGTTTAGCTTAAATTTATGTCTGTCCTACTTTTACTAGTAAGGCAAATTAACCCCAGAATGTCCTTTGTTACCACTGTTACTAATGTATTGCATAATATGAATTGTTTGTATTTTTATTCAACATACACGTTTATCTATATGGATTATAGTTCAACATATTTTTTGCTCCAGAAGTGATAAATAAGATGTCACAGTGCTTCGATTTAAAGCTTTGGAGATGGTGTGTTGTCAGTAAAATGTCAGTCAGTGCTGTGTATCCATGCTCCTGCTTCCTTTTCAAGTTATCATACTTATTTGCTGTTGAATGTAAAAAAATATACTGTATATATACTAAAAACTTTACATAAAGTTAGAGTTCATGTTCCTAAACGTTGGTTATTTCTTGGCCTGTTCATACTAATGAAGATGAACATCTTTTATTTTAAATCAGGTTGGTTTTCCTGCTTTTCAATTGGTTTTAAGATTCATTTTAGGATTTGATTTTTCAAAACCTGCATATACATTTCACATAGCAAGTAGACTTCATCAAAGCAGGATGAAGTAACAGCATTACATGTGAATTGACTCCCTCCTTTGCATCAGAGGGAGTAGTGATATGTCTATGTTAATGTTCTGAAAAGACTCTGTGAGGTCTCTGGAGCTCTGGAGTCCCTTCAACCTGCCAAGAGTCAGTGTCTCTGCTCAGTGTTATTGTTAAACTGTGATGCTGGTACCAGTCAGTGCCAGGGATCGACCCTGTCTGGCCATAACCATGATCTATGAAGTGCTGAGTAACGGGGAGGAGGGGTTAGGAGGAGCTGTTATCAGCGCCCTGGAATGTGTGAAGGGTTGATTGGGTTTAGATGGAGGGGTGAAGAGTGAGGAGACCCTCACTGTCTCCGTCAGACCTCTCCTATACAGGATTCATGAGATTACAGGTAGTGCAGGTTAAAGTGCACGGTTCCAACTGAGTTCAGCTTTAAATCCCAGGCCAGGGAAAGATCTCGGCTCTCTTTGACAAGGGAGGCGAAAAGAGAACAATAATGAGGAGATAGTAAAAAATGATCTCAGTACATGTGAGAGCCAAGTGAGGGAGGGAAAAAGAGGGAGGTGATGCAAGACAGAGGAAATGACACTTCTGAAAAAGACATCACAGCTTAGGTTGAGATAAGGAGGACGAAACAGGCAAAAACATACCATCAAACCTGGGTCAATTAACACATTGTGTAGCATTTGGCTGTGAAAATAGCAGATTGAAGGATTTACTGCATTAACATCCTTTATAAAAAAAAAAGAGTCATCCTATCGCTGTGTAAACTTTCATAGTTCTTAGAAAAAAACACAGTTTGCAATGTTATTGTCAAATGCATGTTATGAAGGTTCTCTGTTGGTCAGAAGTGTCACATGTTTTACAGTTTACATGAATAAAAAGCAACACTTACATTTGTTGGCAGCAGGAATAATTGCAGGTAATGTGTTATACTCATTTTTTATTGGTGACCTGTTGACAACCCATTCCAATTTATCCCACCCATCTAAGTGGGTAGATATGGAGTCTCGAGTGTGTCACTGCAATAATCATAGACTTCCTCAGTGTTTCATTATTATCAAATATATTGAGGAATAAATAAATAAAAAAATAAATAAAATTATATATATACATCATTTATCACCAAACATCAGCATGTTAGTATACAGGGTGGCTGTAGACTTTTAGTCGTGTTTGGTGGCACACTGCTTATATGTCTTTAAATCAAAGACAGACAAACTAATTGTGAAATCGAATAACATACATTTGTAAATGGAATAACAAAAAGTAACCATTAAAAGCCTTTTGAGATTTTGCAGAGTAACTCAGCATTTAAAGATAGAATAAGGAATCATCATCATCCTTTGACTGCAACCGTTCAATGCAAATGTGATTTATTAGTTAAGTGCAAATTACTTTTGATAAATGTAGCAATTTTTCAATTGATTTCAATTCAACTGAAAAATGTCTACAATTATTCCAGTGGCACACTTTAAACTCTAGTCTATAGATTGGGAGTTAGCAATTCAAAAAACATTTCCACTCCTCATAAATTCCCTTACTGAGGCCTGATTGCACTTCACTGCTACTCATTCTGACTGTGTAAACATCAGCTTTTAGGTTATGAACAATGGGGCTTATTACCAGCATTCAAATTAAAACAGAGGAAGCACAAACAACGGATTTATCAGGTATGAGGATGGTGGGAGGAGAAGTGAGAGGCTGATGTGAGGATGAAGACTTGGTGTTAGAGCAGAAGAAGGAAGGAAGTGTTAGCAGATGCATGTGAGAGGAACTGGAGGGGTGTTAAAGTGGATGCAGTGGGAAATGAGAAATGTAGGTGTTGCAGTGAAAGTATAAACACATTGTTACTCGCATGTTTTTGTTGATGACTTGCTAGCTGATTCCATGCATTTCTGATTATGGGTGCTTGTGGCACCTTGTTACGAGACACAGGGGGAAAAGGTGTCAGAATTGGCCTAGTTGACATACCTGTGATTCATCTGCCTTAGAGTGGATATAGAAGATTTTGTAGCAGTACTATGCAACTTTTGAAAGAAATACTTGCACAATTTACCTCTTACAATTGAAAAACTGAATTCATAAGAGATATAATGCCCTTGCCTAATAATACACTCAGGAGTTTTGCTGCCACGGCCTTACTTGGTCTGGTATGATCATTATCTCATGGTGGTCGTACCTCTCCAGGAAGCATGTTTGGTGTTTCCTGCTCGTGGTCCACTTGCTCTCATACCATCATGTAATTTCCACTTTTGGCAATAGTCTTAGGCAATAAATAAGTAAGTAAATAAATAAATAAATAAAATGAGTGAGGCTAAACTTTTGACCACATAATGGTGCTACACCACAGGCTATTGAAATATTCAAGAAGGTTCTCCCCCTGTGGAACATGAATGCATTTAGCGAGTGCATTGTGTGAAGTCAGAACTTTAGTGTAATAAAGATGCAAATGCCAGGCCATGTCAGTATGATCCATTCTCTATGGGCCACGATTAACCAGAAATAATTCCCTAGCAATTCAACCATCAGATACCTTGAGTGCAAAGTTAACAATTTGGCATGGGGACAGCTCAAGAAGAGAGTTCATAGAGTTTCCAGGAGGGTTCATCCTCTGGAGACCATGACGTGTTAAGTCAGATCTCTTATGTGTACAAGTAGATACAAGTGGTGATAAAGAATGGTCAGATAGTTGTGAACCAGGGGGAGCATGAACATCCACTACACCTAGGCCAGTAGTTGTTAATCTATCTTGCTCTGAACCAACATGTTGGACAGATGGACCAACTGGTGGTCAGACTGGAAGCAACTATGCGGTTCATGTTTTGTGTGATTCTCAGATAATCATTGCATTTATCAGGTTAGTAATATCCCTATTGTTCTACACATCACAGTCTGAAGTCACAAACTGTGTACAAACAGCAATGAGTGAAACTCTCATTGACGACACTGACAGCTGCTAGCTTATTCTCATAATACGTTTACTTTTAACACCATCTGCTGTGACCTTAAGTCCAGAGGAAATATAGGGTCCTTTCACCTTTAGCACCTAAAGGTCAGCGTTATAGGTAGACCACTGTATAAGCCGCAGGGTAATGCAGATAAAGCTTACAAGGGAAGGGCACTGTATACCTGTGGGCTCATCACAATGAGCAACCTGTGTCACATTATACATAGTCATTTTATCAATTTTTAAAAAAATCAAAATATTGATTGGAGCAATTAGAAAGCTTCATTCTGTTGTACATTTAGATGCACATCAGCAACCATCAGAAATGGTTCACCTTGAATGGTCTTGACCTTCGTGTGGCAGTGGGGAATCAAGGCTCTGCATCAAAGAATGAAGCTTTAAACATATCACAGCCAATTTCATTTGCATATAAATAAAAGCACACAACATTATTAAACAACTATAAGGGAATAAAATGACTCATGCGTAATATACACACCAGATGTTTTGGGCAGTATGATGCATGTCAATCATTTTTAATTGTGTACATTTACCTTACACAAAAAATTGGCACCTTACCTCTCTCTATCCCCTGTCTTGTAAGAAAGACATATTTTTTTTATAGAAAAATGTTGCCTATTCCATCTTTAATTGCAATTCTCTCTTCCATTCCAGGTCTACTGTGCACAGCAGCAGCAGACAAGTGTTTGTCATTTCCTTGCAACAATAATGCCACATGTGTTGACCACCACGGTGACTATGCGTGCCTGTGCCCCAAAGGACCGGTGTGGTACATGGGCAAAAACTGCGATGAGCTGTATGACGCCTGTATCATGACGTCACCTTGCACCAACTGTACTAGCGAACCTGGCACAGACAATTTTACCTGCCACTGCCCGGACGGCTTCACGGGGCTCAACTGCACCCTGGATGTAGATGAATGTCAGAGCAACCCCTGCGAAGGTATCCATTCCAATTGTGTCAACGGAGTCAATGGCTATTCCTGCCACTGCCCCCTGGGGTTGGGAGGGGAGGACTGCCAGGATAATGTGACCACTTGCTTAGAGGAAACATGCCAGAATGGTGGCACCTGTATGGACATCCCTGACGTTGGGCACAGGTGCCAGTGTGCAGCTGGGTACCAGGGGGTGAACTGTGAGGAGAACATTGATGAATGCCAGTCTGAGCCCTGTCAGAATGGAGCCATCTGTAAAGACGGGGTTAACGCCTACCAGTGTTTCTGTGTGCCTGGATTTCAAGGCTACCACTGTGACTTGGACATCAACGAGTGTGCCTCCCAACCATGTCAAAACAATGGCACATGCCTGGATGAGTCGGATCACTACAGGTGTGACTGCGTTCCAGGCTTCAAAGGTAAGTCACTGTGTGTAGGGTTCGATTTTTGAAAGGTGAAACGTTTGTTGTTGGATGGAGATTCTTGGCAAATTATCTTTTGATATGAAAATATTTGACCATTAAAACAGCAATCCAATTATGAGACACTTGTACTCACCATTTAAATGCAAGGCTGGATTACCAAGAGGATAATCCCCCAGACCCTCGGGGGGTTAGCGTTAAAAGGCCAATTCAATGTGTGGCAATAGATTTGTGGTAATTTTGCTGATTTGATTTAAAAACATATATTTTGGTGCTACCAATACTGACTGACACACAACGAACCTGGGATAGGATAGCATCGCAGAATCGGAGTTCTTGTTGGATTTGCCATTTCAATCCAATTATCTTTAGGAAGTAGGTCCATATTGGATGATTCACCACCAATACTAATGTTCAGGGCCAATAAACAAAGTGGTGTGCCCATTATGCATAGACTGTATATGAGAAGTGGACACCGTGATGTCGCCCATTGGTTTGTGGACTACTGTTTTGAAACCTTGAGTTCCCTGCATTCCAGTCATGTAACCACAATCTTTGTTGTGTTTAAGCTGCCTAACCATAACCATAACCATAACCATACTTTATTTTCCATAACCATGATCTTTCCCTAATCTTAACCATTGGTTTGGTCATTCCTAACCTGTTTGACTTGCAACCCCAGAAAACAAAGCTAAGTCTGCTTGGGACTCCTCATTTCATAGTTTGCATCAATCAGCGGGTTTTGACCAGTTCAACCAAAGACTGATTCTTGCCTCTGAGATTTATTTTTATTTTTATTGAAGACATTTAAAGAGACCCAAATAAGTAAAAGTGTTCAATAATGCACAAGAAAAGCTGACAAAATTAGAAATAAATTACAATATATATGAGAAACATTTTTTTTTCTGCCTTCCTTTTCTGTTAAACATCCTTCAACCTGTCATATTGATACCAGCGAGTTGAGAACAAGCACCATAAACGTTGGCACTGGACGTAAAAAAAATGCATTCAATATCAATGTCTTTGACTGGTGATAGGGCTGGAAGTCATCTTGATTCTTAAAACTTGTTTTGATGTTGTTTTTGGTGGGTTTGGAGTAAGATTTGATTAAAAGGTTCATGGCACCACTGTTATGCTGACCATGCTGTTATGCAGCATTCAGTGACTTTAAATGATAGTTTTCAGGAGTATTCAAACAAATCACTAGATCTTTCAATGAAAATCATCATTAATTTTTGGGCGTGAGATTAGTACAGTCAGTACGGATAGATTGCTTTATTTGTATCTTTGTATAAGGGGTCAAGCTTTTATACCATTGACTACATGATAAGAGGTTGCATGGCTCTGTTTAAGTAGCATTAGTCTGTGCGTTGCTGCAGCTGAGTTCTTGGCAGCTCATGTGTTATTGTGTTGTGTCTGTACGTGTGCTAAGATAATTAAGTGGGTTGCCAATCTCCCTCCTTGGCCCACTGCCATCCCCACTCTGTCCCCTGCAGGGATTAATTGTGAGGTGGAGATAGACGAGTGCGAGGTGCATCCCTGCCATAACGGCGCCACCTGCCGAGACCACGTTGCCACATACACATGTGAGTGTATGGCCGGCTTCCAGGGCCAAGACTGTGAGGTCAACATTGATGAATGTGCCAGCATTCCCTGTTTGAATCGGGGCAAGTGCATAGACGGGGTCAACAGGTAAGATCACACACACACAACCACACATGTTTATACAGCCTGCGCATACCACACACATACTATTTTAGTGCAGTTAGAATGATTTGGGGTTTTGAAACGCAATACCTCATGGATAAACAGTTACATTGATACATACCTATGGACTGTACATTTGAGGTAGAATGCAAATCACTCATACATTGAGTTAGACTGGTGGTAGTACGTGATTATCGTTATTATATGTTTAACCATATTGGTTTAAAATTAGTGCACATTTCTATATGACTTTTCTATACGCCCTCTCATGTTGAGCCTGGTAAGGCCGACGTGTAATCCAGGGTCTTGTGACAGTCTGAGACTCCATGGCAGACATTAAAGTTGATCAGGGATAATAATTAATCCACTTACTGTCGGTAATTCTGATGAGTCATTAGACGGCTAGAGGTGCTGAGAATACCTGGTAGTAACACAGATTGGAACAGCAGGGAGTGCAGATGATGAGTAGGATGTTATATTTTACACTCAGGGACAAGATAAGTGCTGTAAAATGGTCCAGAAAACAGTAGATTATAGTGCAGGTTTGGACAAGAAGATGAAGTTGTTTGACGACACCCAGATCAGCTGATCATACGTCTATGCAATTTCTCTTGAGGTTTTCTGCTTTTAATCGCAGTCTTTGCAACGACGAGTGCCGTCATCTCTTTAACCATGTTTGTTTCTAAATATCATTTATCATCGTTGAAGATTCCGAGCAAGACTATGTAACTTGAAGAAGAAATTGCACATTCTTCGTTTTATAACTGAAAAGATGAATTCATAAGGAATGACCATTCTCATCCCAACTCGTCACATACTGCCGCTTTGTCACAGCCCTTGGCGTCGCTTAATTAGGTTTAGGAAAAAACAACATGGTTTGGCTTTAAACTACAACGTTTGGAAAGTGAAAATGAAACTGAACGTTGGGACACGAATGAACAGTTGATTGTAATGGGAAAGTGAAATTTTATGCACGGGACATGAACAGCGGTCTCCTGGATGAAAGCCTTGTGTTTGTTGGGCCCATCCATTTCCCCTCCCAACCGCTTTGTGTGTGCCTTTTCACTCTTTAAACTACGACAACTTTACTGTTGCCGCAGATGATTTTATATTGTAGTTGATGGAAAGCCTGGTGCGTCTCATACCGGCACTAAAGTGTGTCTTGTCTGCTGACGGCCGTGACAAAGCGTTGGTTTTAAGGCTGTCAAAGTTAGCACAATAATAACACGATAATAAAACATTAACGCAACTTGCGATTTTTAGGTTGTAGCGGGCTCAGATTTAAAGCTAGAGTGAAGATACTGATATCATATGAAACTAAAAAAGCCAATGAATACATTGGTACCAACCATGTCATACCAGCTTGTCGGGAAGGAGGATAAATAACGCTCCAAACTCACACAAAATTTTGTCTGGCAAAACCAGCATGGCCATTTTCAAAGGGGTCCCTTGACCTCTGACCTCATGATATGTGAATGAAAATGGTTTCTATGGGTACCCACGAGTCTCCCCTTTACAGACATGCCCACTTTATGATAATCACATGCAGTTTTGGGCAAGTCATAGTCAAGTCAGCACACTGACACACTGACAGCTGTTTTTGCCTGTTGGGCTTAAGTTTCCCATGTTATGATTTGAGCATATTTTTATGCTAAATGCAGTACCTGTGAGGGTTTCTGGACAATATTTGTCATTGTTTTTGGTTGTTAATTAATTTCCAATAATAAATATATACATACATTTGCATAAAGCAAGTGTATTTGTCCACTCCCATGTTGATAAGAGTATTAAATACTTGACAAATCTCCCTTCAAGGTACATTTTGAACATATAAAACATATGCGATTAATTAGCGATTAATTGCAATTACGGACAATCATGCGATTAATTGCGATTAAATATTTTAATCAATTGACAGCCTTAGTTGATATTTGATGCCCTGGGAATGAGAACGGGCAGGAATAACACACCCTTGTTCATTTCAATACACTCAGGGGGTTTGTTACTACTTGGTCTGGTATGAGCAGTAACTTATGATTGCTAATGTTAGCAAAGTTTAGGTTGATAATGTTGTGTACATGAACTGACATTACATTATTATCTCTTCTCTGTTTGTTTACTGTTGTATCATGTCACAGATGAACATTTTAATGGTTTTACATAGTAAAACAAAATAACCCACCACACCTCACCAAGAGACATATTTGTTGTTTCCTGCTTGTGATGCCATTCCACTTGCTCTTAGTCAGGTCACCTAATCCTGTAATTGCCACTTGTGGCCACAATGGCTGCTGATCACCAAGATTAAATATCCTTGCAATCCATTTTTATCAACTTTACATTCCATTTGTCTTTATATGTCCTTCCTCCAGCTATGAGTGTGACTGTGAAGGAACAGGCTTTGTAGGCGACCACTGTGAAGAGGATATTCCTGAGTGTGCCTCTGACCCCTGTCAGCATGGGGCCACTTGTTCGGAGCTGATCAACCAGTACGACTGCCTCTGCTGGCCAGGTACACATGCATTACTCTTCTCTGGGCACCAACTCTACACCTGTTAAAACCAATTCTCAAACATTGAAGCAGTCACATGTTAACCCTCTGCTTTGTTATATAGCTATTACACTGAACATAAGATAACTGAAATCATAAAAGAATATGCATGTTGAAATTTTTTAAGGTATGATATGCAACACTTTCACATAAAATAATGTATAGACTTATACAAAAATAATCCTTCTCATCACTTATGCTATTACCCACTAAAAGTGTGTGGTGGTGTCTGTATCCACAGAGACCCTGCCTCTGCCTGTGTTTTATTTTTTTTGTTTTGGAGCGGCGCTTTGGCTGCATTCATTCAAAATCCGTCAATATGGCACCTTCCCGCAGGGTTGTGCGGAGGTGTGTGTGTGTGTTTATTTGTGCTTTACAACATAACCGCAGTGCAACAATCAGAAAATACCGTTTTATTTCTCAGATTCACTGCTTCGTCCTTGCTAACGCCGCTCCCTCTCTTCATTCACTCTCTAGCTCACTTGACCAATGCTGCTCTCTCTCTCTCTTTCGGCCCATTGAGCCGGGAGGAGGAGCCAACTTTTAATGCTGTGTATTTACAAACACCAATGTAATGATGCCTTCATATTATACCTTTAAGAAAAAGACAAAAAAACTACCAAGAAGCTCACAGACATAAAAAGTGTGCTCAGGCTGGAGGTTTCCCACACATAAATCAAACTGAACAAAGGATGATCTGATGTTTGATTTTAGAGGCAGGAGGGGGCTAAAGAGCAGGGCTGTGCTTTGCAGCATTTATGGGAGAGCTATATAAAAAACAGCAGACTTAAATCCGTCAGGGCTGTGACGAATTATGAAAAGTGATGCATGAGCACACTGCGACAGAGAGAGATGCAGACGTCAGCGGTCTTTATCTGATTTTTGCTGTTACTGTGTTTTGTTAGTGTGTGTGCGCGAGTGTTGTTGTATGCATGTCCCAAAATTACCTTGTACAGATTTCACGGGTGGATTTAAAGACTGAAAGAACAGGTTCAGATCAGATCATATTATGTATAGTATAGATATTAGTCACTGTAATACTGTCCACACTGGCTATAAGCAATTATGATCAAGCCCTTGTGCAACAAAATCCACAGTCCTTGTTAGTCTTGCCAACTATTATCAATGGAAGGTAGCTAAAGCATGCTTGGAAAGTCACAAGATGACTTCACATGCTAAAGTGCACATCAGTGCCAAAGAGTAGCTTTTAAGAGGCTCTTAAACGTCACCAAATTTAGCTAGAAATTGTTAAGTTGATACAAAAATGCATTCCAAAGTTCAACTGAAGCAAAGACTTCAGCAGTCTGAGGTAGTCAAATCCCTCTTTGAGTTTCTGTGAACAGCATTTCCAGCTGCAGACGGAGGGATACGTCCTGGTAGTTAAAAGACAAAATGTAAATTTTACAGCTTGCTTTATTCAGACAAATCTGACATCTGAGGTGTTTATGCAGCCCGTGTTTGTTCGATTCAAATGGCCAATGCAGCTAACGGTAAATGGTAAATGGACTTGCATTTATACAGCGACTTTCTAGTCTTCAGACCACTCAGAGCGCCTTACACTACATGTCAGCATTCACCCATTCACACACACATTCATGCAGAGGCTGCCATGCAAGGTGCCAACCTGCCCATCAAGATCTAATCTAGATAGTCATTCACACAGCGATGCCACAGCCTTCGGGAGCAATTTGGGGTTAAGTATCTTGCTCAAGGACACTTCGACATGTGGACTGGAGGAGCTGGGGATCGAACCTTCCGATTGGTGGGATCACTTCATGGCCTGTATGGATAAAAGAAATGATGTGTATTTGTGTTTATGTGTGCATGTGCGTGTGTGTCCAGGTTACGAGGGAGAAAACTGTCAGCTGGATATAGATGAGTGTGAGCAGCATCCCTGCAAGAACGGCGAGTGCTTCCAGCGCTCAGATATCGTGAACTACGGAATGCTGCCTGAATTCAGCAAAGCCAATTTCAGCTACGAAGAGGCAGCTGGGTTCATCTGTCGCTGTATGCCAGGATTCACTGGTAAGCCTGTTCACAACATAAACCCTTTAGTTTTTATAAGTATATTGCCTTATTAACTCACAATGAAGTGATGAGGACACAGATATGAATCTCATGAACATGTTCCGTTGGCAGGAGACAACTGCTCAGTCAATGTGGACGAGTGTGAGTCTGCTCCGTGTCAGCACGGAGGAACCTGTGAGGATCTGGTCAACTCTTATCAATGTGTGTGTCCAGACGGCTTCACAGGTAGGAGAAACCTCTTATCTGCTCTTCTACTGTTATCTCCTTACCTCTTCTACTGTTATCTCCTAACAACGGAGATAAAACTGAGCTGCTCTTCCTCCAGAGGCACCCCACAGATTAGTGTCCTGTCCCCGTTACTGTTAATCCTCACTGATTGCAGAAGTCAGAACACGCAAAGGCACTTCCTGAAATTACAGTTCCTGCATGTGCTTGTGGTCAGTGAACTTTTCGCCCACAGATGTGAAGCTGACTTACAGAGGCTGAACATTATTACAACTCAAGACGGCTGTCGACTTCAGACGAACATTAGATTGTTAAAATGTTGTTAAAATTCAATTCAATTCAATTTATTTTCATGTAACATCAAATCATAACAGAAGCTATCTCTGATAATAAGGTGTTGCAATAATCTAGTCTAGAAGTAAGAAATGCATGGACTAATTTTTCGGCATCGTTTTCAGACAGGATGTGCCTGATTTTTGCAATGTTACGTAGGTGAAAGAAGGCAGTCCTTGAAGTTTGTTTTATGTGGGAGTTACAGGACATATCCTGATCAAAGATAACTCTTTGATCGATATTCTTTACGCTGGAGCTGGAGTCCAGGGCAATGCCATCTAGAGTAACTTTATCATTAGATAATTTGTTTCGAAGGTGTTTGGGTATAAGTACAGTAAATTTTGTCAGAGTTTAACATAAGGAAATTGCAGGTAATCCAGGTTTTTATGTCCTTAAGGCATGCTTGAAGTTTAGCTAACTGGTTGGTTTTGTCTGGCTTGATCGATAGATATAATTGGGTATCATCTGCATAACAATGAAAGGTGAATAGAATTGGTCCAAGCACGGAATCATGTGGAATTGTGCATCCATTCATTACGCTACAGATCTAACTCCATAATGGTAAGTGTACATTGGTATATTGATGAAACTGGGCTTTGACTTGAATACTGAGGCAATAAAAGAAAGGGGAACAAAATGAAAAATGTGTCCTGACACCACTTGGTACTAATTCTAAGCAGGGCTTGAGTCTGTTGTTGTCTTTCACGCTGGACAAGTGACAAATGAAAGGAAAACTCAAATGAGTCAGTAAACATACTAAAAATAGTGTGTTGTTGATGTACTATTATCTCCTAATGTAATGCACAAAGGATTGGAAGGGGCTTCTCAAAGATGGAAAATGTAAATTAATTGAAGGTGAGACAGCTACAGAAAGATATATGACATATAAAATATAAGTATGAAGCTGCCTGGTAAAATCAGTAGTAGTGAGCAGCAGCCCTCCTTGTCAAATGTCCATTTTTGCGAACCCAGATTGCAGAAACACTTACCACTTACAAACCCCCACTAGGGTTCCTGGAAATGTTTCCAAACGTTTCTGTTAATTCCATTAGAGCTGAAGCGATTAGTCAATTAACAGAACTTTCATCAACAACAATCTGTTGACTTATTTTTTAGGGCATTTATTCCTTTATTGGCAGACATTTTATCAACTAATTCATCAATCAATTAATCAGATAAATCAATAATGGAAATAAGGGGTAGTTACAGCTCTACATTCCATGCACAATAAACATGCTAAATTCAAATACCAGTATATTAGAAACTGCTTTTCTTTCCTCACAACTACATCTTGTTTTATTTTGTTGGACTTTTTTTTTTAATCACATGGACTTCTATTTATTGCATGTTGTAGTGTATTGTTATCAGACTAGATTAGATTAAACTCTGAAATTTGTCATGTGTCACAAGCCAACTGTCTTTTACAGTAAAGACAAGTACTTGGGTAATCATTGTGTTTGTGCTGGTCTGCCTCACTGCAAACTCCCTGTGGAGGACAAGAAAGATCTTAAGTGAACTCAATAGAAGCCATTGTCGACAGATAACCTTCACACCAGGTCTCAGAATCTACTCGGCCAAACAATAAAGGGTTAATCCTCCCTCTGCTGATCATTCCTCATGGCCAGCCAAGGTATTAATTCCTCATTAAAGGAGATTTGTCACCGCATCACTCAAAACAGGAGGAAACGCACCAAAAACTGACCTTGAAACGCACAGTCTGGATTTAGAAGTGAGGAATTCAGCCAGACGCTCCCATCAACAAAACGAGAGGCTAATTTAATTTGCTAACGGTATTATGGCCAATGGACGTGGAGGCCACGACAGAGCAGAAGATAGGAGGGGATGAGAGGGGCATATGGTATGGAGGAGCAGAAAACAACAAAGCCAATAAAAGGTGCCATATGTCAGGCGCCCACCTTGGGTATTAAACGGGGGTCTCCTATGAAATTTGTCATGGGGAGGGGAGATTACAGCAAAGCTGCTTAGGAGCCTAATTAAAGCCTGATGAAAAAAAAGACGATGCAAAACATTGTGGACAAAACAAGGGCCTTTTTCCAAATGATCTGCACTTCATTTTTCCGGTATGCTCCACTGTAAACATATCACTCTTGTGCA
Organism: Sebastes umbrosus; assembly: GCF_015220745.1. NCBI lineage: Eukaryota > Metazoa > Chordata > Actinopteri > Perciformes > Sebastidae > Sebastes > Sebastes umbrosus. The sequence continues at coordinate 7,487,905 of NC_051276.1, forward strand.
ACAGCAAGCACAGATAGAGGAAAACTCAGTGTGGCTCAAGAATATGATCCTATTAACTTTTGTATGGCACGTGTGCAAGAGGTTGACTTTCCACGTGCATGAGGTGGTCGTCACTTTAACTGGCTGTTAAGCCGTTAGAGATGAACCCTACTTGTGCCCTCCTCATTGTACTTGGACCGTGCTTATAGAGTTAGCAGCTAGAGTTTTTGAAGGATGATCATGTCATCATGCAGCAACAGGTGTATGCTTTTAAAGCTTGTTTTAATCTAACAGATCACATGACAAAAACAAACAAACTGTATCATTTATATACTATACAGATTTCCAGCTCTTAGCTCTTTTTTTATGCCAAAGTATCAACTCCATAATTGCTGATGCATGTGCTGGCTCAATATCACCGGATACTGTGAGGGAGTACTGCATAATGCTAATATTGACAAAGATGATGTCTGAGATGAATTAAAGAATTATAGAATACATGTAGCAAATCATGAGGTTAATCTCAGATTTTTTTTCAGAATTACTGTTCAACAACTGAATAAGTAACTACGTAAACTACAAGTACATCAAAATTGTACTTCAGTAAAGTACTTGAGTAAATGTAGGCCTACTTTGTTAAATTCCACCACTGAAAATCAGGGTTTATGCTGTTAAAAATAGGAAAATAATAACAACCGAGGGACGGCAAACATTATTGAAGTTCCAGTAACTCCTTTAAGTCTGAGAAACATATAGTGCAAACCATGGCCTAATCAAAGAAACCTTCAGTGTACTTCAGTGGCATATGTTTTTGTGAAGGAAGTGCCATCTCAGGATGGGGGAGGGAGACACCCAGTGGCTGGGATCCGCCTGCCATTCAGCTGGAACTAAACTGGGAGGGGAAATTCTAGGTGGCTGTAAGGAAACATATAATCCAAACATAACATTTTTAATTAACTTTTATCCCACACAGCCCCTTTCCCGACAACCCCTGGTGAGCATATAAGAAAAAATGAAATTTTTACCATAAAATTGGATTTTAAAAAATGGCGATAATTCAACATTTAGTAGGTGACATAAAGTCAAAATCTGACTGCAAGGGGTGAAAGTCAGAATAGGAATTCTGAGACTTAAATGTCAATACTATTTAGACAGTATTTGGCTTTTGTAATTCAGAATTCTGAGAAAAAGTGAGGATTGCAAGGATTTTAAAATTTAAAATTAAATTTAAATTAAAATTAAAATTTAAAATCTCAAAATTGACTGATTATTCATACTTAAATCCAAGCATGATTTTTTTCTCCACTGGCACTAATCCAGTAACAACAGAGCATACTCTCACATACTAGTGTTGAATCTAATATATTGTCTTAGAATTAGTTCAGGTTCAAGTCTTTCCATTGGCAATAAAACTAATGTGATGTAATTTTGGATGAGACAGACTAGCTGCTATATGCAAACATTAATAAAAGATCAGAATGGGCTTCATGTATCGGTCCAGCCGGGACTCAGCCCCGAGACCTTGAACCTGCAGCACCTCCTGCAGGTTCATTCTAGCGGCTCCTGCCGCTAGTGGGCATCCACAAGCCAGCCCATGGAGCAGGGAGGGGATGCAGCACTGCATTCCTCTTGTCAAACAGTGACAGGAGCCAGCTGGAGGCTGGAGGCTTACTGCTCTGCTAGGGCTGGGCTGCAGACAGGAGAGGAGCAGGGGGGTGTGAGGGAGGGATTCAGGGAGGGAGAAAGAGAGGGAGGAAAGAAAAGGTGGGTAGTGCTGCCGTGTAATCACTTCTGCCTGTCTGTCTGGTACAGAGTGGAGGAGTGGAGGCACTTCTGCTTTGTAAGCTAGAGAGAGAGAAAGAGAGAGAGAGAGAGAGAGAGAGAGAGAGAGAGAGAGAGAGAGAGAGAAAGAGAGAGAGAGAGCCTGGTTGTGTCACTTCTGTCATCCAGCAGTGTGAGGAGTGTGTTGGCTGTTGACTCAGTGGATCATGGGGGTAAGCAGGTTGATGCTGCTGCTGCTGCTGTGCTGCTGCTGTGGGCTCTGGTGGCTGACAGGTACAGTATGGTACAGCATTTTAATGCTACATTAACAAAGAAGAAAGTTGCGTGCTTGTGTATGAGGGCGGAGTCTTGGCACAGAGAGGACGAACAGCTTTAGGGTTCCTTGGGTGTAGAGTATTTTAAAGGCCTATGTTAATGCAAGTTGACTGCTGCAGCCAGGGCTTAATGTTGAATGCGGTTTGATTTGGTGGCTGTGACTACTGAAACCAGGCAGATAGACTGCAATTCTGTTTGTCTGACAAGCACATAGTGCATTATTTCAATGTCTAACTGATACAATCAGTATGACAGACACTGGTTTAATTGTATTAAGGAAATCTGTGCAAATGTAATTATCTTCTAATTGTGTAATTAACGTCTATTTCCTCCAGTCATTTCCTCATCTGCAAATGCAGATGAGGAAAATTAACCTGACTGTTCATCTGTATGCATGCACAATAAGCTCTGTGCATTTTGTATTGTTGTTTGATTGATTAACCAGATTTATGTGATTAAATTATAATTAAATATGTCTTCCACTGTAAACCATGTGAAGGGTGTGTTTTGTCTGCTAAGAAAGAGTTTTTATCCGCATTGTTAAAGTAAGTAGTAGCGCTAAACGTGAGTGTCTCTCCGTGCAGGTGTACACTGTGAGGTGGACATAAACGAGTGTGACAGCAATCCCTGCCAGAATGGCGCCACGTGCGAAGACGCTGCCAACTCCTATAGGTGTCACTGCCTCGTGCCAGAGCCCGGCCAGGAGCCTTGGGGTGGGCGAGACTGTGATGTCCGTCTGGTCGGCTGTCAACAGCACCAGTGTCAACACGAAGCAGGTTGCGTCCCAGTGCTGACCGATGATGGAGACCACGGTTACACCTGCCTGTGTCCGCCTGGCTGGACCGGAGAGCGCTGCAACACTTCCACCACCTTCTCCTTCAACTCAGAGGGCTACGTCCACATGCTGCTGCCTGTTTCCCAAAACAGGACGAAACGAGAGACTAAAGACCAAGACAATCACGGGCTCCACATGCAGCTCCGATTCAAGAGCACTCTGCCCGACATGGTGCTGTACTATCGGGGCACCATGGAGCACTTTTTCTCCTTGGAGCTCGTTGGGGGCTCCCTTCAGGCCAGGGTGAAGTCAGGGAAGGTACTGCAGGTCATTTACCCTGGCCGAGTCAATGATGGGGAATGGCACCAGGCCACTGTGACCATGGATGAGAGGCTTGTTCTGGTTGTAAAAGGACCCGGCTGTGAGAAGGAGTGCCTGGTGAAAAATGAGGGCTACAACCATCTGATCTTCCTCCAGCCTGGCTCCTTTCAACAGCTGTATGTCGGAGGGGCACCGCGGGAATATTTAGCCCATACGTCTAGTGGAAGTGGGTTCATTGGCTGCATGGAAGACCTTCAAGTTGACCACAAGGTGCTTCTGCCTCAGGACCTCATCAGAGAGGAGAACCAGGGCTTGGAAATAGGATGCAGCAAAAAAGATTGGTGTCAAGCAGACCCATGCATGCAACGTGGGAAGTGTGTGGACATGTGGGTTCGTCCCAGCTGTCAGTGTCATCGGCCCTACTATGGAGAAAGCTGTGAGAAAGGTGAGAAAACTTCCGATATACCTTACAGGTTTGCAGAAGTGTGCTAGACATTTAAAGGAAAAACAACACTACTTATGGACCGCTGAATAGATTACTTTGTGGCTAGCAATCAGAGCAGGGGTCTCCAAGACTATGTGTAGGAGGAACTGTTGGAACACTTAAGATAAGCACAGATTCACTCAAAGTGACGGTCGTGTTTTTGGGGTGAGGGTATGGGGCTTCTTTACCTCGTATAGCTCTTACTGGGGATGCTATCATGCCAAATCACAGAGTTTGGTGCAAACATAATAATAATTAAAGGAAGGGAAAACCATACCAATGAAACAGGAACTCTCTGCTGAGTGATATGACACTTCCCTCAAGACTCTACGACAAATCAATCAATCAATCAAGCTTTATTTATATAGCACCTTTCAAACAAGTCAAATACAATTCAAAGTGCTGTACAGATGATTGACAAAAATGTAGAATGTTAAAAATGAATTTAGAGACTAATGCACAACAAAACAATCAATATAAAAGTTCATTGAATAAAAAAGCAATACAAGATGGGTATTTAAGATAATAAAAGATAAATAAAATACAAGGAAATAAAAATAACAATAAAAATAAATAAATAAAAATTACAAAACTACACAAAATAAGCAGATTGTATTAAAATAATGACATTTTAATAAAATAGAATAAAAGAGATAAGGATCAGCAATAAAATGTTGATTAAACAAAATATGGTAAAATAAACACTATAATGATGATGATAAATAAAATAAGTATCAACAATAAAACCTTAAAATTATAAAATTATAAAAAACTACATAAAAGCCAGACTAAATAGATGGGTTTTTAGTTTACATTTAAAAATATCAATATTTTCATCTCCTCTCAGTTCCTCTGGAAGGTTGTTCCAGCGACTGGGAGCGTAAAGGCTGAAAACAACATCACCAGATGTTTCTGTTCTGCTTTAAGGAACAACTAAAAGAACCGGAGGATCTGAGAGTCCTTCCTAGTTCATAAACCAAAAGCATTTCTGCAAGGTAGTCTGGTGCAAGGCCATGTAGTGCCTTATCAACTAATAAAATAATTTTAAAATCAATACCAAAACTAACAGGTAACCAGTGTAAAGACTTTAAGCATAATGTGTGCTCTCCTTTTGGTCTTAGTCAGCGCTCGTGCAGTAGAGTTTTGAATTAATTGTAGCTGATTTAATGTATACTGGTAGACCAGAAAGGAGAGCATTACAATAGTCAAGCCTGCTAGTTATAAAAGCGTGCATCAGTCTCTCTGTGTTGCTCAGAGAGATGGTTCATGAGTTATGAAAGGGGGTGGGGATAGCCATACCAATGAAACAGGAACTCTATGCTGAGTGCAAAGGCACCTCCCACAAGACTCTACGACAAACGGTTCATGAGTTATGAAAGGGAGCGTGGCTAATGTGTAGGGGGTGGGGAAAGCCATACAGTCATATAGTAAACACGTGGATAACGTTGTGAATTTAAACTAAAGCACTTAGGTTTAGGCAACAAATCCACTTAATTAGGTTTAGGAAAAAAGATTGTGGTTTGGGTGAAAATTACTATTTTGGAAAAGTGAAAGTGAAACTTAACGTTGTGAACACAAATACAAAAAACACATTGTCGGTTTCATATGGGACATGAACAGCTCCCTGGGTGAAAGTCCTGTGTTTGTTTGGCCCGTACACCACCAATCCCACCTGCCCTAGTATGTGGGGTTTTTATACTACGTCACCAGTGTGGTGACTGGAGCACTTTCTCTGAGCATCTAATATTGATGCCGATGGGTTTACATTGTAGTTGAAAGTCTGGTGCGTCTCATACAGACACTAAAGGGTGCTTTGCGCGTCAGTATCACATGCCGAGGGCCGTTAAAAAGCATTGTTATTTAACGCCCTGGGACTGAGAACGAGCTAGTAAAACTGTAGTGCTTCTTCAAGTATACCAAAATAAAGCATTGCTGATACAGGTGTAGCATGTGCCAGTGTGTGGGGGTAAGATACTGACAACTTTGTGCTTCCCATCCCCACCTCAGAGTATCCGTCCTGGACCTTCGGCCATGAAAACACCACCAGCTACATCGGCTTCAACATCTCAGAAACTCACGGAGAAAACTTCACTATCTCTTTTTTATTGCGCTCCCTCAAACACAACGGTCTGCTCCTGCAGCTCCACCGAGACGGAAAGCCTTACCTGACGATCTATCTGAAGGAGGGCACTGTTGCTATTTACAGCCCTCACACCACACTGCTGTCAGAGGCCAAGTTCGTCACTGACGGCAACTACAATTTAGTGACTGTAAAAGTACAGTATGGCCATGTGGTCTTCCCCAAAGCAGGGAATCATCGCGCCTTAGGGAACGTGAGCGTGGAGGCAGGGGATGTGGCGTATGTGGGAGGGCTCCCTGCAGGCAACAGCATGAATGCCTGGGGTGGAAATGTCAAGGGCTGCCTGCAGGACATTCGGCTGGACCACAAGCATCTGACCACTGATCAAGATCATCTAGAGGAGGTGGAAGTTTACCAGGCAAGCACAGAGGAGAATGTGCTGCCAGGATGCCAAAGTGATGACACATGCAAGGTAAAAGAGAAACATGTAGTCTGCTGTATGATTATTTATGGAGTACAATTATGAATCTTTAAATCTAACTATTTTTTACACTACTAAACTCTATTGCCACAACTAAATTCTATTTCATTTCAAGGTCCCTTGTTAATCCCAAACAACATTTGGACATCTGCTAAACTACTGCTCAGTTGTCATTACAACTACCTCTGTTATTTCTCCTGCTATTCTGTTATTCCTGCTTCTTCTACAGTACAGGCACTACAGCTACTATTAAAGGTCCCATATTATGCAAATGTTCAGGTTCATACTTGTGTTTTTCGTGTTTCTACTAGAACATGTTTACATGCTGTAATGTTAAAAAAACACTTTATTTTCCTCATACTGTCGGCCTGAATATACCTGTATTTACCCTCTGTCTGAAAAGGTCCGTTTTAGCGCATTTCAACGGAATTGCAACAGAATTGCATTGCTAGGCAACAGCTTGGTCCATGTGTACTTCCTGTCAGCTGATGTCATTCACATACTCTGCAACCAGGAATAAACTGGGACACATTTAGAATGTTTACGTTTAAAATTGTGTAAAGGGTCTAAATATTGTATATTTGTGACATCACGAATGAGCAGAAATCCTGACAGCTTGTTTCAAATGCAGAGTTTCTGAATATGGGCTGTGTGTATTTCCCTGTGGATTGAGTGTTTCGATACTTTCACAGTATTTATATAGAACTTAAGCCTGCTTTATAATAAAAAAACATGAAAATCTCACTTTTTTATAATATGGGACCTTTAATGCTACTGTAAAACTAATAAAGAGATAGTTAATGCACATTTATATGGAATCAGCATAATGTGCTGCATTAGGAATACTTATGTATTAGGCTTGGACTTTATAGAAGTAATGGGTTGTACAGTAATAAGTCTTGAGCTACGCTAGTTCCCACAGTGAGGCTGTAATGCATATATATTTTTACCACTATTGGGGGAAATGCTGTAGGTACAGTAATGTTTGGCCTGATAAACCACGTTGTTACCTAAATCAATCAGGATTTGCTCATCAGTTAAAGCTGTTGGCATCAGTCGTTCTTTGAAATAACACTAACACAATAAAGTCAGCATGTTAATATACAACTACTTGATGTTAACATGCTATGTTAGCATTACAGTAAAATGTAGCTCAGGCTAATGGGACATAGTGGTGGACTGACACACTGATCAACCAACATTGCCATCTCTAGAGCCGCTACAGCGTGGCTACATTGTGCACACCCAACATATAGAGATTGACAAAACTGTCTGGCTAATATCCAGTTTTACTGAAAAGCCCCAGATAAACACTATTATATTTTGCCAGTGTGTAGCTCTAACACCAAAAACCCATGCTAATTGTGTCGGTGCCTTGCAGTGCTGTCTGATAGCTGGGCTGTACTGTATTGCCTCAACCCTATTAGCATTGATCTGGTTGTGAGTCCCTTTGATCTGTAAGTTACCGCTCAATCCTCTCTGCGGCTTTTACCTCTGCCCGTCGCATCAGGTGAGAGATTTTACAAAGTGATCGTCTAATCCACCCATCTGTGTTTGTCTGTGCACAGGATCAGCCCTGTTTCAACGGCGGACGGTGCCAGGTTACCTGGAACGACTTTGAGTGCAACTGTTCCATGAAGTACTCCGGCAGACTGTGCGAGACACGTTTGTGGTGCGTCGACAACCCTTGTTTTCACGGAGTGCGCTGTGTGGACCTACAGGATGGCTATGAGTGTGAGTAATCCTTTGACAGTGATTATCACTGTTTTTATCAAGGCAGGGCAAGTTAGGTCAGGGTCATGTTTATTTGTTTAGCTCTTAGTTTCTTAATTAGACTTACAGTCTATCTGAAGGGCCGTTTAAGGACACCCTGCCAACCTTAGACCCTAACTGACATCAATGGAAAAACTCCTTAGTTCAAGAGAGGGAAGAAACTCCACAACCTCAAGAGTCTGACTGCAAGAAGTCAAGAAGATTATCCTACGACATACTGAAATACAGAAACAACAAATATATAGTTTATGGTTGATTCTTTTTCTTAGTAGCAGAAATGAAATGGGAACAGGAAGCAACAGAGATACATGGGAAATATGACAACTGATTTTATAAAGGAAAATAAGTTTACTTATTGCTCATGATAATGATCATGATCACCCATCATGTGTGACTGCAATATTCTGTTACATTAATGCCTATTTCTCGCCCCACATGTTTTCAGAGACATATTTTAGTGTACTGTTTAGCTGTAAAATGAAAAAAGTTTGTGACCTGGCTGCCCCTTTAATTGTGATACCTTAACCCTGTTTCCACCAAGTAATTTTATTCCCGGGACTACTTTTTAAGGAACTAAAAGGTTCCTCCAGCCCATTGTTGTCTCTGTCTTTCCATAATGGTCTAAAAACCTGCAAATATTAGGCAAATTAGTCCGCTGAGGTATGAAAAAAGAAACGTGACATGGTACGAGGTCTGCTGGTGGTTGCAGATCAGTAGTTTTCCAATCAATGCATTTATCGTGTAACATATAGAAATTACTCTTAACATAGCCTATTAAGTTTTGAATCGGCATGTGACTTGTACAAGTTCTTGATTTGAGAAACTTTTCAAAACACATGATCTTCTGCTCCCACAGGTTTAACTGAAGCCATTTTTCAGGACAACGCTCTTCAGTATGTCGCCAACGGTTCTCTGCTGAGCCCTGTAACCAACTTCACCATGGATATACGGACGCGGGACGACAACGGGATCTTGTTGCGGGCCGTGAGCAGATCCGAGGTCTTCTGCCTGGGTCTGCTCAACTCCTCCCTACTGGTCAAACTGGACAGCGGGTCGACTGCGGAGCTGCTGGCCTTCACGAGTGACAGGGCCATCGCAGATGGAGCGTGGCATCGAATCCAGTTGGCCATGGTCAATCCCACGCAGTTAGCGTCCCGCTGGCGCCTCACAGTCGATGGGCAGAGAGTGGGCGGCAGCTTCGCCGTTGGCGGCAACCTCGACTTCCTCAATGACACCAAAATCGTGCTGGCTGAGACATACACTGGATGTTTAGGAGAAGTGAGAGTGGGTGGAGTCTACCTACCACTCATAAATGTACCAGACGCCCCTCAGAGGAGCCGGTTCTCCAGGTTGGGTGGGCACGAGCCAATCATAGGATGCCGAGGTGCGCCGATTTGCGATTCCCAGCCCTGCCTCAACCAGGGTGAATGTCAGGACCAGTTTAATGAGTTTAACTGCAGCTGCAGCGCAGGATGGGAGGGGGAACTGTGTGAGATGGAGGTCAATGAATGTTCCACAAGTCCCTGTGTCCAAGGTACATGTAAAGACCTTCTGGCAGACTACCAGTGCGACTGTGAGCCCGGATACACGGGGAAAAACTGTCAGGACGAGGTGGATAACTGTCAGGAGTTCAAGTGTGTGAATGGAGGAACGTGCATGGACATGGTGGAAACTCACACGTGTTCATGTCCTCGTGGCTACGTGGGCAAACGCTGCCAGTGAGTACAGACTTTCTCTACAGTACATTTTAGGCTTTTTAGCTTTTGCTCGTATTCATGAGAATTAACCATGAGTGACCTGATTATGCTACAGTGTAATGACATCGTTGTAGGCGGAAAATAAATCCTTTCTAGTATTTATTTATTGGTTTATTTGATAGGGACAGTGAATGTTAATAAACATCCGTATAAAGATACAAGATGGAAACATGCCAGAGTTAGCAAGAATTATAATTTATGTTAGTATTTGGCTCGTAGGGAGTTTATTCAGGAGTTGGTTTAACACTGAATTTTGATAGGAACAAAACAGCTTTCGTTTGGCTTTTAGAGGAATCAAAGGATACAATATTGAACTAGACAAGTGTGCACTTCCCCCCCTAACGATAATGGTTAATGATCGGTCAATGAGTGTCGGCTATCGGTCAGAAAAAAAAAATCCATCCCTATACTCTTTTTTTTTCACCGTAGTTTTAGACAGCTCATCTGTAACATCCCTCAAAGCCGAGACACAGTGCGGGGTGTTCTTTCTCAGCCACACGCCGGCTACAGTGTTCACAAACGGACACAGCCTCACGCCACCGGCTCTGTCCGCTTATGTCAGCGTGACCGTGCCAGGCGCCCACTGCCTCCTTCACCGGAGGAGGTGGAGCGCTTTTTCCTCACCGCGGCGTTACGCCTCGCCTCAGCTAGCACGGTAGCAGGAGGGCAGCGTCACTGAAGCCTAGTCAGCACTTTTGCCGCTGTTAGCACCGTAAGCTCAGCTAGCACTGATCCACTCCTTGGCCCATGCTACACCCTTCCCCCAAGTTGTCATGAAAATTGGGCCGGTAGTTTTTGCGTAATCCTTGCCATTAAATTATATTATTACACGGCTGTGCTGAATACTTGATTGTGATTGGTCAATCACGGCGTTCTGCGTTCTGTAATTTCTTTACTACAGACCGTTGCTATGTATAACAGACCGTTGCTATGTATAACAGACCGTTGCTATGTATAACAGACTGTTGCTATGGGCGCAGTTCTGATGTCGGACTTTGGTGGACCGTTTTTGCGTGAAAATATTGATTTCTTAAGTAAGTAGCCGTGTAATAAGCGGGATAATGTACAGCTAGCGGGTCATTATTGTGAAAGAATCCCATTCAGGGCGATGAGAGACCCCGATGCGAGCAGCATCGCCCTGTTGGGGATTCTTTCACAACAATGACCGGCTCGCTGTACATTGTCCCTTACTTAGTAAATTACATACATACTCAAGTTCAAATAAAGGTGGAAGCCAAAATCAGTATTATATGATTGTGGGATTAATTCTGAAGTTCTCAGTTCCACCTACACTTCTTTTGGGTTGTAATTAAAGGTCATATATATGTATGACTACAAAATCATACATTAGAGTGTAATGAGTATGTGTGTGTGTCCAATAGGTGGCGTTTCCCTCCGGTGGCATGCGATGCGAACACAGAGTGTCTTAATGGAGGAGTTTGTATAGGAGGTGACTCTGGAGGAAACTGCACCTGCAAGCCGGGATACACTGGTGCCAGGTGAGAGCAGTACACTGCACATTCCTCACCACACACCTGCGGCTCAGGAGAAAGTGTGTCTGAACCACATCCAAGTGTTAAAGGTCAGGAGAGTGTGTGTGTGTATGTATGTGTGTGTGTGTGTGTGGGAGCCGCTGCTCTGTCAGTCAGCATTGTGTTAAAACCCTTCTGATGTGTTTCAGGTGTGAGACAGAAATAGACGAGTGTGAGTCCAGCCCCTGTCTCAATGGTGCCACCTGTCTGGACAGGCTCAACCACTTCCAGTGTGTGTGTGTGCTGGGTTTCAGCGGCACAGTGTGCGAGAGCAACGTAAGTGACAGACAGACCTTTTCGCTGACACTGGCTTTGAGTTAATTCATTTTCACAGCACATGTGCTATATTAGAACCTGAATCTTGTGTGATGGGTTTAAGATTGAAGTATACCCTTTAGCGGCCAACAGAAGCCATGATCTAGAAATAGGAAACAGCACAGACATGCAGTACATGAAGAGTATGCTTTAAAACACGAGGGACAGCAAAATAGCATTATAATTTATTCTCCTACTCCAGTGTAAACCTCTCCAAATGGGTAACAATTCAGGATTTCTAAAATAGCACTAATGGTTGTAGAGTTTTTCAAACATATACATGTAAGGGAAACATGTCAACTTTTAAATTCCAATTGATAGCTGGAAATCACTGAAATAAAGTTATAGTATTGTATAACTACTAAAAGTGAATAGGTTAGAATACTTTTTGAAAAGGGTTATATTATAATGGCAAATATAACACAATAAAGAAAACTAATATATAATTCAAATATTATTTTCTATGTGCTATTTTTATATTTAATTAATTTATTAATGTATCTATTTATTTATTTATTTTGTAAGGTTTCTATCTTACTGCTTGAATTATATTGTTGTAGTATTTATTACCTTTAATTTTAACTAATTAACTAAATTATTTAAAAAGAATATTTTTTTAATTATTTTTTTCTGTAACTTTACCTCTTGGGGTGGGAGGAAGGCTGGACCTGTTTCTGTGTGGGAGTGGGAAGCGATGTGTATGTGTGTATATATGTATGTACAAAATTAATGTTAAATGTAAGATATTATTTTTTGCATTATGGCACCATGGTTATGCTTTGTTATGTTAGTCATGGTATGTTTGAAAAAAAGGAATACAATTTTTTTTCCAAAAGGAAACTAATAGAAACAACAGGCATTACATACATATGTGAGTGTATTGGATACTGTTAAGTGAACATACAGTATATAATCTATATAATTGCAAAACAAATATTAAAAATAATTTAAATACTATATTATATGTATATATAATGAGAGTAAAAACATATCCAGTGCTATTTGTTCAGTTTAGTTCATCAGGAGGACCGCTGCAAAAGTCTGCTTGACCTCTGACTTTTGCTTCTGGACTAATATCAACAACATTAATATGTATAACTGCAGACACAGCGGCTCGTTAGAAAATGAGTTCAGTTGTTAATAAATGGATTTTCACGAACAGATTGTTTATTAACCATTAATAAACCCATTAGTTACAACTCATAAACATTTTCTAATGGCTGCCATATTAAAAATGGTACCAAAAATGGCATGGTCACGTATCATATATAACATTGTGTCCTGTCCTGTTGCAGAAATTGGAGCATATGGAGCGAATCCCCTGGCTGGTGGTGACCATCCCCCTGATCACCCTGTGTGTTTTACTGGGCATCCTGGCGGTGTTTTGCCTCATCATAACAGCACGGAAGAAGCGTCAGTCAGAGGGCACTTACAGCCCCAGCTCACAGGAGGTGGCAGGCGCCAGGCTGGAGATGGGCAGTGTCCTCAAAGTGCCCCCAGAGGAGAGGCTGATCTGAGGCCCGCAGCCCTGTCTCACAGCTTCGCATCCCGTTGATGTATTTATGTAAAGGGCAGACAGAACATATGCTCCGCAGTGTCACGCTGATGGGCCCTCCTGCCCTTACGAGGAAGCGAGCGATGGAGGATAAATCAATGACTGATCCTCCACCTGGGAAAACTACTGACGTTGAAGTCTGACAGATGGACAGGTAAAGACCACAGGCTGAGAAAGACAGTCTCCTGATTACTCAGGCTGTCCTGTTGGGGAGAGTGTGGTCAAAGAATGCTCTGACCATGGACGTCCCCTTGAAAAGTTCTGTCTTGAGCTTGATTCATGTGGGACCAAAATCCTGTGAGGACCACGTGTACTACAGAAAAGCCCCCAAAAGCTGTGGATATTAAAGAATGTATTCACACAGGCTGAAAACCACTGAAACTGAAACTGTCTGACTCCCTCCATACAGTCACGTAAGGGCAAATAATTCATCATTTATGGTTTAGCAAAGCAAAGCATTCAAAACCTTCCTCTGCAGATTCCACCGCTGATTCTGTTTTGCATGACCGAGGAAGAGGAATGTGTAGAGAGGGAGAAGAATACATTTGAAACCAATTCTGTCAAATTACAGAGTTTAAAATGGCATAATATTATAAAGGGCGGCCCTTTCTTCTTCAACATACTCATTGTAGTAGTACTACATTACATGTACAAGGGGGTGTCTGTTTTATTGTGACAGACACTAATTTAAATCCTGGCTTTATCTTGTTAGAGGTCCCTTGGTAATGCTAATCCTGCATGACTTCAACTCTTATGCCCTGATTTCCACTTTTTTCCCTCTACGTCCACAGTAAATGTGTTTCTTTTTTTGTCTGTTGGACAATTGGAAGCAGCAGTTGCAAAAATCCGTTGAAGAAGGAATGTATTTTTGATTCGAACCTCATGTTCTCCTTTGCTGAATCAGAAATTTTGAATTTGTTCAATACTGCCTTGAGCGCCGGTGATTTCAGGAGTAATTATTGTCCCATGGGATAGGAGCATTATTGAGTTTAAGGCAGTGCTCTTCTACCACGTGTCTGCAGGTTTTCATTTACTAAGTCACTGAGTCATTTCTCTAATATCTAAGCTGCTGCAGACTGTGAAAGATGCAGACATTTCACACGACGGAACGTGATTCGATAAACCCCCAACTGACTATGCGGATGGACATCACTGCAGCCTCTGCAGGAGTCAGAGACAGTTGAAGCTGTTGAATAACTTAATATTTGCTGTATTATATTGTCAATGTGCACTGTACAGGCTAACCACTCTGCCCATTCTTTGTCACTGTGTAAGTTCGCTGTGAATGTCTTTGTGTTGTGTATATAATGTTCTGCAAAAGTTCAAGTCACTGTATTTTCCTTTTTGTAATATTTTCAAGGGGAACCGTATTTAATTGTAGGAATCCTATTGCTGCGGTCTAAGGTGTCACATCAGTATTTGTGGACATACATCACTTTCTTCATGTGTCAGACAAAAAAGAGAATTTTGCAAAGAATGTCTACTTGAATTGTCGCTTATTTAAAGGAATAATTCAACATTTTTGGAATATGTATTCGCTTTACTTTCGAAGAGTGAGATGGGAAGATATAAAGTCAAAGTGTGGAGCTAGGGGCAGGATGTGGTTAGCCTATCTTAGCATAAATACCGGAAGCAAGGGGAAAAAGCTAGCCTGACTCTGTCCAAAATTCAAAAATACACCCACCAACGCCTCTGATGCTCACTGATTAACATGTTATATTTCAATTTTTTAATCCGTGCACAAACAGACATGTAAAAATGACAATTACACTGCAAAAAAAGGATTTTTAAGAAAGTAAAAAAAGCCTTGTTTCTAGGAAATTTTTCTTATTTTTTGCCTAAAAAGAAATAAAATCTTGACAAGCAAGTTTTGCATTAGAAAAGTAATCTAATTTTAAGAAAATATATCTAACTTTTTCTTAATAAGATATTAAAATCTTAATTAAGGTGTAAATTCTTAAATTAAGTAAAACAATCTTAAAGTCAGCTTAATCAAGAAAGCACAACACTCATTTTAAGTAAACATTTCTTACATAACAGTTTCTTTGCTTGGAATAAGCAAAATTCTGGCCTATTTTTCTAGTTTTAAGACACATTACAGTCTTAAAGTGTCTAGATTTATAGTCTAGTTTTAAGAATTCTAGCCAAGCAAAATTTGCTTACCCCATTGGCAGATTTTTTTGCTCAAAACAAGAAATTTGTTGAAATTTAAGAATATTTGGCTTATTTCTAGTAGGGCTGTTTTTGCAGTGTAGTAAGTGTTGGGTGAGTTAACAAAGAATGTAGGAGGGGTTACATGCTGAAACTACTTGGCAAACAACAGCTTTGTGCATTGCCAGGTTGCCAGGTTTGGTATTATCATGCCAGTAGAGACCTAAACTAAAACCTGTCTTCACCGATTGTTTCTGGGAACTCAAAATATCAAGTACAGCAGCTCAGCGTCTGATACCAAGGCACCGAGGCACCCTTTAACATCTGTTCTGTATGAGATGCACCAGGCTTTGAACTAACTCCAATTTAAACCCATCTGGTCAGAGCAACTGACGTAGCATGAAGAGCGAGGATGTCCACATAGGGTTGGTGGGGGCCGGAGGTTGTACCAACCTGTTCTCATTCCCGGGGCGTCAAATATCAACGATTTGTCACGGCCATCGACGTTCAATACCAATGCACAAAGGCACCCTTTAGCACCTGTGTGAGACATCCATTAACTACAATGTAAACCCATCCGTGGCAACAATAAACCCTCTGCCCAGTGCGTTAAGTTTCACTTTCATGTTACAATCAGCTGTCCATTCGTGTCCCGTGTTCACAACGTCCCATGTGAAACCAAGTCAATATTGACTTATTTGACTTTAGTTTTGTCAGAAAGGAAGCAAGTACATATATTTCCCCAAATGTTGAACTATTTCTTTAAGTTGTCTCATCAATAAAACATTGTCAAGTCACAATTTTATATACTATAATCGCATGCAGTTGCCTCAGACAAACCTGCATTCTAGTTTTAGGATATTTCACAAATACTTATCAGACTGCCCAAGAAAACCTAAAAGTAATGTAAATATTTCTTAATTTGAGTTCAGAATTCTTAAACTGAGAATTAGTCCTTAAACTCTGATGCCCTGTACTCACGTTTGTACTCCAGGAAGTCCCACTGCTCACTTGCCTTTCACTCGGTGCTCACTAGTGCTGTTAACTTTATTAAACCACTTAACCGGGATGCTTTTACAGGTAACTCAAGGTGCTGGTGTGATATTAGTTCAGACTGATGCACTGTGCTGTACCAGTTTCATGTTAATGGAAATCGAACATTTGTGAAAGGGAAGTGACATGCAAGTCACAGCTGAATATGATTAAGAAAGACACTGGCCATTACTATTGAATGTAGAGTTATATATTAAAGGGGTGATACGTAGGATTTTGATCATGATCTGTGGAGTTTTAGGTAAGGGTGGTATCAATGACAAACAACAGGTTTACTTTGACTTTATTTCATCTGACCTGGTACAACAGGCCCAATATTGCTGAAATGTGGCTGATTAGATACATTTTATAGCCAAAAGTATGTGGACATAGTGTTCACATACTTTTGTGTAATTTTGGTCTGAGGCTGATTTTCGGTGTTTGGTCCAGGCATCTTATTTCCAATGAAGGGGAATCTTAATGTTACAGCAGTTTGTGCCCATAAAGACATGCATTTTCCAGTTTGGTCACATACTTGTATGTATTGTATGTTGTATGCTGTTCTCCTGCTGTCATTATGACGTATCCTCAGATTCATTCAGATCCACGACATATTGACACTGACCCGAGACCAGTGGCTGTAAAATGAGACCCTTCCCAACCCAAGTATAATTTGGACCTGGTTCAACTCTGTTCCTGGGTCAGATCTTGATTCCTCAGAGCTGAGTGGACCCGTTAAGACCTCTTCCATACATCAACCCCAACTCACCCCCCACCAGTTCATTGATGGTATTGTTTGCACCTATTTCAGACAGCAATATGACTGTAGGTATAGGCTTATGTCATTTATCCATGTGAACATGTGGTTTTGTTGTAAATGCAGGAATCAGATATGGTTTACAAGTCATAATAGAAATCAATGAATGAACATTCAAACCTGATCTCCCTGCATACTGCTGCTTCTCTCACTGAGTAGGAGGATGTAGGGCTTGTTGTCATTCCTATATGGGCTACCTGGAGGTCAGAAATCACTTAACGCTCCTTTAAAATGCCTGCAGGGAATGTATGTGTATGTGCATGATGAGATGATAGTATGTGCCTTCATATTCTCCTGCATCCAAGAAACACAATAATCCTGCCTGGTCTGTTTTTATGCTATACTTGTTCGGACAGATGAAATCCTTTACTGTATGTAGACTGTATTTCAAAGGAGAGGTCACTGACAGAACCTCACTGTGAGCAGTGTGCAGGGACACAGCTCCATGCTCAAATATTCAAATGTTGTTAAAGGCATTATGGTACTGTACAGACATGTACAGTGTTAAACAGTGCTGTGACTTCACAACAGAACGTACACAGGACAGATAAGTATCTCAGCTATGTACAGAACGGTAGCGATTTTACACTGGAGTTGTTTTTACTAAAGCTGTACTATGTACAGCACACTGTAGATCTGGGCTTGAGGAGTTTTATTCCAAAATATGATATATTCGCTTTAGGAAACAATGAGTGATATTAATGGGTCAACATAGGACTTCTACTTATTCACTCACTTTTTTTTTTTTTTAAGTGAATATCTCATTTTGAAATAAAAATCTTTATTTGTTCTCAGAAGACTTGTCTATACGAGGAGGATTTTATGGTTTGTGGTCATTATGTGTATAGTGGGAAATGGCGTTTTAATTGGAATCAAAGTTGGCGCGTATGAAATGTGTCTTAAACAGTGTTCAAGGAAAAATAAAACACAAAGGAAATGAGTCACCTTGATGGATGTTTTCATTTTGTAAAAAACTCACTGTTTCCACCTCCTACATAGTCACTCATTCCAAATCTCATCTGGTATGACAGCGACTCATACGTTCATGCATCTCCAAAATGACAAGTATTTACCTCAGAAGTAAAAGCTTCAACAAAACAGGAAACTGGATGTCTAGAGTGATGGGGCAAAATGACAAAACACATAAAAAACACAATATTTTAGCTTAATTTACTAATGAAGAGTGTAACGTTGAACATAATATTTAATATGCAAATAACAACACTTTGTCTGATAAAGATTGTATTTGGTTTTAACTTGATCTTTTCATAAAAAGATCAAGTTAGACAAGAAAACCTCCATCCATCAATCCATGGAGGAAATGAATGATTGTACAATACTGTTTAGGGTTCTGCTGAACATATTTATGTGTATTATATTGCTTCACCAATAGAAAGAAATACATGGATGACCAGTAATGACTGCTCCAAAAAAAAAAACACTGTGAAAAACTAGATTAGTCGAACTGTTGAACCCCCTCCACATTCCCTCTCCTTCCCCCTCTTTTTTAAAAGACATCTTCTTTACCTCCCCTCCCCTCTCTCTCTCTCTCTCTCTTTGAAGCTATAATGGTGCATTCCTTTGTGTCTCTGAGCAGCTCCCACCCAGGCTGGCTGCTGGCTTGGTCAGTGCTTCTCCTCCCTAATGATGGCAAGTGAAGCAGGACAAGCATCCTCCTCCTCCTCCTCCTCCTCCCTCATCCCACAGTGTGGGGGCGGAGGAGCCAGGAATGCTGGCATGAAACCCTGAGATCATCCTGCTACTCCAAAGCACGTTTGAAAAGGCTAAAGAATTGTTTTCAAAAACTAAAGAAACACTTCCAGTCACCTCATCAGTGAGACTCAATGGAAATGTTTTGCTTTCATTGACATATCTACGATTGGAAACTTGAAAATGATGATCACAACCTGGACATTGTTTGTTGGAAAGACACATTGCTGAATTATTTTAAGTATAACTTTGCAATGCTGTGAGCACAACAAACTAAATTTCATTTACCTCCATTGTAATGAGGTGGAGGCAGAAATCTTAGGTAGATATGTGAAATAGGCTATGCACAGATAACACACAAATATCTGCATGGCTAGATACCACTGGAGAGAAAGTGGAAAAAAATGTGTATCTTGTAATATGTTTCATTATTTGGGTGCATTGACCCTTTAAACCAAGCTCTCTCTCTCTCTCTCTCTCTCTCTCTCTCTCTCTCTCTGCCGTGTGCTGTCTCACAATCTTTGTGACTCGAACTTATTAGTCTCAGTGGCTCTGCAGCAGAGGACAGTGCTCCGTTCTCACTGAGATGCAGGAAGTGACACATTGAATAGTAATAGTGACATCACATCTACCCAACACAAACACTCACTTTTTAAGATATGACATTTAGACCTCATTTACGCCTTGTATTAAAGTGGCAGTAGGCAGTATACTTTTGGCATCATTGGGCAAAAATTCCATAATAACCTTTCAGCATATCACAGCTCATTTCATTGAGAGAGCGTTCCTACTAGCTGTATTCCGGTCATGTGACCGGAAGCTGGCGTTCCTTCAACAGATTTCACAATGGCGCTGTGCACTACAAGATGCTTCTGAAAACATTTGAGTCGAGAAATAGGCATTAACATAACATCATTTTGATTCATATTTGATCAGCGCTGCCTAATTTGATCGTTTGATCAGAGTTCACGAGTGATTGACAGCCGGCTCTAATAGACAGCAGATAGACAGCAGATCTCAGGTCAGCTCTTACTGCTTGTTCGCCTCCGGTCTGTGAAATCTTGCAGATGCCGTTAGGAGCATCGGAGGACACAGAAGCACATGACTTTTTTCAGGTCACCTGTTTCATGTTCTACTGTCATGATATAGGGACCGTTTTATAAAAATAACTTTTTTTAATTATATTTGCTCCTATCTCGCCTACTTCTGCTTTAACATGTGATCAGATGTCAGGATAATGACATCCAATCATGGACAATTGCATTTACATCTGGTATTACTTAGCAAGTGTTCTATATAATTACTTCCGTTCTACCAGAATTGTGATCAGATCTCAATATGTAAATTAGGTAGGCAGGGCTGATGGTCTGGTCAACAAAGGTTAAGGGAGGCGATGCGGTATACTCTCACATTCAAGGCGAGGGTCATGTGACTGACTGAGTTAGTGGTTGCGCACAGGGTCCTATTTATACTACACTGGGTGTCTGCTTATATGCTTAGTTTGTTACTGTATAGTCCATGCAGACAAGGGCACATGACGAAATGTATGTTACACAGACCCTCGGGGCCACAGCAATGTGTAAAGTATAAATTCTGCTGAACCGGGCAGGCATTTGATTTCCTTGAACTATGAACTGAACTATATAAACAAAATAAGCGGTGCTGGCACGCTAGTGTATTGATCAGGCTGATAATACAATTATAAGCACATCCTCCCTATCTACACATAGCATGCAAATCTGAATTTTCACCGATCAGGAAAGATCAGCCTCAGTAACTCAGTAGTTGTTCGTGCTAGATCCCTAAAAGTTTGATACATTGTACCCATATTTGTCTACTACAAATAAAACACTGACTTGGACGCCTACTACACAATCACACATTATGTGAGTCATTGCCAAATGCAAAGAGTTCCGTTGTTACAACTGACCCCACTACTGGGTGAATTGTAACACTGGGGATAGATGTAAGTAAGGGATAATGTACAGCCAGCCGGTCATTGTTGTGAAAGTATCCCCGACAGGGCGATGCTGCACGATGTCATCGCCCTGAAGGGGATTCTTTCACAGCATGACCCGCTAGCTGTACATTATCCCGCTTATAACACGGCTACTTACTTAACAAATCTATAATTTGACACAAAAACAGTCCGCCAGAGTCCGACATCAGAGCTGCACCCATAGCAACGGTCTGCTATACATAGCAACGGTCAGTTATACAGAAATCACAGACCGCAGAACGCTGTGCTTGACCAATCAGAATTGAGTATTCGACACAGCCGTGTGAATAATAAAGAATAAACGGTTATAGATAAAGTGACAAACAAACACTGAGGCCTATTTTTTTTATATTTATTTTATAACTTTAAATTTAGCACACAAACAATTGATTGGTGTGTGTGTGTGTGTGTATAAGGACTGCAGACATGTATGTGCTTGTGTCACAGAGTCCGGGGATGCAGGCTTTGCAGGCCCAGAACTGACTTTTTAAGGAACTGCTAAACTATTCCCACCCATAGCAGCCATTACGTAGCTAACTGTTTTAACATGTGGTTTTTCACCACAGCTCCTGGTCAAACTGACAGCGTTACTAACCCCGTGTTACAACCACCCCCCACCATACACACAGAGTTAGTCCAGAGACCTGCATTTATTTTGGCAGCATCACATTGGCTTACGTTTTGAATTATATTCAGGGCTACACTCAAAACGTTCAGATTAAGCAATAAAAACATGATATTTCATACACAAATGTTGAAAGATAGTTGAATACAAAAGACACATTTGTATAAAGAGCATCCAATAACAACAATAATGTTAATAATAAATCACAACCAAAATATTTCTTTTGGGGGAAACTATACTTCACATTCCTAATACGTTTAGGATTTTTTTTGTGATATTCTATATTTTCCTTTCTCTCAACAAATCCCATGAAAAGACCAAATACAACAATTAATGTATCCTACTAACAAGTATTGTGTGTGTATCAAAGCCTGATATGTCTTTTTCCTCTGTGCCATACAGCTTCATAATAAACACATCAGTGAGCCACACTGTTACACTGTTCATTACCATGAACACACACACTGTAGATTATTTTGACTCACTACCACATTACACTGTCCTGCTACACCAACTACTCACTAGAGCACCAAATGTGGATTAATCCACCGCTGAAAATAGTCCCCAACAAATGCATTAATATCCTGTTTGAGTAAAGTTTGATAAAAACTATAGTGAACAGCTGTTTTAGGGAATGAGTCTTTATAAAAATCTAAGCTATATATTTGTTACCTGTTTAAGATTTGCGTCTTCAGCAGAGAGAGCCACACACAGGCTAAAGGCCTTTGCACACCTAGTCTGTTTTTTTTCATTCAAAATTGTTTAAAAAGAAATACAACCTCAAGTTGTGTCAATCACATTGGCACAACGACTCAGAAACTTTTAACCATCATTAACGTTTTAGCAACAGGTTTGATTTTCTGTGTTTTTTCACATCCGTCAAAAGAGAGTTGTTTGACCACTCAGAGCAACCGTCCGTGCAAAAGTCATCATCCAAAAAGGCATGATAAATATATACTTCGTCTCCCAACACAAAGCTCTTTACAATAAAGAAATAAAAGAATACAGAGATGCAGAATTTGAAGATAGATTGTGGCAGGTGATTGCAGAACAGCTTGGGAATCGGATGGCTGCAAAACAAAGGATGTATGAAAGATTAGACAGTAGTCAGTAGTGTGCTCTAGGCAGCTAAACGATAGCTTCTTGCTAACGTCATTCATTCATTAGCCCTGTTTTGGACTAGCGCCATCCATTGCAACCACGTAATTAATTCAGTTTGGTTTTATATTGCAAATTTCCCCAACAGATAGAATAAAAAAATCCACCAACTCAGTGTGCAAGGTCTCTGTATGTAATGTTTTCTATCGGATGACGGATACAAAAAATGGATACGAAAAATACGGACTTTGGTTTTGGTCTTTTGCTTGACAATAAGATAAATATAGAATAACACAAAAAATATTTTTAAGTTGCCTTTTAAGTGGCTTCTAAGATTTGAGACTTTTAGGCTTTTGGTTTTGTTGGACCTGCCTGTGTGGCTTACCCTTACACAAATGGTTCTATTTTACTCTACTGCTGAATTCTACTTATTCATACTGTATATAGGCCTACTCTTTTTTTAGTAGCTCATTTTACACCCTTTATTATGGTGTTTTTTTTACTAAAGTTTTCTACCTTGTTAAAGATAACAACACCCAACTCCCAACAATTTGGGGAAATAGCAAAAAAAAAAAAGGCAAAATTCAGTATATTGTGAGGTAATGTAACTTGTAGCTACTAGTGCTTGCTAGAGGGGCTTCAGACTTTTGCCCTGACTATAATTAGTGTTTACCATCTATTTTTTAGTATCCCTTAATCATCTCCTTCCTTATTGCTCTACATTTGTATCATTGAGAAGGATATTTGATTGTGAATGCACCACCCTGGTTTTAAAAAATCATTATTAGATGAACTTACACTCATGCTGTCACCACACTAAAATGTCAACCACGTCCCACATGTCCTTCAGACACTGTGACATATATTGACATTTTGCTATACAAATAAACTTCATTATAGACTCTCCCTCCCTGGCCCTCGGAGTAGGGTGCAGCCTCCCACCCTGTCTCCCTCCCTCCCACCCTCGTGCACCTCCTCCTCCACCCATCTGCTCCTCGCTCTCCCTGACTGGATGGCTGGCTGGCAAGTGACAGGACTGACAGACGAGGCCTGTTCCTGGGTTAGTATCATGTCGGCGGGGAGCGAAGCCTCCCGGCGGTGTCAGCCATCATAGTGCCAGCTCCAGGTCTAATGAGGGAGACTGCCGCCTCGGCATTCCCTCCCCGGTGTCAGGAATCGGCCGACAAATCAGCAGTGCATCACGGGCCCAGCACAAATGATATGTTGACAAATGCAGATATTTCACTTTTAATTGACACTAAGAGACAGAGATGATCCGGCTGCCAGGGCTTCTGAGGAGACAAGGACAAGACAAGATGGGAGAGAGATATGGAGAGGGAGAGAGAGACCAGGGACGGGTGGGGGGGGGGGTTAAAACAGTGTTAGAGAAAAGAAGATAATGGAATAGGCCTTGGAAGATGTTTAATATTTGCGCAGGGTGTCATTTTTTCTGTGTGTTATGGTTGAGGGGGGAGAAGAAAAGGGGGAGGGGGGGGGGTTGAGATTAGAGGTGTGTGTTTCTGAGACTTGTCAACGCTGACAGCCACTGTATTATACGGCAGCCTCACAGCCTACTGACTCTTCTAAACCCTGACAACATTGCCTATTCATTTAGCCAGGTGGGCTTTCTCTGTAAAGTCCCCTATCTCAACTCTGCCTGACAAAGGCTGGATCAGGGAGCACTTGATATTCTACTATGTATTTGCTCTTATTGTCTGCTTGCAGATTCATTTTTGGGGCTATAAAGCCTTTTCTTTAGTAAGGCGCACCACTGTTCATAATATGCATACGATACAAAGTTTTTATTATTGTGTCATTATGCCCAGCTCGCTTGAACCTACATGACAGCACACGTTAATATACATATAATATATGTTATATACACATGTACAACTAAATTCATAGATTAGGCTAAAACATATTTTAAACAAGAGCAATTCCATGAAGAATTGTCACCTTTTAGTGATTGTTTGTACTTTCCACTTGTCCCAAATCACACATTTTACACAATCTCAA
Organism: Sebastes umbrosus; assembly: GCF_015220745.1. NCBI lineage: Eukaryota > Metazoa > Chordata > Actinopteri > Perciformes > Sebastidae > Sebastes > Sebastes umbrosus. The sequence goes on from NC_051276.1 coordinate 7,512,502, forward strand.
CATGATTCAGATATTATAGTGTTGTATTCGACTGCATTATATTATTTTATTATTTAACATCATAAAGAGGGCAGAAAATGACAGTTTATAATATAACGGAGTCCAATACAACACTAGCCTTTAGTAGAGAGGAAGATATGAAATGTAATGGGAGAGAAGAGAGAAGGGGATGACATGCATCAAAGGTGCCAGGGCAGATTCACAACGGGGATGCCACGGGTTACGCGGTTTGCATCTTATTCCACCCTTCAAATAGAACTTGTGACCTTGTGGTTACGACATGGCAAGTCGTGTACACGATATGCTTGCCGTTCAAGTGGTTAAGTCGTGAGAACGCCGCTGCTAGGCAACTGCATGTCGGTGTCTAGAAGCCACAGAGGTTCACAATTTAGAAAGCGAGCGGGTAACGTAATGCAGGGGATGCAAAGACATGACGGAGGTAAAAGATGAGGCCGTTGGGAATATCAACATTTTCCTCAGACATATTATAAAATGATGTAGAAAAATTCTATATGATTAAAAATTACAATATATTAACTTATTCACCAAAAAATTAACTTCCATGGCCTCCGCCATTTCTAAAAATGTCAGCAAACACGTCACATCTGGTGAACTCGGAGCTCTCAGAATTTGTCCACTTCCGAGGTCGTGAATACCACAAGGTACTAAATCTATATTGCTAGATTCAAACATATATAACCAAATTTTGATTAGATCCACTTTGTGGATCGCAGCTATTCCAACACGTTCTCATCTCAACTGACGCTGACCACAGACTGACACTTTGTCACTCTCTGGTCACAATAAACATGTGCATAATGTTGTAAATTAAACAAAAACACTTGTTTAGGATTAGGGAACAAAACCACTTAGTTAGGTTTAGGGAAAAACAACATGGTTGGGCTTAAAATGACTACATTTGTACAGTGAAAATGTGACTGAAGGTTGTGAACGCGGGACTCAAACGGGATGAAAGCCTTGTGTTTGTTGGACAGTAAGAGACAATTAATAAGAGGCGATTTTGAAAATTGAAAAAAAAACTTTTTGAAAATTATCCAAAGAATGAGACAAAATAGAATAAAAATGTTATATGTATGCTAAAATTATGTTTTTTGCCACTATGTGTATTTTTCCTACTGTAACAACATACAGTAATTTCCCACTGTTAGCAACATGATAACTTCAGTCATGTCAGTTTGATGGCAGTGTGGTTGTCTGAGAAGATAAGTCAATAACTTTAGTCCTCTTACCACGCAGCACTCAACATAAATCTAAATCTAGACGCACGAGACAGAGCAGTTTGCCGTGCACGTCTCTTCCACTTCTAACTCTGCAGCCTTTTAAAATCTGTGTGACAGCAAACAGCTTGGACCCCATTGTCCCCACCCATGAGTATCCTGACATTCCCGTCTGACAGGGCGTTACGCTCAGACCTGCTTGACATCTCTTTGATGTCATTTAATATTAATATGAATCGGAGGCTTCCCTATTTTTTAAACTGGCTTTCAAGTGCATCCTCGATGACTGTTTATCAATCGAATCACATTAATCCACCAAAAGATCCAGCTGTAAATTTACCCAAGATGCATTGTGGGCAGATTAAGGACTGACTGCTTACTCTTAACATCTTCAGGAGGAGGTTTAAACCAACTATGGCTTACAGTTGGAAAGTGCAGGCAAGTGCTAATGGAAATGTTTGTCCACGTCTGCCAAGTCTGTGTAAAATGGTTCAGCAGCATTTGTGTTCCAAAAAATATATATTTTTTTAAAGTGTGCAATGTTCCTTTGATTCGATCTATTCTTTATAACATAAACATGTTCTTACTTACTGCATTCTGACAGGATGACATCACCTACTTCAAAAGGAGTTTGATCTCTTTTCTTTGTTTTGCCAGCACAAGATCAAGTCAAGTAAATTTTAGTTAGCCCAATATCACAAATTTGCCTCAAGGGGTTCACACCTGCACATCAACCGACACCCTCTGTCTTTAAAAGGGAAAACAAATGGAAGAAACCTCAGGAAGAGGAAGGATGCTTCTCAGTGGACGGCCAGACATGCAATAGATGTCGTGTGTACAGAATAAACCAACACGGTAAAAACACAGCATGACCAAATTGATTGTGAACATATATGAAGAATGCATCCGGGAGGACATTGAGCAACTTCAGGTGTTGTAAACAGATTCACACAACCTCCTCTCCACGCATGGAGACCTGGAAAGAGGACAGGCTACACAAACACACAAGAGGCAAAACTCATACATGCACCATTCACACAGACAGTAGAAAAGAACAAACTCAGAGACAGAGAGAGAGACAAGTACAACATAGAGGGAGACAAGAGGAGAGGCTGAATCTCCTGGAGGACGAAGATCCAGATTCAAACTGGATTGAGGCATCAACAGCCAGGAGAGACAAAAGAGGAAGAGAGAAACCTGAGTGAAGACAGAGGACAAGAAGGAGGAACTAGGGAGAGAGAGAGAGAGAGAGAGAGAGGGAGGGAGAAGACAGAGGTTTTCAGAAAGTTTACAGTGTTCTGGTCTGTATTACAAACATGGACTATAGTTCTATAGGCTTAATGTGTCCGTGTCCTTCACGTGATGCCATTAGGCCCAAAAATACTTTTTCCCATAGACTTACATTGGGAAAGAGACGTCTGTAACTCAGTGGATACTTTTTTTTTAGGTAAATCAACTTCCAACTATGAAAAGATCCGGGTACTTTTCCAGACGAAAGTCGAGCCATTTTGGCATCATGCGCCACTGAGCAACTCTCATAGGAACGAATGGGGCCCCGCCTCCAACGCTGTATCCAGTGTTCTTAATACATCCATTCGAAAAAGTTGCTTGTTGACTGGTTATTCCCCGCCGAATGTGTCTTGGTTGCTTGTTGTGCTGGCAGCTGTGTCCTCATAAAAGCCTTCAATTTTACGATAATCAATTTTAAACGCATACTGTACTCATCTATGTTTATTAACTATGCCATATATAGGCAGAGTTAACAGCCTATCTTCATTTCCTCTCATCAGTGAAACAAACAGAACATACGCTGCCTTTCGTATTAAATTCAATGTTATAAGTGGCTGCAATCATCAGAAAAATATGAACATTCAGGCTCCCTCATGTGGCTTTACAAATTTATTTGACGACCCTAATAAAATCTCCCACAACCCACCTGTGGGTCGTGACCCAGTCTTTAGGAAAGACTGCTCTATACAATACCCACAGCATTAATATAGCAGCAAACAACGATTTGCTATGTAAAGATATAGGAGGAGTAATGTCTACCTGAGCAGAGAATGAAGTCGCTCTCCCTCTGTGTGTTGTAATCTTAGCTTCTCCGCACTTTGTTGACATAGCCAGGCCGGCTGTGCGTGCTTTTAGTGTGTGTTTGTGCATGTGATTGTGCCCCACTGGCTATTACACGGTGGTAACAGCTGTTGCAGAGGCATAGCACCCACCCTCCGGTTCCCTCCCAGGTTAACACTGTTAGCTCCGTCAGCAGTGTTGCCGTTGTTTTCACGTTTGCCGCTGTTACGAGCCGCCGGCTCAGCCGTCACCCATGTTATGCGGAGGCAATAGAAATGCTCTCAATCTTGCATTTAGCACCTTCAACAAAAACAGTATAACTATCACTTTGAGTTCAGATCACTGTTGGAAAATATTCTAAATTTAGCATGTACCACTCAAACTGATATTAATTTCATTTTACTAGGTGAGCCTTTCTTTTAGATGTTTAAAATATGTTTTGCTCCCATGCTGGTCTTCCTGTCCTGTTTCTCCAAACTGGGGGTGTGCTGACCGTCGTCTACTGTAGTTAATACACTGACTATGAATAAGTACCTCATACAACCTCACTTCAAAGCACCTGAACTATGGTAAATGGACATTCATACACACCCATTCACACACACACACATTCATACACTGATGGCAGAGGCTGCCATGCAAGGTGCCATCAGGAACTAATCTAAATACTCATTCACACCCCGATGGCTTGATGGGGTTAAGTAAGTATCTTGCCCAAGGACACTTTGACATGTGGACTGGATGAGCCAGGGATCATACCCTCGACCTTCCGATTAGTGGACGACCCGCTCTACCTCTGAGCCACAGCTGCCCCAAACTATCCCTTTAAGCATTAGAAATAAATTGATTTGGCATACTTGTGCCTTGAGAAGTAGAAAACTTGCAGTCTCCTTCTGGCCTGCTCAAGAGCACGTGTTTCATCATTAACCTACAGTGTGGACCTCTTTGACTCTCTAGTTTTAGTAATAAGAGGCGCAATTGAATCCAGAAGACTAGAAAGAGCTGTGTTTAAGTCACTGGTACAGTTTTCGACAGGTCCTGTCGCTGCAGTGAAAGGAGCCAGAACCACAGATAATCGCTCACCACCTGCTAAAGTTGACGGACCAATGTGGGGAGTGGTAAATACATCAGCACCAACAATGCAAGGACGGGCTACTGTCGCTTTTAACATTTAATTATAAAGTGATCTGACACCACGGATGTGCCAGCAGAGAAACAGAGCAGAAACCTCTATCCTGCATGATAGAATCATCAAGTCGGAGGAGTTACCACTGGTGTGAGTTGGTTCATGTACAATCTGAGTGGAAACAAACCTATCAATAAATGCCAAAAGGATCATCAGCCTTATTCAGGTGAATTATTGAAATCACCAATAATTAAAATCTCATCAGAGTGAGTAAATAAAATATCCAATTTCTTCTAAAAATTGGGAACAAGGGCCAGGCAATCTATAGAGTACCACAAGGGGAATCCAGATTCTCTGGTGAAGGCTATTTAAAGTTGATGGAGATTATTTTCATACAATAGCCTCAAATGTGTTGAGATAAATATCAAGATTTGAGGTTAAATGAAAAATAGAATTATATATTAAAGCAACACCCCACATGGTTTAGTAGCCTGAGCAACATGGGCATAGGTATAGTGAGGTGGGGAAGCTTCATTTAATGGTAAGAAAACATTTGATTTCACATAAATCAATCATATCCAGGCCATGCTGAGGAATCAAATGATTGGTGTAAAATGATCTGATATTTATAAAACCACAATTGAGGGTCTTGTTGGGGCCCCAGTTTTTATTAGCAGGGCAGTCAATGTCGTATTCATTATAACAAGATTCCTTTTACTATTAGTAGAACATCTTGGTGGCCTGTGCACGCGACAATGTAAGGATACTGTTGTGATTACCTTGGATATTTATTTTTTGTTATTCACATATTTTGGGAAAGAGAATTTAGTAATACTGTGGGGAAGGGAGACAGTCTCAGTCTTGTAAACTGGGCTTTCAGTCTGACAGTCTAGGTTTGCCCTTGCTGGACACATTGACTAAGCTAGTGGACTCCAAATCCGCACTGACCATAACCCTAGCAGGCTCTCTAATCACCTGCGACCTACCGAGCGCTAAGTCACTAATGTCCCTAAGATGCTTAAAACTGAAACAAATTGCACTCGACTCCTTTTTATTCCTGTAGTGATTGAAAGGTTAAATCTCAACACCTGCACACCTGCTCTTTATCTTACCAAGAACAGGACAGGTGAAGTGAATAAAGTTCACCCATTCACCCATTGGATTATCTTGTTACAAAGGCACCTGGCAGTGGGTGGGATATATTAGACAGCAATTGAACATTTTGAACTTTGAACTTTGTGTTGGAAGCAGAAAAAATGGGCAAGCGTAAGGATGTGAGCGACTTTGACAAGGGCCAAATTGTAATGGCTAGACGACTGGGTCAGAGCATCTCCAGAACTGCAGCTCTTGTGGGATGTTCCCGGTCTGCAGTGGTCAGGACCTACCAAAAGTGGTCCAAGGACGGAAAACCGGTAAACCGGCGACAGGGTCATGGGCGGCCAAGGCTCATTGTCCGATCCAATAGAAGAGCTACCGGAGCTCAAATTGCTGAAAAAGTTCATGCTGGTTCCGATAGAAAGGTGTCAGAACACACAGTGCATCGCAGTTTGTTGCGTATGGGGCCGATCAGGGTGCCCATGCTGACCTAATGTTATGGCTGATCGGTGTATATCCATGTGGATATACTGTATATCTTGGATATATATAGGATCCTATATCCTGGATACAGAGATGTGGGTCAATAACTTGGTACACCCCTTTGGTCCAGACTGACAAAATAAAAAAAAATTAACTATTATAATGAACTAAAACTATTATATGGATTATTATGAAATGTGGTACAAGCATTCATGTTCACCTCAGGATGAATCCGACTGACTGAATGAGGGAGCAATCAGTGTCTCACTAGACAGATTAAAAGTTCAAAGTTCAAAATCTTGCTTGGTAAACAATCTTATCTTTTCTAACTCCACTGACATTCTGGGGGTATCTGTATAATCCTTGAATTTGTAAATTACTTGTTAACTATCAATTATTTAAGAGATAATTACCAATCGTGTGTCATTTACTGTGAATTCTGGCTGAGACAAAATCTAAATAATATGAAATAAACTTATTTGGAATTATTTTTATTTAAAGTGTTAACCTCCATATTTTACACGATCAATATGAGGTCACCCTCTTTACATTGAGTGTTGAATGTACCTTCAAAAGTGACTTTCTCTTGTCTCTGACTGATGGAAACCACCTATATTAGCTTTAGATAAAAATAGGAATGTTTCATGTGGCTTCAGGTCACATCTTCTGTCTTCAACTGCTCTTCTGTTTGTGTCCCTGGTGCAGTTCACTGTCGTGACCACCAGAGGGCAGACACAAGCTACAGCTTTAACTGAGTGCTGACAAGCAGAGGGAGAGAACATCCAAGTTTCAACGTGTTTATTTCACATCCTTGGGCTTTGCTCATCAGATCAGTTTAAATAACTAACCCACCGAGCTTCCACATCTCTCTCATGAATAAAGCTGTGGCCCTTAGTGGTGCCTGCACTGTCTCCTGGCAACGCTAGACTGCTCTCTGAAGCTTAATATACAGTCACTCACGCACACACACACACACACACACATGAAAACCCACAAACACACACACACACACACACGGCACGGGTAATAGTTGCGGGTCACAACAGAAACATCATTAGATATCCGGCTGTCAGCCACTTTCTTGGATTCTAAATTGGACGAGTGGGTGAGAGTGATACAGCACAGCCGAATAATGACTCAATTGCATATTGTCTGATCTGTTAAAAAAAAAAAACCCTGGTGTCTTCTCACCTTTAAGTGTCTGCTGGAAGTGAAGGCAGACAGACTTAAAGTACCGCAGGAATCAAGTCGAGTCTGGGCTGAATCGCTTGACTCGAGGGGGGGTGGTGTGGGGGATGGGGTGGTGGTGGTGGGGGGTGCGGTTGGCGCTGAGGGCCCGCTTTCTCACGGAAGTAAGAGTTTAAGAGAGTAAGTTTCACACGAAGGCAAGAGAGAGTATTTACTCTGCTGATGAATTTGTGGTTAATTGTGAGTGTTGGTGTGTATGACTATGTGGGGGGAATGTTAATGTGTACCCTTGGGTAGGGCTGATAGAGAGGGAGACATCCCTCATTAAAGTAATTAGACCTGCAGGAGAGGATCCCCCGGCCCAGGAATAGATATGCGCACCGCATCTACATCCACAGGCACACACCCCACACACACACACACACACACAACTGTGAGGACCTCTCACACTCTAGACAGTAAGACATGCATGCATCTACACAAATACACCAATGCATGCATGCACACACTAAACTACACACGTTTCTTCACACACCACACATCCTAATCCAGTTCTAATTTTAAAAAATTTGGTTTTGCCTCACACGTTAATCCTTCAATATGCCTGAAAACAATATGGGAGTTTTTGGAAAAGAATATCAAACATTCAATACATTGTATGAATACTTTATGTTAGTATTAAAGGATGAATCCGCTTTATTACAACTTGATTCTTATTATTATTATTGTTATTATTTGTGTTATTATATGAGGCCGAGATTAACTGTACCAAAGGAGACACACAGACATAACTATCTCACACTTGTTTTTAACATTTTATGCATTTGAGTTTGGCATAAACAAGTCACTTTGTTTAGAGTGGCTCAAACCTAAGAAGTGGCACATTTTTCATAATGTGTCTGTGGCTCAGAGGTAAAGCGGGTTGTCCACTAATCGGAAGATGGGCGGTTTGATCACCGGCTCCTCCAGCCTGCATATCGAAGTGTCCTTGGGCAAGACACTGAACCCCAGATTACTCCCGAAGGCTGTGCCATCGGACTGTGAATGAGTATTTAGATTAGATCCTGATGGGCAGGTTGGCACCTTGCATGGCAGCCTCTGCCATACAGTGAATTAATGTGTGTGTGAATGGGTGAACTTTGAGCTTTGATGTAGTCAGAAGACTAGAAAAACACTATATAAATGCAAGTCCATTTACTTTCAATCATTTTTAACGAATGTGCACAATGATCGGGGCCATGCGAGGGATTTAGTCTGCTGCAACATCACACATTGCAAATGCTACAACTACTAAAAAAATTAGACACTACAGATGAATAAGAAGAACAAATGTATCGGTAGAATAGTTGCTTGTTTTGTGACTGCACAAAAAAAAACAAAAGAGCCAGCACAAAGCCTTTTTCATGGAAGAGTTTGAGAAAGTCTTTGAAGATGTGGACATGTTACAACAGGAAACGGACAGGTGTAAATAATGAAATGAATGATGTCTTAATTCCATTTAGTTGCTTCAGTTTCATGGTCCTGGTATCGTCATGCTGGTTTCACAGTCACACTGCAATGCAGTTGTGAAAAAAGTCAACATTCCCACCGACGCTTGGTCAGACATGGCCCTATACGCTTCAAACTATGATGTAGGTGGCACCAGTTTTGGGCCATCTTTAATGTCAGTATTTACACCTTTGTTTTTCTAATTACAGTCTGCTGTGAAAAAGGCCTGTTGGCATAGTAGCATTATCATCATGGCTTGAGTGGATCAGAGTGCATCAGTGTTTCGTAACCTCACCGATCCATGGAAAAGCTGGGAGTTTTATTGCCAGCACAGATCTTGCAAATTGCATACATCTGCATAAGCAAAGAATGTACACAATGGCTTATTTTATTATTTTTGTATTCAGATCAATGATCAACTACCCACTTGGCAGCACTAAGTGTATTGCTTATTGAAAGTTGTTTCCCCTCAGTATTGACTAAAGGCAACCTAACCTGTCTCAGTTGCACCAAAATGTGTACAGTCAACTGAGATGTTATAGAAAGATCACAGCCGAAGTTTCCCTCGAGTCTGCTGGACAGACCTGGCAGAGGGATCAACAGTTTTGGGTTGGGGTGTATAGGGGGGGGGCTGGATTCAGTCCGACTTTGTTCACAGCTGTATCATGGATGAGATGGGGAGGTGATCATGAAAGTCTGGTGCTGTTTGACTGTACTTGAAACGGAGGAATCTGGGGAGGAGGAGAACAACAGAGCTAATTAGTCAAGAGGAGCTGACAGAGCCCAGCCAAGTGGCGCAGCGCCAGTCAGGGAGGGGGAGGCAGTGGTGAGGGGCATGGGCATCAGGGTTACACTCATTTATTGGTTTGCAGGTGCTTTATTAAATATCACATATTGTGCAAGCTAATCATCAACTACACTGCAGTTTGCACGGTTAAAATGTATGAACGTGGATCATTATTATCCGTATTATAATCACCCAGTGGTTTTAACATGCTAAAAGGAGATCCCTTAATGAATATTGCCATGGAGATAGCTATAGGCACACAATATTAGCAAAGACCATCATCTTAGCAGCTTCATCATCCTTCAAACAAACAAGTATGACGTAGTCCAACCACATCCAACAGCAAAGGTTGGTTAACTTCTCCCTGTGGTGTCTGTCAGTCATAGAGAGGAAACACATTATAACCATGTTGTAGTCACAACAAAAGGACATCAGCAACAACAACAACAAAGAAGTCAAAATGTACTGTCACCACAACAAGATATTGAAAGTGGAGGGGGGGTGACAGATTATTGATTACCACACACAATATATAGTACACCCTGCTGCAGGGGTACTTTTTCCATTAAAGGTCCCATATTATAAAAAAGTGAGATTTTCATGTTTTTTTATTTATTATAAAGCAGGCTTAAGTCCTATATAAATACTGTGAAAGTATCGAAACGCTCAATCTATAGGGAAATACACACAGCTCGTATTCAGAAACTTTGCATTTGAAACTAGCTGTCAGGATTTCTGTACATTTGTGAGGTCACAAATATACAATATTTAGACCTTTTACACAGATTTAAACGTAAACATTCTAAATATAATTTATCCCTGGTTGCAGTGGATGTGAATGTCACCAGCTGACAGGAAGTACACATGGACCCAAGATGTTGCCTAGCAACGCAATTCTGTTGCAATTTCATCGCAATTCCGTCGAAATGCGCTAAAACAGAGCGTTTCAGAAGACGGTAAATACAGGTATATTCAGGCTGACAATATGAGGAAAATAAAGTTTTTTTTTAACATTACAGCATGTAAACATGTTCTAGTAGAAACACAAAATACAAGTATGATCCTGAAAATGAACATAATATGGGACCTTTAAGGGTCCACATAGGAATTCTACATAAGGCCAGAGGTCCATAACAATGCAATGATATCTCAAAACTACCTGTTCTCCGTGCCTTGGATTGTACTGTATAATTTAACTAAAACTGTACACATTCAACAAGACAGCACTTAGTGGGAGAAATGGCACAGTTTGCCTGTTCCTTTCCTGACACATGTGGCTGCCCAACCCTGTCTCCTAGAAACTCGTGCATTAAAACGGTTGTGGCATTCACAGCACTTGGTTAAGGTCAGGGGGAAAGATCATGATCCTTCCTCATTTGAAAAATCATTAAAAAAAGTAATCGGTGACTTGAAGCACGGAACCCAACATGTTTAGGCTACTTAACCGAAACCACAATCTTTCACTTACCTTACCTAAGCTGTGTGTGGTCAATGCTGCAACCCTGTGTCTTACAAAATGAAGCTTATGCAGATGTTCAGTCAGGAAGACCCTCTTTACTTTCTCATTCATTCACAATCTTTCTGTGTCTCACTCTCACTGGCACCTACAGTACTCTTATCAGCTGACTTTGGGTGTTTCACTCTTAGTTAACCAACCAGATTCTGCAAATTGATTGAGATTGAGATTGAGATTGAGCAAATCATATCATTGCTGTCAAATTTTAAAACTGTTCTCCTCTCTGCTGCTGTCAGTTGTCATTTCAGTACGAACCGATGCAACCTGCTTCCACCCGATCACCTCCAGTCTCCATCATATTCAGTGCCCGGTCCTGCTCTACATCCCTTCATTGGATCCTCAGCAACTCCCTTCACCACCACCACCAGTGTCTCGACTCTGGGGGGAGTATACCTAATCTCACCACGGCATCACTATCCCCTTTTCTACATCACGATGGAGTCTAATCTCCAAAGACTTTGCACTATTCATTTTATCATGCACCATGTAATAAGTTATTGTTCATTCGATTTGCGGTCTCTCCTGATTGAAATTACGTTCCCATACAACTAAACTGCATCCTCAATTACCTTTAGAAGGAAAGTTTTTTTTTCTGTGGGATTACGGTTGCGGTTTTAAACAGTTTTAAACATGTGGTTAACATTGTAAATTGAAACAAAACAAAAAAATGCAACCAAACTACTTGGTTAGGTTTGGTAAAAAACAACGTCATTTGGCTTTTCAATAAGTGTCAGTGTAATAATGTGTGTTATGTAAATTAGTTGACTTTTGGTTTCACAGGGGACACAAACCCTGTCCCCCTGAGTGAAAGTCCTGTGTTTGTTTGTTTTTCTTTATGTCTGTCTCTTCTTCGATTTTCTCAACAACCGTTCATCCGATTGACTTCACACTTGATGGGTGTATTGCTAAGGACCAAAGGTGCAGTGCTCTTGAGATATATATGTCTACATCTACATTCTACATATTTAGTAGTTGTGTGTTATTTACACACTGTGTAGTGTATTGATAGGGAGCCCTATTCACTGTTACACCGCCAAAAGGCATGCACTGCACTAGTTCGTACAACATGTAATAAGGGACACATGGTCCAGTACAGGGTGATTTACATTGTGGTCTGGATCGATGACCTGATCTATCACCTCTACCGTTAAAGTTTGGTTAAGGTTAGGCCACATACACTACTTGTTTAAAGTTAGGGAAAGATGCTGGTCATGCTAAAAAACAACTAATGATGACCGTTGGGTAGGAGACAAGATGTGAACTGTAGTCTCTAGAGACAAAGTCAGACACTTTGTCAACCCATCAGCCTTCTGAGTTTAAAATTATAGAAGTGCAAACCCAGATGAACCTTTTTCCTGAAAACCACAACAGATGATTCAACTGAACAAAACAAATAAAACAAGTTATGTGAAGAATGAACACTTAAACTCTGCCAATTTTCACACCAGGCCAAACAAAAGTAGGTACAGATGTCATATTGAAAAAGAACACAAAAATTGCAGATGCAGGACTTGTAAATCCACACGTCAGAAATGAAATCTCTGTCAAATGTCTCAGACAGCACTTTATTTAAGACAGGCAGCAGCATTTAAAATGACAGAGAGAGAATAGACTGGCAGGGAGGAGTGAAAGCTTGTTTGATTAAGCAGAAGCTGAAAGGGACACTGTAGACCAGCCTGTCAAATAAACTGGCTTTCTGTTACTTGTAGCTGTTATTCACCCTGGAAGCATTTGCTTATGTACTGTTCTTCTGCTACAGAACACATTAGTGATGCGCTGGTCGACCCACAACCAGTGAGTCCCGGTGCCATGACATTGTTCCAACAGCTAAAATTGAACCTTATTTTTCTATTCCAATTATCATTCTGTCATTTCTGTGATAACAGACTTATATGTGTTCATATGATTGTGGTGGTGTATTAGAAAATTAATATAATTTCTGATTAACTAGTACTCCACAACAGTAATAAACATGACCTCTCAAATGAACAATAATAATTCTTTGAACCGAGCACAGGGCTAAAAGATATCAACCCGTGTGGCAGCCTTTCACCAATGTTAGAAGTGCTGCCTGATCCTCACCTGCTGCGGCAGATAAAGGAGTGGGCTTGGTGCATATGAAAAGATTCATACATATTGAAACCACAGCAGGTCTGATCCCGCCCTCATTCATAATCCATATTCCTTAAGAGCCCCTACAACAAAATACCTCTTATAGTGCTCAGCTTTGGCATGCATTACAATACATTCTCCCACTGTTGCCTAGTTTGGTTTGAGGAATGAAGCTGTGTGGCCCAGATACAATGTGTTTATACATGCAAGACATAATGCATTTGTTGCCAGGGTGGCTTTTTTAAGTGGGCAGATAGATAAGGTCAGACGACAAAGGAGAAGGATTGGCAGATTGTGAATAGAGGCACCACAGTTAGGTTATCTGGCTCTGCTGCAACATGCAAAGTATGGCTGATGTTGATGATGGAGGAAGTTGCTAGCACTCCAAAATAAGATGACACGCAACTTGGAAAAGTTCTTGCCTATAACGTTCTTATAACCAGTGTGATAGCACACAGTTGTCTATTTACACATATAGCAAAGGCAGAGCATATGGTTTTTAAGCTGCTAAACATTTGACTTTCTTAGGATGTTTTCTTAAGAAGTCATTTGATACCGTGCCATCGCATCCCTCACTTACCATCAGAACTAGTCTTTTGGGATTTGCTTTTGGAAACATTACACACATTTTATTCTGGTACATAAGCTAAAGCCATTGGCTCCCTGACCAGGAGAACCTGGAATACACTGACAAGATAGCAAGATGGTCTCTAGTTGTTCCTGTACAGGTCAAGCTCGCTGGGAGATCCAGCTAATTTTATCACTCGGCATTCGAGCCATTTTGGCTTCATGCGCCACTGAGCAACTTTCATAGGAATGAACGGGAGCCCGCCTCCAACACTGTATCCAGTAACTTTATACATTCATGGGCTAACCCCCTTAACTTTAATCAGTTGGTGACAGGCAAGACACAGGAACTTGGTTTAGGTCTTGAGGAGTTGTAGCGTTTATTCACCAACAAATAAACTGTACACACACTGCAATGCTACATTCGCATGTATAACATTACTACTACTCGCCGTCACACATGCTTCTCTTTATCTCTCTCTCCTCTCTCTCCTCTCTCACTAACACCTCTAGCACCACTCCCTATCACCGCTAGCTTCACTCGCTAATGGTACTAGCACTGCTAGCTCACTAACTGTTAGCTCTGTTTTGGATGTTTAGGAAGGAGGTGCGCTTGGACGGAAATGGTGAAACAGATGTGCCATGGGAATTTCAAAATAAAAGCGTATCTTAAAGATGACATGTTTTTACTTCGCATCGATGATATTGGAACGTCGATGATTGAATTGATACATTGATCCAGATTGATGAATCGTTACGGCTCTAGTTAGTACGCAATTGAACTGGGTAGTGCAGGAGTAGGGTAAGTACATCCTGCCCAGAAGGGAGTCAGGTGCAACACAACTGACACACTCCACCTTTTTCACCAGTCCTGTGTTCTTCCAGTGAGCACAGAACCGGAAAAGGAGCCTGGCATGTCCAAGAGATAGAATCGTATGAACGGACAGGGCGTCAACCACGCTGCTGCCATATGTCTTCAACAATCACCCCACCGAACGAGGCCGCCGACACTGCCGCGCTGTGTGTTGAGTGTGCGCGAACCACAGTGGGAGGGTCTCTTTCCGCCTGCCTATAGGCTCGGGAGATGCACTCACAAAGCCATCCTGCCATGCATTTCTTAGTTAGCACACAAACAGCTGTTCAGTGCATCTGATAGAGGCTGTGCATTCAACATAACATGCCAACGTACTGACTGGGCAAAGCACATGTAACTTTGTCTCCCTAAACCCTGCATGGGACAAAAAGCATCCAGCTGTATAACCCTCGACCTGAAAGACCTGCTTAAATTCTTGGTAACAAAGGAGGGATTTGGTCTGATGGTTGTGAGGTCACCACAAAGCAGCAAGCATCTGGGGTGCACCAACAGGGCAGTTAATTCATACACTCTCTTAACTGAGGTCAGTACAAGCAGCAAAGCTGTCTTGAATGACAACATTTTCAGAGAGGAGCGCTCCAGAGGCTCAAAGGGACCCTACACCAAGGCCTTGAGCACCAATGGCAGTTCCTACTGCAGGGACTAGGCACGCATCACCGGGCGTAGTCTCCTGACCCCCTGCAAGAACCGCTTCATGAGAGGGTGGTGAAAGACTGGTCTTTTGCCAAAACCCTCGTGGCTGGAAGAAATGACTGCTGCATACACTTTAACAGTGGCATGAGACAGACTTGATCCCACACCGTCAAGTATCTCTCTCCCATAGACACGCATCTCTGCCCTGTCGTTACGCTCCAAGCAGGAGCCTTCTGTTGGAATGTCTCCGTCGTCGAGGCAGCCTGGGAAGAGAGGGCGGCGAGTGAGCGCCGATGGCGGCTCAGCTGTGATTTCTCTTCATCCAGATCAAATCAAAATCATCCTCGGGGCGCGGTGAGTCCCAGACGCACATGACGGGAGCCTACTGCGGCTAGAGACATCACACGGCCTGTGACCATTGCAACACCTTGAGTCAGATTAGCAATTTGGCCGATGCTGCGGTCCAAAATGTCTGTCCGAGAAGGTGAAGGAAAGGGCATTTGGATGGGGAGATGCAAGCAAAACGAACAACACACCCAGATTGTTAGCAAACTGAGTCAGCTGAATTATCTTGTCAAAATATTCCAGCGTCAACTCTGTCACATAGCAGTGGCGGTAAAGGCTTCCTGCTCTCTGACCAGCCAGCTGACCGCAGAAGCAGGTGGGCCGTTGTCAAAGGTGCGGACGCCGGGATAAGATGTCTCCGTTCAAACCTACAGCCTGAGACTGCTCGAAGGCTTGTTCTTTGTGATTTGTTCTTTTTGTTCTTGTTCAAATTGCTGTTCGCTGAAGAGAAAAAGGATGCCTGTGGGGTCCACATGTATTCGGGTAGGTACTTCCTGAATGGGGCCAAATGCGTGCTCGTGATTGGAGGAGAGTATTATTCATAGAGTCAAGTAGAGGACTGAGCCTGTGTGATTTAGAACAGTCCCAATGCTAATAACTCTCAGATTTTTTGCAGCTGAGTCTGGAGTTCTGCCACGCTATAGCTGCAAGGCTCTGCGGTGTCAGTCCGTCCACCACTTTGGTCCAGACTGAAATATCTCAACAACTTATGGCTTGCCCAGAGGATGAATCCCACTGACTTTGGTGATCCCCTGATTTTTCATCTAGCAACACCATGGGGTAAAAATGTATATTTGTCCAACGCTTATAGGTTTATGGCCAATTATCTGAAAAACTAATTTTTAACATTTCGATAAGCCTCAGCTGAACCGCTAATTAGCAAATGTTAGCATTGTCATTGTGAGCATGTTATCATGCTAAAAATAGCATTTTAGTACAGTAGATATGGACTTTAAGTCCTGTTAAAACAAGGACAGTATCAGTTTAATTTATCAGCTAAATGTTCCAGTCTGTATTTCCTCCTCCAACTCTATTTTTCTCCTTCTCGTTACTGTCAGGTACTGTAACAACCATTCCCAACAGCTCCTTATGCAGTTGTATGTCCAGTATATGCATGTATACTGTACAGTATATATGAGACTATATGTGTGTGTGGGTGTGTGTGTGTGCACATTTCTTCATATGAGTGGCGGAGAGCTGATTAACAGAGTGGTGAGCAGCTGAAAAGAAAGCACTTCCTGAAAAACACACCGCATGCAAATGTGTTTGTCACTCTGACAGTATGTCTCAATTAAGGCCCGAAAAGCCGAGCAGAGCCGGTCTGCAGAGCTGCCAGATTCACTGACCCCCCCACCCCCCCACCAACACACACACATACACACATTACGTCCACACACTTTCCTTAAAGCATAACGAAAAAACTGAAAAGGACAAAGAAGAAAGAGCGAAAACTGAAGGGAAGGGGAAAGAGGAAGCCTTCAGCGGTGTGACAGCGGGGGAAATTCTTGAGAGGAGTCTGTGCCGTAAATTGACAACTGGAAAGCCACGGTGAGGCGGGATGGTAATGATAAGAACGGCTGGAGCACACACACCACTGACGCCGGCGCTAGCCGTAATGACAACAATAATGGCAAACAATAAACACTCAGATCCGACACCCCACCGCAGCAGCATCCCCCCCACCCACAACCCATCCCCGTCCGCCGCCCTCCACGCGGCTGACGGCTACTGTGGCACAACTACTGGAGCGTGGTTTATCCTGCAGGAAACACACACATGTAGAAAACACACCAAGAGAAACTGAAACACACACATTATACACATAATGCACATATATATGCAGACTATAGTTACATACATGCAAACTAAACAAATCAAGTGCATAATTACAAATATAATTGGACACACACACATTCTTTGCAGCTGAATATATATATCCACACATAATGTACAACTCCCGTTCACAAACACACACATGCACATATGTACACATAATTACACAAGCAGAACATGCAATGAACACACTTAAAGAATGTCACTATGTGCAGCTATGTGCAACTCACACATAAAATACACACCAAATAGGACACACACACACACACACACACACAAAACACAGATAAACAGATACAGTTTAATAGTATGTGCAGCTGCACGCACACAGACAGAGGAGCTGGGGAGCTGATGGCGAGGAAAGACCGATGATGGCTGATGTGGCGGTGGCTGGCTGGGTAGCCATTTAATTAATCTCCAGACAGACAGGGGCATCAGAGAGAGAGAGGTAAAGGAAGAGAGAGAGAGAGAGAGAGAGAGTGCATAAGGAAAAGATAGAGACAAAAGCAGCGACAGCCACACAGGCTGCGTCTGTCTTTCTGTCAGCCCTCAGGACACATCAGATGCTGAATCTCTGAGGCCCAGTCTCTGTCTCAGAGGAACAACAGTCCTAAGTCTTGGTTTACAGAATGTGGAGGAACGGAGGGATGGGTTGAAGTTTGAAGGGTTGCTGGATGGCTCTGCAGTGAGTTGGGGGGGTCCATGAAGTTGGTCAACCCTATCAACTTTTTCTTTTTTTGCGTTTGTCATGTTACTAGTCTGGTCAGATGGGATGCAAATCTACGGCTGGGCAATGTCACCTGATATATCACAATCATGATTAATTGCCACATTTACCTTGATATCAACTATCTTATTAAATACACCTGTGTGAACAAGATGTCTGCACAGTGGAGGTCTTATTAATTATTTGTACTCAACAATATACAGAAAAAAAAGAATATTAATGTAGCATGATCATAATTCATGACTGAGTAATATTCATGTATATTCAGTAGTTAAAGGAACAGTGTGTGGCATTTCAGAGAATCCATTAGCAGAAATTGAATATTATATTCATAACTGCTTTCATTAGTGTATAATCACCTGAAACTAAGAATTGTTTCATATCTACATAGCGAGAGGGTCCCCTTTAAGGAGCCATGTTGCTCTGCCATATTTCTACAGTGACACTGGCTGTAGCAAGAGCCTTTTTGCATTTTTAAGTTACCTGAAGGCCACCGTAACTGCGGTAACGTGAGCCACAGAGGGCAAAACTATAATACCACCGGCCGCTTTGCCCCTAAAGGTTTTATTATGGTAAGGATGGAGACTGAGCGAGGCTCCCGGGCCTAAGTCGGGTGGTGGGGGGGGGGAGGTATGTGGAGGTGGGCATGGTTGGCATTCAGCTGCAGGAGAGAGAGAGAGAGAGAGAGAGAGAGAGAGAGAGGTGTGGGAGAGGCTCATGAGAGCAGTGCCAGGTGAGTTGATTGACACAGCTGGTGTGCATTATCTAATCAAACTCTCCCTTTAAATGCAGTATAGCATGGTGGAACTTGGATGGCTGAGTTACACACAAACAGGAGCCGGCCACGCAGGCTGTCGGTACCGTGGTTAGACCGGGTGGCCAGAAGCGTAACGTCCAGCAGTTGTATATTTGTGTTTAATGTGTTTGTGTGATCAGCGAGAAAATAAAACTGCCAATGTTCACAGCGATTTGTCCTGTCTGTGCTTGTGCTGGGAGAATCCACGGTGGCAGCAGTCCTGCTACACCTGTCAAGAGGAATACTGGAACTGGAACAGAACTTGACATGTTAATATTCCGGTAATTTGTATGTCATTTCACATGCAATAACAATGCCTTTGTTTGTGTACGCCATGTAATCTGTACTGACTGCAATGCAAACGCATCAGTGTAAATATGCTACTCTAAGAGCTAGTGATGTAAAATAAAAAGTGAGAGAGACTACTTATGGTGAGGAGGTGGGTGGATCAAACAAACACGCACTATCAACCAGGAGACCGGTGTTTGATACTGTTGTTCGTGTCCCAAAGTGTTATGTTTCATTGTTAACGTTTGTATTTGAGTTTACACAATGATTTTAAGCTCAACCATGATGTTTTTCCTAAACCTAACTAAGTTTTTTTTTTTGCCTAAACCTAACTGCGGCCATTACCGTACTTTTGTTGCCTAAACATTACCGCGACCATTTCACGGTAACAACGTGGCGTTAAATGACACACGAGAAGCAGTTTCATAACGTTAAGCCCGTGGCGTATAAATGACACGCGAACAGCCTAAAATCATGACACGCGCAATTTCCTTTAAATGTTGTGCTATATAAACCTTTCCGTGAGATCTGGTTGGTAATTCGTATATATATATATATACCACAAAATCAATTCGGAAGTAATCCACGTAATCATGAACCAGGAAGTATAAAGAGCGACAAACTGTGTGTAGGGACGAGGTCGGGGTGGATGTGTGGGTCCAAAAACCCAGGAGACCCACTTGAAACTAGAAGTCAACATTGATCGTTTGTCACGTAACTGCCGTACTTAAGTAACGTCACTTCCGTAATTATTTTCAAACTACGATTTCTTTCCTAAATCTAACCAAGCTGTTTCCTGTGAAGACGGAAGTTTATCTATTTATTTATTTTTATTTTGAAAAGACTGTACGCATGCAATGACCGGAAATTGACATGTGTTGCTCGACATTCATGGGAGAACGCACAAAAAATGAGGAATAACTTATCGTAAGGTATACGGACCGCTGTATGAGGATACGTCGTAATATTAAAACTCAAGATTATAAAATAAACCAGCCATACAAACATTAAAGGACATTTGCTGTAAAGGCAGGGTGGGCAATCTTGAAAAAAATAGCAAGAGTAAACTAGATTTTTCAAAAATGATCCAGCTGAAAAGCTGAGCCCAGTGTTGCCAACTCTATTCCAATAAAAGTAGCCAGCAGCATTAGATGCTGACTAGCTCCAAAAGTCTCTAAATCTGGCGAGAAAGTCGGCAAGTCGGCAACACTGAGAGTCCGTCACTTCAGGCCTCCCTCCAAAGCCACTCCCCCACTTTCATCATTACAAACATAAACATATCGTGGACGGCGAACATGGCTATTGTTAATACTCGCAGCTAGCAGCTTGTGGAAGGCTGACGTGCAATGAGTGCACGGGCAGAGTAGGCACAGCTAGAAAGGCAGGCAGACAGGTAGCCCATCCAATCATTACATTCGGGCCGAATGAAATGATTGGACGGGTTTATTACAGTCCTGCGACAGCAACAGATACCGGATCATTTGATTTATTGATTGCTTTTGGGATGGAATGAGAATTTCAACTAATATAACAAAAAATGTTCCTAAACTCTTTACCAATCCTTCCTTTAAAATATGAAAACACATCTTTTCTTTTCTGCCTTCCATCTATCCTAAGCTTTAACATATCATCATATCATCATATCAGAGTTTGAAAACCCAGATTGGATTTTAATAAAAGGACTGTATTGGATCTAAATAAATATTGGTCTGCTTTAAATTGCATGTGACCTTTTTTATGTGATTGCACTCTGCAGTATGTGTGTGGACTATTATACTACATGTATGGGCCTGCACATGAGTGTGGCTGTGCTTACCTGTATATGTCTGTGGTCCCTTGGCATGGAGGGCCCGGTAACGGGGCTAATTGGGTGTAAAGGGAGGGGTGTGGGGTTGTGTTAGTGTGTGTGTGTGTGTGTGTGCGTGTGTGTGCGTGTGTGTGTGTGTGTGTGTGTGTGTGCATTGAGACACTACACCATCAGCTGCACCTGATCCGACTGCCTGATTAAGCTGTGTAATCTCCTGCATGAAACAACAGCTGACCAGCTCCCCTGGGTGGTGGCCATACACACACACACACACACGCACACACACGCACACACACACGCACACACACACCGCACTGGTGGCCATGACAGCAGGCACCTTACGTCCCCCGAGGAAGGTACTCTCTATCACACACCTGGTATCTACACCTCTCCTGTCTCAAAGGTGAAGCCTCACAACAGAAAAACAGTTGAACAAACCAGCAGTGGGGTTTTTTGTTTCATGTAAAGGTTTTGAAATCACAGCTGTGATTGTGGTCAAATGAAAACTGATCCCCAAATAGGTCTGGACATATTTGATCTAAACTGAGTTCACTTTTTTGGCAATCATTGACTAATCTTTGCATTAATCCTCAGAAATTAGTAAGAAATAATTGGGTAGTGAACAACCTGTAACCACCTGTAACAACACATTGTTTTATATGTTAATGTATTGGCTCACATTGAGGTATTTCCTTCTGTTAAAACAGGACCTACTGAATGCTGCTTACACAGCTAAAACATCTCGTATAAACCTCTGCTTTTTACTTGAGAACATATTGTAAGCTCTCTGTTATGCAAGGAAAAGCTGTATCCTGTGGTGGACAGTAATTGAATACATTCACTCAAGTGATGGACTTGAGTACAATTCTATGAGGTTGAATATTTCTGTTTTATAGTTCTACTCTACTACAGTTTAAAGGGCAGTTTCTTCCTCCACTACATTAATCTTACAGCCGTGCTATGTAGACTAAGATATTAAAATCCAGTGATGAGCAGAGAAAATATAATGCACCCAACAGAATAGACACTAGTTACAGTAAAACGAGTAACTGTATCTCAGATGTAAATCTGAATTTATATGCTTTTTACTTTCAAGTTTAAAGCTGTTGAAAAAATCACAGAGTTTATGATTTTTAGGCTAAACTTTTAGCCTTTCAGTTTAGTTGTTAAATGATTGCTGACTCCTTGTTTAGCCCTTTAAGAGGTCCAGGAGGAGCGTATCTATGGTTATTCATGAAATCTAATTTGAGCCATGGATTTCTGTACTATCTTGTTGATGTGATGTATATTGGTTGGTTTGTCCTGATATAATTTTATTTTTTAAGATACAATTTTTCAGTATTGGAAAGTATCACTTGAGAAAAGAAGAACCAAGCACGCTGCTCTTGCTCGGCATCACAATTAATTATCACACTGAGACAGAGAGCAGTGTGTGGGATTTTCTTTTCTCAACATTCATGTGTTTCTCGTAGCTCCTTTGGAAACGTGCTGGACATTCTCACTTTATTGTGACATCCTTATTCCTTGACATCGGTGTGTTTTTGTAGATCCATTAAATCCCAAATTAAATCACAACTTAATTGTTTTAAACTTTCTGCACACCGTGTGAATTTTATGACACAGTTATTTGAAACATCAATTGCATGCCGCTGTGGAGAGTCTGGTGTATCAGTTAATTTCCTGTCTGTAGCTTTACATTTCCACAGATTATTTGCAGATTATTCCAACATTACAGCTTTTACAACCCCACTGGAGGTATCTGATGCAGACACACACACACACACACTGACACACACACGCACACACACACACACACACACACACACACGACTCCAATAACTTCCCTCCCTCGGCAGCGTGCTGTGGGAGCTGGTCAGCGGCGTCAGTCAATTGATTGAGCGCAGAGGAGGAGGAGGAGAAGGAGGAAGGAGCCGCAGGCCATGAGCAGCAGAGGAGGTGAAGACCTATCGGAAATCAGTGCACCATGAGCATTTCTGCCCCATATGGGCAAAACATGCGCTCAGAAAGCTGCCACAGCCCTCATGCACGCTGAGAGGGAGAATGTGCAACGTTCCACACTGTCAGGAGTCGAATTCTGATCACTTCTCATTGATTTCATGAAATTAGTCTTCTTGAAATTGAGGTACATACTGTGAAAGACATATGATATAATAATTCAATTCAGGATGACAGTTTTGGCCCATTTACAACAAATTGTATTCACTGCTGACCATTTTCCAAACCATGTCATAGTGTATTAGATTTTTGAATGCTTTCCTTATCTCCGAGTCAGTCGTTGGATGATTGGATGACAACCTACAGAGACTTTGAAATTTGATTGAAACCAGTAATCCATCACAGTAAACATCATGTGTGTTTTTATTGTTGCCAAAGTGTCAAAGTGCAATGCAGACTTTTCAAATCAATCTACACTTTCAGCTGCATTTGGAATGAATAATAATAATGCTACTTTGACAACTATAAAAGCAGATTAGAACCTTACTTACTTAATACTTAGTTTCACTATTCACAAATCTTTTTTGGAATTTGACATTTCAAGGCCAAGTCTATATATATATACAGTATATATACAGTATATATATATATATATAGATCTATATATTTTTTATATAATTATTATAATGTTTTTTTTAAGGAAAGACTCAGAAAAATAATAATGGGTGACCCAATCTTATAAATTTTTTTCTGATTTGCTAATATGCAATTGGATTCGCAAGAAAATTACTAAAACTAGATAGATATTTTAATAAGTAAATATTAAGTTCATGTATCTAAGTAGCACAGCAGTGACCGTAGAATAAAATGCTCTTTTGTAAACTGTTCATTAAAATTGTTGCCATTAAATGTATCAAACTGCAGAGGAATGCCTTTAAGGGAGTGTTAAAGTTAACAGTCATATGAATGTTTACGTGATCTGTAGTAAATTATATAAAAAATGCAAAAAACATGAGTCATGGCCCTTTAAGAGAAAGGTTTGCAGTTTGTTGTGGTTCGCTGTTTAATGGTGCTATAATCTGTGATTCCCATTTATCCGACTGAAAGGTAGAAGTGCAGTGATTATTATTATTATTATATGAATAAAACATAAACCTGGCTTGAGAAATTATGATATTTTTGATTAGAATCAGTTGATTCCTGATGTTTCGTGGCTATATTTCTGAAACTTTCACAATGTCCCCTTTAATAATCTTCCTAACAGAACAGAACAGCCAACATGGGACACAGTTTACACTCTCCACTAAAATCACGACTTGTGAAATTGTTTTACGTTAGCGGCTCCTTAACACAGAATCAATCAGTTTGAACTGCAGTGTTTAATAACTGTTAAGTAGAATCCTCCAAAATAAACGATGACGTGGTCAGGAAGGAACGTCCGTCAGGTGTTTTTCATTTCAAGCCCGAAAATCTCAAATCATGCATCAGTCTGGCCCTGGTTAGTTTACGCCTTCACTCATGTAGCTTTATACCTGCATTTCATTTTCACACTCTGGCTGAACACCAATTTACATCTTGCGTGTTATTATCAAAATGCAAAGAGACCTTCAGCCCCAGCTTCTTCTATAGATACAAGGCAACAAACATTCTCCCACTGCAAACAAAGTTATAGTGCTGTGGTTAATTAGAGCCTATTTATAGACATGGTGGTGGTGGTGGTGGTGGTGGTGGTGGTTGGGGGACTGGGACTATTGAGAGGCTGCAGTACTAGCCAGAGCCTCTGGATGCCAGTGTGGTGCCAGTAACAACGTGCCTGGAGAGAAGAGGGAAGATGGGGGGGGAATTGGTGATGAAAGCGATGGACGAGCTGCTTCAAGGCGAGGAGGAGCTGATGTTCAGAGGCGAAAAAGCGACTGGAATCTTTTCTTTTCTTCGTCTCTCTGTTATCGGGGTCCGGCCGCACCTCCCAGCTCCTCCAAATTTCTGCAGAGTGTGTGTGGAATTGTTCTTTTTTGTCCTCTCTGCCTGTTTTTCCAGCGTGTGATGGAGGTATACCATGGTGTGGCAGACTTGTAGGCTGCCTAATTAATGCTCCAGAGCCTAGGAGGTGTGTGAGTGTGTGTGTGTGTGTGAGAGAGAGAGAGAGAGAGTGTATTTGCACTTCCAGTCGTATGTACTCTGTGTGACTGTGCGTGCACAAGCAGGGGTGTATGTGTTTATGTGTGTGTGTTACCCCCCCCACCCTCCACCCCCCCGGGGCGTGAAGCAGACTGCAGGGGCTGGTACAGGAACAGAGCTGGGATCATGGAGGCAGCACTGCAGGCATCTGCCCCCAGGAAGCAGCACCAGCCCCGCGCAGCTGGCACCGAGGCCTTCATGAGCCAGGAAATGGCACACCTCCCCGACTATCCCCCCACACCCTCCCTCCCCCACAAACACACACACACACACACACACACACTCGCCTCACACACACCCTGTGTTCATCAAACAAGCTAACATCATTGATTCCTTTCGGAGAAAAAAATAACTGTGGGAGAAAACAAACGCACGATTAGGAGGGGTTTAATTTGCTGTTTGTCTGTCACACGTGTCGGATCATTTTTTTTTAAGTCCTCAGCGAGACAAGCTTACATGACAAAAAAAAGTGTGTATTACGTGAGGAATGGCTGTAGTTTGAGTCTCGGGACATTAATTCGTGCCCATTTATCACGTATCGTAGCTGCGAAACAATTCCTGGAGAATTTTGTTCAACATATTTACATACAAAGTTCTTTGGGGAATTCAATAATGGACAATTTGACAATTACAACCTCCTCCTCCCCCCCTTTCCCTCTACACTGAAAACCCTGGATTCCCTAAAGAATACAGCATGCATGACATAAATGCATGTGTATCTATCTACCTCTCCCTGGACTTCATGTAAATGTTGTTTGATTTATTGTTTGCATGTGTTGCGAGTGGGTGTTTGTGTGTGTGTGTGTGTGTGTGTGTTTGCATGCTTGCAGAGCACGCCACCATGCATGTGCAGAGGGCAGGCTCAGAATACATATCTGTGTGTTGTGTGTAGGGACGCCGTGTCCATCATTCTCTGCAGACGGTAGACAACCAGCTGACAGAGCGACAGGCCCTCACCTTGGATTACTCCCATGCTGAGGAGGCTGCTCTGGGCCTGGCCGCCAGGTCGAGCAGGGCGCTAACAGGCCCGGGCCTCAACCATCCTCTCTGCACCCACACACAGGCAGTACTGCGGGGTACAATTAGGCGGACAGGACGCCATACCGCCGTTCACCTGTCAGCTAGACTGGCGACGTGCGTGGGGTGCAAATTGACACGAGTGCCACAACCGGGCCGACAGGAGATCCGCGGCAGGGACAAATCTCGCTAACAAACCCCGGTGTCCTGTCAGTCAGTGCAGGGGCCACCTCACATTGACCCCCCGGACCAGGCGTTGGGCTCTGCCTCTTCCTTGGCGCTCCCCTGGCAGACGCCGGCCACCGCAGGCCCTGTCACTGAGCTGGGATGACATGGTCACATGCAGGCACAGCCAGCACCACCATCAGCCGCTCAGTCATTACCTTCCATCAGCCGACCAGAAAATAGACTGGTAGAATCTGTAGGGGAAAATGACCTAAAGGCCTGACCTGAAAATGGCACAAAAAGCTGAGAGATGGTGCTACTCGCTCCCAAAATAATAGTCTGTGTCAGCGCACCTGGCCACTAGCCACTGGCCATATCAATGCCTCTCCAAACGAGACAGAGGAGCACACACTAGACAGAGATCCTGTCTAAAATTGCCTCTTACCCTCAGTACTGCGGCTTAAAAGAAGAACTCAGAAGATCCAAAGTAGTTTTGCTGCAGCTTTACAAACAAAAGTTGATCATTAGAGATGGAAATGAAAGATAACTTCTTCCGTGCGTGGTCAGCGGAAGAACAGAAAGAGGGGGAAAAAAAACATGATTCCTGACAAAAGATTATGGCAGTGCAGGGAGCAGGAACTCAGCTAATCCTGTTGTCTGACTGCGATCTGCCATTTGGAATGTTGCAAGGGTAATGCACCGCTAAATTTACTGACGTTTGCGCTAATCCATTTAATTCTCTTTTAAGGGGGAAAGTGTTCACATGAGTGAGCGGCGTGTTTTAATGTTGATGATTTAAAGATGGACGGAGTTATGGAAGCGGACAGACCCATGCACGCAGCCGGTCGGCCACGGCCTGGGCGAAGGGGATGGCTGATGCTGTGGGTTAGAGGGTTAGCAGTGGGGATGGGTGGGGAGGGGGGTGGAGTTGGTGGGGAAGTGTGTGTGTGTGACGGGGGGGCACTTCAGGTTGCCAGGAAAGCCATTTTTCCCTATTTCTCTATCATTGTTTCTGTTTCTGTCTCAAAATAGAGTTGGGAGCTGAGGAGGAAGGTAGCACTCAATTAGGCTTTCCATATCCTTTAACACAAGTAATGGTTCTCCATACTGGGGACTATATGGGAGCCAAATGCTGGGACTGTATGCAGGGCCGGTCCCCCTGGCGAGGCGGGCTCATCCCAGCCCATTGTTCTCTATCAGTGGACAAGGCTGATTCCTGTAATTAGCTGTCAGCGCAGAGCCCTCAGCAGCTTAGTGCTGTCCGCTCAAATCAAACTAATGAAATGCAATCCGCTCAAATGTCCTGGATGCATATCTGTAACAGGCCTGCGCACACGAGAGGGGAGGCAGGGGGAGCCTGCGCCACGGCAGGGGAAACATCCCCCCTTTGCCAAACTTAGGATTCAAATCCATGCTCATTAATCCGTTAATTCAGCACATTTTTGACAGCCAATTAATGCGGATGAGGAGTGGGTGATCTGGGCAGGACAGGAGGTGCCTGAGCACGGTAAGAGGACCAGGCGTGAGGGGGTGAAGGGCTAGCGGACCCCAGCATCACTCAACCATTTCATTCTCCATAGCGATCCTGGCAACCAACAAGCCTCAGCGTATAGTAATAATTCCCCTGCACAACGGTAGCACACATATTTATTCTCTTAATCCGTCTATGAGATGATGAGACAGCACTCAGATAAAGCAGACCGCAGCGCTGCCAAGATCTTTCAAGCTAAATTTGACAATTTCACATTAGACTTACAGTAAAAACTTCCAGAAAACAGGGGAGGTAATATCTATCTGTTCTGTGTACATTCTCACACACCGGATGAACAGCCTTCCCTCCTTGCTGGCTGTGTTTAAATGCACATGACAATGTAATTATTGGTAAGAGTCTGCATAAGATACTGCAAAGGTATGCTTCTCCTAATACTAAAGTTGTTATTGCAAGTAATCATGGAGAAATGGCAAAATAGAAAGAAACAGGACAGCATAAGCACTTATAATAATTACAAGGAAAAAAAAAATCTTCTATTGACAAGCCAATATATATGGGCCAATAAAAGTATTGACTCCATATATATCAGCTATACTAATCATTAGATATCAGCAAGTCGCAGGATCCACTACCAATAAGAAAGTAGAGTCGTAAAAATATGCAACCGGATACAGGTTTATTTCTATATGTATACATATAGAAATATCATAGAGTTTGACTTGTAGATGAAATATAAATATTTCTCAGCTGATCATAGTTTAATTTCAAACCTTTCACAGCATCAGTAAACATTAATAAGCCAGATTTAGTTGTCTAATGTACTTTTCTGCTGCATGGGTATTAAAAATGGCAATTTTTTTGGTGACTCAGATGTTAAATCACCTGTCTGAAAATGTTGGAACAAGACCATTATGCTTAATTGCTGTAGCCTATATGGAATATGTTTGAACCGGATGTTTTTATTTAATCTTGTAAAGTTTCATTTTACACTTCTGCTATTTCTGCGTAATTCCAACTGGGAATGGAGGGTCAACATGTGTTACTATTACAGGTTTACATCTCTAAGCAGTGTCCTCTTACTGTCCAACTGTCGTGATCCAGATGAGAGAAGAGAAGAGTGGAAAAATGTGTTGATACGTTTACGGAAGCTGCCTTTAACTGTTACCATTATACTGTGTTATTATGCTATTTCTCTGTGTGTGTGTATATATATATATAGTCTGCACTTTGCCCTGTGTTTTGCCTTTTAAGCCAGGCTGCTGGGCTTGTTGGAGCCATACGCAGCCTGATGGAATATTAACTTTCATTAATTTTATAGACAAAGACAATACCACTAGGCATCAGCCAAAGGTAAAGTGTCTCATCAGTCTTTAAATGTTTAAATGCTGTATCTAATATTTTTTAATCTTTTTGTTTTTTATGTGTGTGTGTGTGTGTGTGTGTGTGTGTGTGTGGTTTCAGGTTAAAAGATATAAATAAAGTACAAGTCTGTTGTAAATATTAATACATTTTCAGGAAGGTATTGTGATAGTTATACGGACATTTAGACAGCATTTCTAATTGTTATGTTAGATAGATTACTAAACATATAAATTAATAGCACTCTTGTATTTTTGTATTGTTATATGTAAGTCAATAAACTATGGCGAGACACCCCAGGCAAAAACATTGTTTTTCATGCACTGGTCAATTTTGAGATTTTGGGCTATTTTGCCTCTTCTTTCAGACTAGTGTAAAGATGGAAGGTGTTAATTATACTTCACTTTTCTATTTATTATTTTCCTAAATTCACCACTAAACCAGTTAGCATTAGATAATGCCCCATTTTCATATTTAAACATATTTTTTCAGAAAAATTGTAATACTAAAAATAATTGTCTTAATGTAAGTAATCACCTGGGGAAGTTTCATGGTGATATCTATTAGATCAATTTTTTACCCTATTTCACCCGTGGTGTTTTACAAAATGTATGAAATTTTCCAATATATTAAAGGTTGTTTTCTCAAAATTAGTTTTTTTTCTCAAAATCTGAGTTATAAATCTTCACTTCAGTAGATACAAAATTTTCCGTTTCATTCCTATCTATATTCTGAACTGTTTTTTTTTTTCAGAGGGGTTTGTTCATATATGATTCATAGCCTGATTTAGCCTGACAGTATTTTCTGATTAATGGAGTGATAAAAAGAGATATCCAAAGTTCCCTCTGTAAAAACCTTTGACTCTAATATGTCAGCAAAATAAAACAATTACTTTGAACCTGTCTTTATCCAATGGTCAGATTTCTGTTCTGGAAATGTATGCAAATTAGCACATTTTTAATGAGATAATGCCTCATTTACATATTTAAACATACATTTTCACTTCATTAATTTTGTTTAACCTATTCACCCTTAGAATTGAGCATTTTGAAGATGAAATTGAAGCTTCCATAATGCACATGAGCAGAATAAAGCTTTATATAAGTACAGCGTCATGCTCTGCTCTTATTTACGTGTGCTGACTCATGTTGCCAGTGAAATGAGAGTATTCTGTCAACGCTGACTGAAGCAAAATCCCACTTAGCTCATTCAGTTTGTGTTTACATGTCTCACTGACATCGTTTAAATCCCATTTGTTGTGCACGTTAACGTGTTTGCGGCTTCAAATTATGCTGTCACTCACTTTATTCATCTCTTCCCTTCACCTCTCCTGCGAGGAAGGAAGGACAGAAGAAGAGATCCCTATGTCCTTCCTTCCTCTTCCCTTCCTTCCCTTCCTCTCCTGTGCCGTGCAGGCCTTTGTGTGTGTGTGTGTGTGTGTGTGTGTGTGTGCAGTGTGATGCGGATGCGATGGAAGCCTGGGGGCATTAAAAGCAGCCAGGGTTTTGCCGAAGTGTTGGTGGGCCCGTGGTCTCCACTGAGCCGTGATCAGATGGGTCTGGGCCGCTCGGGGACTCGGCCTCGGGCGTTTGACAACACCGCCAGCCCCGCCATGTGTGAACACTTGTTCTCTTCAATTAAAACAGTCATCTGAATATTCCAATCACATTGCTTAATGATAGCTCTCCGCCACGCATGCATGAAATCGAAGTAGAGGTCAATCAGCCCCGATGAGGAGCCTGGATGGGTGGACGGGCTGACCCAGACGCAGAGCCAGCAATCAGAACTGCTCTCAAATATCTAATTAGTTTTCAAACTGGCTAAAAAAAGTACGGAAATGTATAGTAGTACAGTGGTTATAATATCTCTGGCATATGACTGTTTGTAGGTATACTTTGCATAATATGTCAGACAGACACTGACACTGCAGATTGGTCAGTTGCTAATTTAATTACTACCACTGTGAAAATGTATGGAATATATTTGTATATAGTTGTATTGCGGATCCTGTAATTATCCATTAGTTTGTCAGCTTTTTCCAAAGTTTTTTGGTCTCAGTATTTCCATGACAGCAGCAGTTACGGAGATGTCAAACTGTCACGTGAATTTGACTGGAGCTTGTTTTGTGTTCTGTTTTGACAGAGCTAAAAATGTATCAGATGGGGATTATGACAGATTTCAAATTTAATTTATTTAGTACTTTATTACCAAAATACACAGAAAATAGCAATATATAAGCCGTAGAAATCTAGCCTGACTATCTATCTATCTATCTATCTATCTATCTATCTATCTATCTATCTATCTATCTATCTATTCAATTCAATTCAATTCAAGTTGGTATTACATTATATATTCTATGTATATATATACTGTATACATACCATGTGGTGTTTGTGTGTGTGTGTGTGTGTGTGTGTGTGTGTGTGTCCGTGGTCACAGCTATTGCGAATTTACGCTTGTTCTTAACCATAGTTGTTGACCATAGTAGTCTCATTTGCTTAAATTGGTCATGGAGGCATCAAAAGACCGTTAACAGTGAAAGCTCCTCATAGCTGCTTTAATGAATAGCCAGGTATCAAGCAGATGTACAAACAAACTTTGACTGCTAGTGTGCATTTGTTCATGTTTAGCCCCAGTGGGGTGTTTTGTATTGGTTATCAGGAATCTCACAATATATGTTTGAGTATAATTAAATTACATTGACGCACAAGACATTGAAAAACTTTTAATGCACAATATGGGGCCAAAAATGATGTTCATTTTCAGTATTATTTGATACATATTCTTTTTAATATATTTTTAACAAAATTATATATATATATATACATATATATGTATATATATATATGTATATATATATATATTTTAAAGAAATAATTAATTATTTTGTTTTTATTATTATAATCTTTTTAATTATTTTCTTCTATCTTGCTATGTAGAGAAAAAAAAATATTATTTTACACATTTAACTGAGACTTGCAGACGAAGGACTGAAAGCCACGAAGCTCGAAGCACACAGACTGCATCTCAGAGAACTTATGGGTGCCTTTAGTGACATAGTGAAGGCTGAGAGATCTTCTTATATCTCTAATCTAATGTCTTCCAGCAAGTGAAATCCTGAAGTCCTGTTTGATACTATAAACTCTATTGTCTCTTCCAGCACTCCTAACTTATCAATCTTCTCCAACAGTGACTGCAATATCTTTCTTAAAGGGCGTGCCCATTATTATTATTATTATATATAATTTTGTTACTTCCCAGTGATGTTCCATTTGTATTCAAATCCAAATATGATTTTTTTTCATTCATGCATGCATTCAAAGTATACATGTTTTAGCATCGAAATGCTATTTCCGCAAAACTTCTTCCCACGTGACCCGATTAAGGTTTCTGCATGATGACGCTGCCACTAATAGCAGTGAATTAACGTTACATACAGTAACTTAGATGGCGGTCGGCATGCTCCCAGTTTGGAGAAGCAGACAGGAGTACCGGCAGGAAGCTAAGCAACGTACTGCTGTGTGGACGCCACGTTAGTTCGGATCAGACAGTCACACAATAACACAAACAAACTAACCAATCGATACAGCGGTAGACCAGAAACTCACGTGTTCTGTGAGGTAAAAATACTGTTTTTGTTCATGGAGTCTGGTTTGGCTTTGAAGACAGCTGATGGCTTTAGTTCACCTTTGGAAAGGGCTGTCTGATGGCGAGGTAAAGCAGTGAAAATAATCCAAATATACCATACACTTAAACTGATATTGAGTAATTTAAGGTGGCTAAAATACCTATTTCTGCTGCTCCCGTCCACAACCGCTTTACCTCATCATCAGACAGCCCTTTCCAACGGGGAACTGAAGCTATTATATCATATATGGCCACTTGAGGCTGGCTCCAAAAGTGAGACAATCCCCACAGACGCCCATGCTAAAATGTCCGACTTTACAGCAGAAATAAACATGTTTACAGCCTGGTACAAAACATGGTTGTGGTCTCTGTTTTCCCATTTTTGGATTAGCCGTTACTTGGGCTGTGTCGTCACCGCCAAAATGGCTACGACCGGAGCCACCCACTTTTAGATTCACAGCAGCTCTTCAGAAAGCTATGGGTGACATCACAGAGACCACGTCAATATTTTATACAGTCTATGATACAACCCCACTTCAAAGAATCCAAACTAACCCTTTCAGTTGTTTCCAAATTTAGCATAGCTAATGTTGACTCAGCTAGTACGGGCGTTCACATTATTCATAACCTTATTGATTAGCTTTGATTAGCTTACTTTTGTAACCTACGTCACTGCTTTTTGCAACGGCTGAGTTGGCGTTTCCATTTGAAAAGCATAGAATAGAAAGCAGATGGACCTTTAATTATTTTATTAATAATGTTGTAAATGTTAGGGCAAACACCTCACCCTCGTCCAGTCCACTCACTAGTGGTTACTCCATTCCAGCCATCTTGGACTCCTTTTGTCCTGTGTCCATAGATGATATTGCATCCTTGTTAGGACCCTTCTCGTGCCCACTTGATTTCCAACCTCGGATGTTTTTAAAGTTTTTTAACCTTGTCGGCCCTTGCATTGTGATACTTGTTTCATC
Source organism: Sebastes umbrosus (assembly GCF_015220745.1). Taxonomy (NCBI): domain Eukaryota; kingdom Metazoa; phylum Chordata; class Actinopteri; order Perciformes; family Sebastidae; genus Sebastes; species Sebastes umbrosus. Next base: position 7,546,243 of record NC_051276.1, read on the forward strand.
AAGGTGCATCCCCACTTATTTTAAGCAGGCTATTGTTCAACCATTGTTGAAGACACCAAACCTGGACGCCTCCCTGCCAGAGAACTGCAGGCCTTTTCCTAAGCTCTCTTTCTTTTGAAAAATTTTAGAAAATGTTGTTGAAAAGTTCAAATACTGGAACTGCACAGGGTGTTTGATAAATTTAATTATGGCTTCAGTAAACTATTCTCCACTGAAACAGCTCTCATTAAGGTCTATGATATTTTAATGGCTGCAGATGATGGAGATTGTTCAGTTGCCACCTTGTGAGAATGAATTGGAGTATACTTCTCCTCCTATCTCTCAGAGAGGACTCTGTCCGTCTCTGCAGGTGAATATGTGTTAGACACAGCTGCTTTGCCATGTGGCGTTCCCCAGGGATTGGTCTTGGGACCGTGTGAAAAGGTTGCCTGTCTCCCTTTTCATTGGGCCCTGTTACCCAAAATGAACAGTTTTTTTTTGTCTAAACAGTATTTTGTGTGATTAATTGTTGATTTCAGTCCAATGTTTCAGTTCATTTGATATATTTGTATAAATGTGTGCCCTGTAACTTAGAGATCTTGTATTATTGGTCTGTTCATTACTCTGTGTGAATTTGGATGCTTGCTCGGTTTTCCTCACCCCTATACTTACCTAGGTGGTAGGTTCCAGTTAGGTGAGACCGAGAAGATAAAATCCCATTCAATGGAGTAAGAGGGGGAAAAAAGGAGGTGGCAGCTTGTTGGGCGGCTGCAGCTTTCTTTTGTTTGGTGTTCTTTGATTCAGTTTAAATGTAGTTTCATTAAATTTCCCGGGTTTCATTTATTGCTCTTTGTTTCAGTAAACTTTTTGTTAATAAATGCCACTTTTTTTTGCGTTCTCCTGCTTATCAACCTGGTTCTTCAACATCCCTTTTTAATGTTTTCTGGTGCCAAACCACCTCATCTGCCCTTTGTATGGGGTGGTGGCACTACTATTATATGTATATATTCACAATATACATGCTGTCACTAGGACAGATATCAGTAGTTGTAGCAACATCTATCATTTGTATGCTGATGACATCCAGTTATATTTTTCATTTAAATGTGATGAGCCTCATCACGCTGACTCAATCATCGATCATGCCTCTTTCACCTAAGAAACAGCCAAACTTAGGTCTCTTGTGTCAAGAAATGAAATTGAGATGTTAATACAAGCTTTTATTTCGTCACGTTTGGCCTGCCTTATTTCTTGTTTTACCTGCCTTAATAAATCCTCCATGCACCATTTACAAGCCATCCAAAATGATGCTGCTAGGCTCTTATCATGATCCAAAAGCATTGCACTGTCTTCCAATTAATTCTAGAATATATTTTAAAATCTTGGCGCTCTTTTATAGAGCCCTTCATGGCCAGGCTCCACAGTACATCATGGAGCTTCTGCATCCCCACACCAGCTCTTAGGTCATCTACCCAGGGTTTTCGAAATGTACCTCGGACATGTTTTAAAACTCGGGGAGATTGTGCTTTCCAGTCAGCAGCCCCGAAACTTTGGAATAGTCTCCCAATAAGCTTTAGGTTTTTGAATTATTTTGACTCTATTAAAAAGCAACTAAAACCCATCTGTTCAGACAGGTATTTAGGTAGCGTGTGGTATGTTTTAACTTGTGTCTTATGTCTGTTCCCCTTTGTTTTATTTATTTGATTGTATTTTGATTTTATTGTATTTCATTTCTTTGACTGTGAAGCACTTTGTGACTGGTGTCTGTGAAAGGTGCTATATAAATAGCTTTAATTGCTTGCTGGTAGACATGCAGTGCAGTGCTGTAAAGAGCTGCCCTACATGCTAGAAATCTTTCTGCCCCACCGCATGCAGCTGGCGCTCTTTTTATTTCTTTTGCCCCTGCCCCTCTGACAGCCTGAGTCCGCCACTGGATCTGGATGTCAATATTCATTACCATTAAGACTGTCACGAACAACACTGATAAAACATCCACTTGTATTCCTTTGTTTTTTGTTTCATCACAGATAATCATTATAATTTACCACAGTGTGTGTGTTGCTATGATCCTTGCACATGGGTCTGTTGCACTGAGAGCACAAACTTTATTTACTTTTTGATCATTGTAGTGAACTATACTGATTGAAACTCTAAACTTTCATGTGTCACGACAGTTGTGATATGGAAGTCTTGTAGGTGAAATAGTGACCTTGGGGGTCTGCAATAAAATGTTCCTTATTGCAAATATGTAAACAAATCAAAGGTTTCAATCAAATTCCATTGAGAATACATACGGGTCATTTCTGACCCATATTGAGGTAGTGATACAAAAATGTTTTTTATGCAAAATTAAATAAAATAACATTAAAATAGATGTTTGTGATGTTAAAAAAAACAACTAATGTGAGAAATTCATGAAATATTAGGTAATAAAATGCAAAGATAATAAAGAAACAAATACATTTTCTTGGGTTACATTGAAATTGAATTTCAGAAATTGAAATTAATTTCTATGCAGGTAATGTTTATATCCATAAGATGTACTGATTCACCTGTGTGGGTGACTAAAATAAAATGCCCTGATGTGTTTGTCAAGGCATTATTTACTGCTTTATTTCATGTTTTGAATAAAATAATTGTTAAATATTTATCTGCAAACTAAGTAGTAATGTGTTTTTGATACCTTCACTTCTTTACATTAAATCATACATACATTTTGCTGAAATTGATTGGATGTGGCACAGCCTTACGTAGAACATATTCCACCAGCCGCCACTGGTGTAGACCCCGCTCACACCAGCGGCACTTTGCTGTTCAGTTTTTAAATATTATAAAAATAAAGTCCCAGATTATGTAACCTATGCTTCGCAGTCTTGACAAAACTTGGATCCGGTCTAGCCACGACTCAAACAACCGGCGATTCTCTCTCCTTTGAATCCAGATTTGGAACATCAGTGCCTTCTCATTAAATGCGTTGGAAATTCACTGTTGCGCTTGAAATTAATGTTGATCGGTGCCAAATTTGATGCACATAGAGCATACAAATCAATACATTATTGGGGGGGGACAATTTGATACTTTCTGAATATTAGGAACATATATATTATATATAAATAATATAAACAAAATCGTACCCCCCAAAGTGTATTGTGATTACACACACCCAAAACCAGATTCCATGTGTGTGTGCCTGCATGTAAACTCTGGCGGTCTCTTCCTGTTCCTCTCTCCGGGTTGCCAGCGCGGGCCAGGCAGACTCCTCTCTGATTTGTTAAGGTAATGATCTAATCTGCAGCCATTAGGGAGAGCAGCCTTTAGTGTTTAATGTGTGGCCAGGTGGTCCAGCTGCCAAGCTCCACAAATTAAAGGGCTCGGGCTCGGCAGTAATGAGTAATGAGCTGTATTTAAAAGCTGCCATACCTGAGCCCGCTCGGCCAGGCCTCAATATGGCCAGGTTTAAATGAACAACTTGACTGCGTTTTCAATTCCCTGTGCACAGCTAGTCTACACACACACACACACACACACACACACACAGACACACACATGCACACACATGCTAAGAATAAAATACTCACACACACCTCCAGTCAGAGGGATGTGAACATCTCACTTTTTAGACATTTTAGTGACTATTCAATAAAGGAATAAAAATGTACGAAAAGAAATAGGTTACTCGAAATGACCCATATTCCAAATCCAAATCATAGATATTAAATTTTTCTGAGCACTTCAAGAACTTACTCGTACTTGAATGTGTGTATGTGTGTGAATGGGTGAATGCTGAGTAAAGTAGAGTAAAGCTCTTTGAGTGGTCGGAGGACTAGAAAGGAGCTATATCCATTCATACAAATCAAGTGTAAGTAAGGTTTATAATTATTGTTTTTTTTTTTTTTTCAAAAAAGATCAAGAATGCATCAATGAATGTTTTGTAATTTCAAACAAGGGGAGGAATTGGATAAAGATAATCATTAAAAAAATCCAGCAGCTCAACTGTGCTTTTGGTTTTTGTCTTCACTATTACTTGAAGCATGTTCTGAGCTGCTGTGCTTGTTGCTGTAAACTGTGATGAGTTATAACAATAACTAATGGATAGAAAGTTACTGAATGGAAAGCAATTTACTGTAAACCTCTGCTGAAAAACTATATTTTTCAGTGAATCATAATACAAAATGATTAATATGATGAGCCCTGAATAAAGGCAAACATGCTTTACTTGCTATATACTCTACATCTATAAATACTCACTAACACATGCAGTCACTTCAGAACACCAATGTAGGGATAAATTACTTAATGACTTGATGTGAGGGAGATTTCTGTTACTGTAGATGCTGCTCAACTCCTATCTCATGGGGAAGCATATAAATAGTACGACATTTCCGCATGTCATGTTAACACATTTTATGCTTTTCACGTGTCATTTACACGCCGCGGGCTTAATGTAGTGAAACGGCTTTTTTCACGTGTCATTTAATGCCACGTCGTGTCATACATACAGCATTTGGTGAGACCGACCGGGCTGTGCTGCTTGTGACCGAGAGGTTAGACAATAACTTAAATGTGAAAAGATTATTTTGTCAAGTTAGAATCTATGGTCTGAAATATCTGTAGCCTAACTGCTGGGCTGTGTAATGATAAATACCATGGCGCTGTCCGTGGTGCTGAAGTAGCAGACGGATTGAGTTCCGCCCTTTTGACAGTTTCGTCTTGTATCTATGATATTCTCTAAAGTATACAGGGTATTTTTTTGTTTTTTTGGGGGTGGGGGTATTACAAGACAGAACCAAAAGAGTCGTTCATGGGGTGGTTTGTTAGTAGCGCATGAACAAAACGAACGGGGTCTGTCCCCCCGTTAAAAATGACCAAATTGCCTGTTTTTGCATTTTTGTATGATGTTCACTTCATAAATAAGCAGGGATCCTAAAATGTTGGTAGCTTTTCATCCCTCTAGGTTGATGATTCTGATCAAAACAAAATGTGATTCCAGTGCCTGTGAAGGTCCTCCCTTCAACATTGCTCTCCCACATTGATATAAAGGTTGTCATTCAAGACACGCCCCGTCCGTCAGGAAGCACCTGAGCTGAAAACTTCTGTGTTGAGATGGAACTAGACAGAGAAAACAGAATATGGGGCAAGAGATCCAGTGATGTACACTCCTGCAGTACAAATGGAAGTGATGCTCATCTGTGTGTATGTGTGTGTGTGTGTGTGCGTGTGTGTGTGTGCATCCATCTCAATCTTCCGTGGATGGAGCGATGCCTGTCCCCAGTCACAGACTATTCCTTCTGGGTCAAAACTAATTGGTGCGGCAACGTTGAGACTTTGCTCTGATAATGACCACAAGCACTCCGGCTGCTCTCGCATGACCGACCTAGCGCTGCCGACCCACTCCCTTCTGCCCCTCCCTCCCTCCTTTCCTCCCTCTGCAACCCACCACCCCTGAGCACACTTACACAGGCCAGTGCCGGGGCAAAGGATATGGAAGAGGGAGGGGGGGAGAGAAGTAGCCGGAGCTAGTTTAGACAGAAGACAGGAAGATGGAACATATGGGGGGAACACACAGAGAAAGTAAGGTTATCCTGTGTGGTCGGACATTATGCACAGACGCTGTTATTCTACCACAGTCCATCAGTTCAGACTTCAGTGCCTCAGAGGTATTTAGCATACAGTGATGCCTGATCGGTAGGTGGACTAAGGTTTAAAATGAGGTTTAGTTATAGAGCATAGATACTTAAAGACGTAGTTATGCTATATCTATTTTCAGTGAAAATTGTTTGCTAAGCAAATGCACTGCTTGGCTACAAGATTCATGATGCAGCACATACAGTGTCATTAAAGGAATAAAGTGAATCTGTTGCAGAGCAGCAGAGTCAACAAGTTTTTATGCTGTAATAATTTAGGAGGGATGAGGTCTTAAAAGTTCATTTCAAAGGCTATGAATAACTGTGACACTGGTAGGTTGGATATCATTAACCTAATAGTATTTCTTTGTCTTGGGTTGTAGAATAACTGATATAAGAAATTATTTTTCTCTCTCTCTCTCTCTCTCTCTCTCTCTATATATATATATATATAAATCTTTTCCCACCCTGGGAACTGGTTAAAGTGATGAGCATAATAATAGTCAGGTTCTACATTCCCATATTTAATGTTTTATTAAGACACAGATAATGACACATCCCATATTAATCTGAAGTAAGCTTGATCTAAAATGAAACATTTTATGTCTCACCACCAGAAACGTGTTTATGCTTTTGTGTTTTCCTGAGTGACTGTGAGGAAAATGAAAGTGAAGAAATGCTGTCACAGAATTACTTCCCTAAAACTAAAACAGTATGTTATTGGCAGTGTCAGAGCCATAGATGAGACAATAAAAATGTCTTGTTTAAAAGTGTTTACTAGCAGTAAGTTACATAACACGAAGTAATGAGTGAAACAATGCACAGCAGCGGCCGTGAGCTAGCCAGTGGGGCAAGCTCACATGCACTAATTGCACGCACGACCGGCCCGTCTATGTCAACAAAGCACAGAGAAGCTCGGTATTGATGGATTACAACACACAGCACCTGCAGCACCTTGGGAAACCAGGGCCCCCTCCTGGAGTCAGACCCAGGAGGGAAGCTCGCCGGCGAACGTCTGGTGGCTGAGCCGTGACCCACGGGGCTCGGCTGGGCACAGCCCAAAAGAGGCTGCATGGAGCTGCCGTCCTGTGGGCCCACCACCTGAAGGGGATAGGCATTGGGGTATTGTAAACTAGGCAGCAGGCACAGGTGGGAACCGAGGCATGCTACCCTCTGGCATCGCAGACTTGTTCTATAAGGATATGGAGCGTCACCTATCTAGCGGGGATGAAATTGGAGCTAGTGCGGGGGTGGAGCAGTACCAACTAGATATAGTTGGGCTCAACCCTATACGAATAGCACTGGTTCTGGAACCAAACTCCTGGAGAGGGGCAGGACTTTCTCCCTTTCCGGAGTTGCTTAGGTTGAGAGATGCCGGCAGGTGCTGGGGATACTCCCAATGGATCAGAGGGTGGGGGAGGACCAACGTCTCCCACCTACAGAATAATTTCTGGGTAAGGAGTAGCAGCTAACTTTAGGTAAAGGTGCACTATATCTACATGACATCATATTCTCTTTGCCCACACTGTCCCCTCACTGTTTCCCATGCAGAGGACTGGTCTTGCAGGACTCATTTTGAGATAAACTATCGAATGACATGTGATACAGGCAGATATTAGTTTGCAGTATTCTAATCAACTTCAGTCCCTTACTTCTGAGAGCTGGACAAATTGAGCTTTGTAGTTAAAGTGGATATCTAAAGCATATATCTGACACAATTCTTTAGGCAAACAAGGTGAAAAACTGAAAACAATCATCTACTTTTTACATAAAAGCATTGCACTTTGCAAGTTTGGTCAAGTGTTGTGAAGGCGGGCCACTCTTTCTAACAGTAACCTTGACCTTGTAAAACTCTGAGTCATCTTTTTACACTTTTCTCATCCTTATGCCTCTGCAACCCCATCCCCACCTTCTTCTCTGTATCTATCAAGAGCCCCCCACAGCTGATACAGACATCCTGTAAATCAGCTGCTACCCCCACCCTACCCCTCCACTAGCCCGATATTAAGTCCTTTCCCCTCCCAGCACCGCCCGGCTCTCTGCTGTTTAACACGACAACAGCCCAGAAAATAAACAGGGACATTATTCCACACCGCTACCCAGAGAAACAGTCCCTCTTTAGCCCAACAGCCTCCTCCTCCTCCTCATCTCCCCCCCTTGTTGTTTTCTCCGTCTTCTTTCACTCATGCATGTTGTACTGTGGCTACAATGTGCGAGCCGGGCTCAGGGTGTAATCCAGTCAGATCCTGTGAATGCCTGCCGGGGGGAGTATCGCAGTAACTGTGCTCCCATGAGGAAGGGGAACACATATACACGCGTATACATTCTCTCTCTCTCTCTCTCTCTCTCTCTCTTTCACCACATGCCCTCTTTTCCTCAACCCCAGTCAGGCAGCGCTGGCTAAGTGTATGCACCTGGCAGAGGATGTATTTCTCGACCTGCTGATTTACATGGGAGTTAAGCTGCTGTGATGCATGGGGCTGAAATGTGTGGGAGCGAGCAGGCATGTGAGACATGCTGGAGTTCAAAGCTGCTCAACAAGACAGGGAGACGGAGGGAGGGAGGGGCTGAAGCATGAAGCGGGGATCGGGCCTGAAGATTGAGAGAGTAGACGGATGGATGGACTGAACCAGTTGTTTGGACTTCCCCTGTACTGGCAGAATTGTGGACTTTATAGGCGTATCCATACCTGTGAGGTAATCCACAATTCATTAAGTTTGCAAGGGGTCTCACTTTCTGTCGACTTTCTAGAGAGTCTGCTGTCTCAGCCCGGTCGCAGTAAATGTGTGTAAACGCAAGTCATTTTGCGTGCAATAAGAACGGCGTTCTTGCTTTTGGAGTGTCATTTGTACGCCATGTAGTCTGTATTGACTGCACTGTAAATAAATCTGCGTAAATATGCTACGCTCAGAGCTAGTGACGTAGAATAAAAAGTGAGAAAGACTGCTTATGGTGAATGGAAGGGGAGGTGGATCCAACAAACACAGGACTGTCAACCAGGAGACCGGTGTACGTGTCACAAAGTGTTGTTGAGTTATTTTGAAGTTACATTAGGGATGTTTGTGATGTGTTTTAAAACTTCCTCTACATTGTTTCCGCACGTATGTTAAACCTTACCTAAAAACGTAAACATAACTAAGTGATTTTGCTGCCTAAACCTATCTGCGGCCGTCATCGTAATTTTGTTTCATGGCATAAAAATGACACGCAAAAAGGCTCAAATATATTCTCATAACAGCGGAATGATGCGGAAGGTCCTTGTAATATCGTGCTATTCATACGCCTTCCAAAGAAATCGCTCTCTAAAAGTGTGGCAATCTACCAGCGGTGTGGACTCGAGTGTCACGACTTGTGCTTCAGTCAGATTCAAGTCATGCATCTGGCGACTTTAGACTCAACTGCATGAAAACAAAAAAAAGATTTGATATCCTTCCTAAGCTCAAACATTTGAAATCTTATTAAATTCTTTAAAAAGTGTGCAGCGAATCAACTTTCAATTTTCTTGACGATGGATATGCTTCAAGCCGACAGCAGCCACATTGTGCAAGGAGGAGTGAAAGGGGCAAAATTGGCAGGGCACACTAGCAGAATGACAAATAGTGACTTGTTTGACTTGAAAGTCAAAGTTTAGGACTCAGACTTGGCTGGGGATTTACCTGTCTTGACTTGAGACTTGACTCAGAACTTTACTCGACATTGGGGCTTGCAAAATAATGACTTGGTCCAACCTCAAACTATTAAGAGGCCACAGAGACATCTATTTTTCTTTATTTTTTTTATGTATCCGTTTATGTAGCAAGGCTTGAGATTGCACACAAACATGTCAGAGTGAATTCTCTTCATAGTTGTTCATAAAAACGGAGATGGAATACAGGGTCAAGATCTCACCATTTGTCTCGACCGAGATGCTAAATCCCAGCTCATATTCCAGTGAATGAACTCACATGAACGAATGGATTGATGGATAAAAGCAGAACAGCGGAGATAGCGTGTGTCAAGATCCCTTTTGTGGCAACTTTACACCAGAAGGTCTCTGAAGTGTCAACATCACAGTTGACCACAGAAACACTCCATTTATCTGTTCCATATGTGACCGTTGCCTCTCCACATTTCCATATGCCGCGCTCTATCACAGCCATCACGTTCACTTCTCTTATCAAATGACTATGACTGCTGTTCCTCCCGGGGAACATCTTACACTTCATCTTGCCTAATAATAACGTATTGCTCCCATCCTGCGGCACCCCGGCGAAGTGAAGGCGACACCTCAGCCGCCACCTGAAAACATGACAACAAATGGAAACCAATTAATCATCGGATGGGACAGCAGAGTGAAAGGGGAGGCGGAAGTGAATAATGAAAGGTAGGGGGGGTCTTTTAAAGCTTTATGACATTCCTGTGTAGATGGAGGTGGGGGTCTGGTGGGGTTGAGTGGTCTCTGATGTTCCACAGTGGTCCCAGAACCCCACTTTCATTAGTGGACTGGCCCATAAAAGGGCACCCACAGCACCTGACTGCCGACCCAGCCAGCGCCGGCCCCCCTCTGCCTCCTTTGCTTACTGCCTGCCTCCTCCGTGCCGCCTGCCCTATAAAACATCTGGTGACACAAGACCTTGACTGTTTCAGCTAAGTCTGCCCGCCGCACTCGTAAACAGTCTCTGGTCTAATGCAAGACAGAAGTGGCGTGACAGTCCCGGGGCCAGACCAGACCAGATCCAGCGCTCAGCGTATACAGGAGACGGCGTTCAGCGTCTGCAGCCCAGGATGCATGAGGTCTGGTGTTTACCCTAACATCAGATAAATCAGCACACAAATAATACATCAAACACACTTGGGAAAACGCATACACACACACACACACACACACACACACGGTCTTATTATAGGCGACGCTTAACAGGCTGCTTGATTGGTCCAGAGAGAGCCGAGACCTTTCCAGGTAACACAGCGGGAGGCTCCGGCCCTCGATTAGCCAGCCACTCCTTCTTAAGCACACTGCCGTCCATTGTCAGGCTAAGCAGTCACTCACATCAAACAGAATGCAATGTACAAAAAAGTGCAACAGCTTATGAGGGGAAAAGGGCTGAGCTCAAAGAGAGATTTCTGTCCATATTTAATTTAAGGCAGGCTGCTGTTGGGGAGGCTGGGACCGAGCGGATCAAAGGCCAGTAGCGTGCTGCTGCAGCTCCTAACCACTTAGCACCTTTTCACTGCCTTTGATCTGATAATTAAGAGGCTACTCCAAGAGCAGGTGGCACTGATAAGTGTACCGCTAAACCAACAGCAGAGTGCATACACCGCCGAAGTCCTGCCGTATTAACCACGGATACACAACAAGCACTCAGATACATAAAGAGTCCAGCTCATCCATTCGATGTAAAGCTAAAACAGTAGCTGGCTATGTGTAAATAGCACAAGCCACTCCAGTAAATGACAAGGCAAAGATGAAAGTCATAATAGTCTGAGCCTGATGGAGGATGTTGACTGCTGAGAGCATGGAGAGGAAACAGAAAACATGGGCGAGATAGAGGGGATTGTGGGAGTGGGAGGTGGGGGGTATGGGGCATATTGAGGTGCCCTGTCCATTACTGGATGTGCTGGACGATGAGGACTCTATAGAGGCGGATGTGAAGAGAAAGATCCCTGTTGTTTTGTTGGCCACGGAGGTACAGGAAGCAGAGGTGTGCACACTGTGTCATTACACCCGGCTTTGAAGATGTCCCTGATCAAGAGAAGAGGGTCCACATTAAAACACAGCTCAGGGGGGAACGCTCCAGACGACCTACAGTAAGGACAGACAGAGGGGAACACACTGCATGCTTTGTGGAATGAATCTGTAGAGCACCTTCTGATACAACCAATTCGCCAGACCCTAGTTTATGTTCATTGACATTTTTTAAAAATGCTTTCTACAATATTGATGCATGGCAACAACAGTATGGTTATGGCAAATAATGCATTTTGTAAGGTATGCTTAGGGTTAGGTAACTAAAACACTTGGTTCAGGTTAGGGATAGGTCGATCAGGTTAACAAAGAGATGAACGCTAATTGCAGGGCTTTGACGGCACACAAACTCCAGTTTTCTGCATGAAAGTCAGACTCACTATGCCCATCCATCACCTCAACCTCAACACCCTTAGTTTCCGTCTTGCTATATATAAAGGGCACACTACTTCCTGCCTTGGCTCTGAACATTACGCATGGCATTGGACCTAAATTGTGAAATGTGAAATTGCCTTATATGGTCTTAACCAATGGGGATACTGGGCCGAAAAATACTTTATATAGACCCAGTCTGATGTTTTTATTAGATTTTGGCAATTTATGTCATTATTAGGTTTTGTTTTCACTGGCGTTAGTTTGTTTGTTTGTTTGTTTGTCTGTCTGTTAGCAGGATTACTCCAAAAGTTCGCAATGGTTTTCAATGACATTTTTTGGAGGGGTGGAGTGCAGCACAATGAACAATACATTTGATTTTGGTGGCGAGGAATTTTTTAAGGATCAGCCTGAGCATTAAGACAACAGGGTATAACACATGTGCAGTGTAACTGATGACGCATTGATGAAGCGTGACCCCGCCTTCTTCCTTCTGAGAGCAGAGAGATACTTGTGTGGATGTGTGGCGCGAATCCAAGGTGCGGCGGCAGCTGCTGGCCGTCCGCGGTGAGAAAGAAAAAAAGCGGTAGAAGACGGGATGAGAGACAACGTAGTGTAACCTTATACAGACATAACGTGGCTGCTGAATGAGAGAGGCATTCGCCTATACGTTACACGGAAACACACCGTGTTAATAATAAGCCGACCACCTCGCGGTACCGCCAGCTGTGAGCTGTGATCTGTTTTTAAAGTCACGCACCTTGGCAGAGGTCTGCGCTCTCCGAGTGCCATTCTAGTTAGATATTATTTTTTACTGATTTTTTTCTTTCATTTCCTAACATGTTGACTGTATGTATATTCTCACACACACACACACACACGCACACACACACACGCACACACGCACACACAAACAGACAGACAGACAGACACACTTCCTTTATTGTGTAGCCGAGTCATTCTTAACTCTTTAGTGTTTTACAACCAAAATAGATGGTTCTGTGTCTACAGTCAGCCAGTCCTGTGGAGATCAATGGATCAATGTCATTGAGATTATGGCTCGTATCTGAGTCCATCACAGGAGAGGACAGGGAGGAACATGATCCACCCAGCACCCTTTTGAAGTGGGTGTACGGGGGACTGTGCTGCGACGCACACGCCATGACAAATGAGGTAATGAGAGGCGAGATAGAGGAGAAGATATCAGCCACAGGTACTGGACCTGCATCCTCAGATGGCTTCCATAAATCACTGCTGTGGCCTTTCCCCTCTCAACAGGGAAGTATCCAAACTGGGGAAAGGTGCCAACTCTCTTTCTTCTCTGTGGTCAGCAAAATTGTCCTGGGAATAAGAGAGATAGAGAGTAGCATACAGCCTACAAACATCCTCCTCCTCTTATACAAGAAATCAGTCATGATGAGCCCTACAGCTGCAAATGTGTTATGACAAATTGTACCTGTCTTATCATCCTAAATTAAGAAATGAGGCTGCAACAGAACAGAGCTTCCCAGACATGCATAAGAATGTAAAAGAAAAACTCTTTGTCTTTGGTAAATGACTTGAGACTACATACAAAACTGAAGGCATGGAGCTGATGGTATAGTCACACATTAAAGAGAGAATTCAACAACAATTAACAAAACACTCGAAAGGTTGCTGGACATCTTCACCTTCTCTACTGTCCACAAATAGTAAAACACTTTTATAATTATTTATAAATATAATATAATAAAGATTTCAGTCCTGGTTGATTTGGCAACACCTTACTATTGTAACAGTTATTGTGGTTTAAGACTACAAATCCCAGAATTCTGGAGCCAGCAATGACTCTGTTGGAGCAGCTATTTTGTCAGAAATACAACAGAAGAGCAACTTGCATGGTGCGAGTAGTTTCCCACACAACAGCAGGACAGAGTTAACCCTCTAAAGCATGGATTTTTATTTTCTAGGGAAAAAAAATATATATTTCACCACATTTTTTGGGAGCTTGGGGGTCCCTGATCCCTGAATTGGTTGAAATAAACCATAACAAAATCTCAGTATCATTTATAAAAACATTTTCTCTTCAATGGAAAAAATATATTATTTTAATTATGATTTAAATGCTGGAAAGAAAATGGTAGTGGGAGCGAGGGAGGATGGCGTGCTGCTGTCCTCCCTTGAGGTGGGACTTCTTCTATCAATTCAATAGATACAATTTTTTTCATGCTGATCTGTGATTGGCCAAAACACGTAAAATGACACTCCAAGTGAGGACATCCTCCGGGGTCGTTACCAATCAACAACCAGAAGGATACAATATTGATGTTGCGTTGGTTCAATGGTGATTTCCAAATGTAGGCCCATACAACAGAGTCCAGAAGTCCTTATATCAAGCAGTAGCAAAGAATGCCCTAAAACCAAAACAATAGCTAGCTAGCTACTTGACGACGCAACAGTTAGCTTGTTGTAACATCCCTGAAGGACTCGTGCAGCAGTCTATCGCCCATACCGGGATCCAGTCCTGGGTGAGCGGAGAGCAGCAGCACGTCGGGCCGTTGCACGCCACCGTAGTGCCGCCGTCGGTCCAGCCCGGAGCTACGGACCTATGGTGAAATTGCGTTGCTAGGCAAATGGTGTGTGTCCATGCTGTTTACTTCCTGTCAGCTGGTGCTATTTACATACACTGCAACAGGAAATAAACTGGGACACATTTAGAATGTTTACGTTTAAAACCGTGTGATGATCTATATATTGTATATTTGTGACATCACAAATGGACAGAAATCCTAACGGCTTGTTTCAAACACACAATTTTTGAATACGGGCTGTGTGTATTTCTCTGTGTATTGAGTGTTTTGATAGTTTAACAGTATTTATATAGCACTTAAACCTGCTTTATAATATAAAAGACATGAAAATCTCACATTTTACAATATGGGACCTTTAAAATAAAAATCTGTTTAGATCTAAAAGTAGGAAAGATTTGAACTTCTCTCAAGCTTTATTTTTCTCACTCCTCACACAGCGGTGTGAAAAATAAAGCTTTACTTTTGATGTGAACAACAGAGTGCAGCAACATGAAAGAGAGACTGTCCAAAACTGTGTCCATTTGCACATTCATTGTGTCAGGACTAGAAAGACATGCAAAAAATTAAAACGAAAAAACATATCTTAGAGAGCGTAGGGGGGCAGTGGGATGCAGTCAGGAGCTAGTTATTTGGACCAAGACTTTGCCTTTAGACGTGGTCAGTCGACACATTGTACAAACTATTATTTGAAGCACACTGAGGTCTTAAGTTCATTGATATTTAACTTTTTTAATAATTTTTCTGAGGCTTAGTCTTCCAAATTCAAATAGCAAGCTATTACTCTCCGGGACTGCAAACAGGACATTTCTCACGTGAATCTATTTACCTACATCCCCACCAGGAAAGTAAAATGTGGAATATAACAAATGTGCAACATTTGCATCACTCAAATCATCATCATCATCAAAACAAAAAAAAAGATTTATCAGTTGAGTTCATTGTGAAGTTGTTGTCAAATCAGAAATAGGTTAACGATAATGATGTTAAACCAAATAATGAATTCCTTCCACACTCTGTAAATCAAGCTCCACAAACAGAAATTCACCTCCTTGCCCCGACAGCTAGCAGCACATGGGTGAAAAAAGGTTTGGGGCAAAAAAGAGAAGGAGAGAAAAATAATTGGACTTCCCTCCCCCATCTCCCCTCCCCCCCCCCCCCCCCCCCCCCCCCCCCACAACGTCGGCCACAGACATAATTAACACTGGCCTAGTCAGGAGGCCTGGAGAGAAAATCTGCTGTTTGGACAAAAAAAAATGACCAGTAACATATTGTCTCCTTTATATACATGCATGCAAATATCGTTGGTAGCTCTGTCCAATGTAATGAAGCCCTGTAAAAAAACCTGGCAAAGTCATTCATTCATAAAATTCCAATGTGTGACTATTACTCTAATTACAGAGCACGTCGGCCCCAATTAGCCCACTGCTTCTCCTCTGTTTCATTCTTGATTAACGGAGCCCTGGTAATTACAGGTTTCATGAGAGGGGGGTTTTAAGGCATTAGCCGGCCCACACAGCAAGCTGTTAACTCCATCCATGTCCTTACACCCTGCGGAACCTTCCTGTACACCACCGCTCCATCCCTACATTTCCAAATGCTTGCCTTTCTTCGTCAAGGTGTTGTCTTTGTCTTCTGCACCCACTTTCACCACAGCGTGAGTTGGCCCAGAAGCCATTATGATTCATAATGAAGAAGGAAGAGGAAAAGGGTGGAGAAATGAATCGAGAAAAAGAAAAAGAACGAGAAAGAAAGTCATGGTGACAGGAGCGGGGCTAAGGCTATGGCCAGCGCAGGCAGCAGTGCCATGTGTTAATTACACATGTAAAGCCTATTATATCCAGAGAGGACACCTGCTGGCAGGGGAAATGAGGCCAGCGCCAACGCCTGCTGCATAGAGTCAAGCAAGCCCTCTCTCTGCCAGGGAGATGATAGCGCTCTGATTACATTTTCATAAGGCGCCGGGATTGGAGGGTGCACTTAACATTCAAATCATTCTCCGGGGAGCCGTCACAGGTTGAAATTGAAATGTTCCAGGTTGAAGGGTCATCACTTAGAGCGCTCAGCGGCCGCCGCTACGTCGGGTCAGTGTCGCGGTTTAAGGCAGATAAAGAGAGACCGGGATCAAGTGGTGTACTATGAAGTGCACTGACACACAAATCTGGCGTGCACACACTCGCACATTTATAAAATATTCTTTGGCTGTATTTATTCACTTACCTTCAAAGGTTCTCTAAGATATCCAGTGCATTCATATAGCATCAAACAACTATTTGTTATGTAAAGATAAAGAGGAGTAATGTCTACCTGAGCAGAGAATGAAGTCAATATCTCTCTGTGTGTGTTGTAATCCGAGCTTCTGCCTGATTTGCTAACATAGCCGGGCCGGTCGGGCGTGCTTTTAGTGCATGTTTGTGCGCGTGAGCGTCCCCCTTTGGCTAGCTCATGGCCACCGCCACTCTGCACTGCTCTCATACGGTGGTTACAGCTGTTGTCACGGAAGCGTAGCACCCACTCGCCGGTTCCTCCTCAGGTAAACACTGTTAGCCCTGTAAGCATGGTTAGCAATGTTAGCTGTGCGCCAACAGCTCAGCCGTCGCCATGTTTAGAACCATGCAGAGGCAATAGAAATGCTTTCAATTTTGCATTTAGCACCTTTAACACCCAAGCTAACCTAAACCTAGTTCTAAAGTGATATTTAACCTCTCAGCCCAGCTCATAACTATAACCTAACTTGAACCATAACCCATGCCTAGACATTATTCTCAACCTTAACCTAATCCTAACACTAAACAAGAGAGGTGAGGAGCAAACACTGGCTTCACTCAAACACAATTTTACTCCACAAGCTCTAGTGCAAGTACTGCTCTGTGGGGTACAGGGCCTCCGTCAGTACGTATTCATCATGGGAATGTAATCTTCTTTTTTCAACTGCTTTCATGTGTCAGATAATGCTTTTTATTCAACATTCTTCAAACCGAACTCGTCAATTAACGCAGCTTGGTCAGTGGCCCTATGCTTCAAACTACGACATTATAGGTATCCCTCTAGCATCAGTTTTGGATGTGTCAGGGACGGTGTGTCAGTTTCCGCTCGTTATATGCATAGTGTCTTTTCAAAATAAATGTCCATGTTCATAGGAAACGCACAGTTTCTGCTCGTTACATGCATACAGTCTGTTTTCAAAATAATTTTCGAACGTAGGTTTTCATCTTTTTTAGGTTTACTTATGCAACAAAACTACTTGGTTAGGTCTAGGCAACAAAAGTACTTACCTAAGTCTTAGGAAAACATCATGGTTTGGTTTAAAATAAGTAAGTTTTTTATGTAAATGCCATTAGTAATGTACAGAAGTTACATAACAAAAACTACAGTAAAATAAGTCAATGCTGACTTGGTTTCACATGAGATACAAACAGCAGTCTAATGGTTAAAAGTCCTGCTTTTGATTGACTCATCCAACCTAAAACAAAGACTTTCTCGCTCTTTATACTACGTCAGTTGCTCTAACTGTCTAATGGTAACACAGACGGGTTTACGATGGAGTTAGTTGAACTCCCGGTGCGTCTCTAAGGGCGTGCGTTGGTATCAGATGCCGAGGGGCACTGACCAAGCATCGGTATTTGACGAGTTGGGAGTGACAACAGGTTGGCCATTACCTCATGAATTCAACCTTTATGAGGGCCTAACTTCTTAATCAAATTTAAATTGATGTCATTCAACCAAAACACCGCAATTTTTTCAGTGTTGAGACAGCTTTTGTATGACAATTTCTCACTTTATTCAAAATACATTACTCGCTGGAGTAAAAAAGTATGCTAATTAAATGGCAGTCCAACCTCATACCTTTTTTTTTTTCTCTGTCTATACCTACAGGCAAAACCTATGAACATTAGAAAAAAATCTAAAACAGAGATGGTGAAAATGGACTGATGAATCACATCCCTGCACAATCCAGCTTGTAGTAACAGTTACTATTTTAATTATTGAGGTTTTTTTTTATGAAATGACTGAGAGGCAAATCTTGATTTCAGGGTAGCAATAGCAGAAATCAAAATGCACTGAATTCCTCCCATCATGCCACAACTCTTCCATGTGCTCCACTTCTTAGGAAGCTGTGCCACGTTACAATGAGCCCTGGATTAAACTCTGTACCAAATGAGGCTTGCTCTTTGGAAGGAAATGATATGATCAACTTCACACCCATCAGGGGAGCTTGTGTACATCTTGCCTAGGGTCTCGCATCCTCATACATATTCAAAAGCCTTTCACAGTTCATTATAAACTCACAAAATCTCTGCTCCTTCCTATCCTAGATAGCCATGTTACATTCATTAAAAGGGAGGAATACAAAGCCTCCCCAAATTATAACGATACAAATTCCTCACGCAATTAGAATTTAACCATTCACTGTCTCACATCTAGGTCTCGCATCAAAAAACATCAAACGCGAGCCTGCCTAATGGATGTCTCTCTACATTGCACAATTAACACTCAAGGACAAACAATAAAGGAGTGGGAATCATAGCCGTCTTTTTTAAAGTTTTTTTTTTTTTTGTCCTTCAAGGCCTTTTTGATATGCAGGTTTAAAAAGTAAACACCTTTATTTCCCTTTATCTAAGAGTCATCCCCTGAGAGAAGATAAGTGCGATACAGTCATACAGACGTGTTTGCTGAAGGTACTCTGTGACTGAAACACCGTGTAGAGGGACAAATTAGAATCACTAAATCACATTCAAAATGACAGATACAAGACAACACGCATGCTGTTAGGAGAGGTAGTAAAGTTTTTCATGCAACCGTATAGGTCAAAAGCCATCCTTAAATGTGACGACAAATACGAGTGAACTACGAAAATGTAGCAGAGTTTGAATGAGAGAGGTGATGATAGAAGTGATATTTGCAAAGTGAAAGCCGCCTTTTAGCCATGCTATTCATTGATTCAGTTTTGTAATTCTGTTGGATTTCGAATAAACACTCATCACTCCTATGGACTATTTGAAATGAAAAGGCACTGAACCTGGAAAAAGGGAGATAAGGATTGCATATTTTGTGTGTGCGTACATGTATCAGCTGGAGTCTGGGCGTGTGGATCAGTGTATGTGTGGATGTTAGATCAAGCCAGATGATGATCTGGTTGACTGGTGTTAGCAGAGCTGATCTCACAGTTCCCGGGTTGGGGAGAACTGAACGCCAATCGCCTCTCCTGCTGCTTCCCAGACCAAACTGGCTGTTTCTAATGAGACAGGCGGACAGGGAGCTGTCACACTGACGGGGGCCGCCTGACACATGAAAATGAGACCCCCCGATCAGCATGCTGGGATAGAGAAGGAAGACTGGGAGGGTGAAGGAGTGAAAAAGGGGGGAAGGATGGGGTGGGCGGCCTACCAGCTGTCAGAGGACTGAGTGACAGGTCAAGGAAGGTGGCTGAGCAGCAAAACTCCTCCAAGGGTCTTTGAGTGACAAGAGACGAAAGGCACATCTCTGCATACACAGCAGTGGCTGCAAACTCTCCTGTCTGGCTTGTCTCTGTCATCTGACAGGCCTACAAGGACCAATCCTGTTCTACTCAGGGACTATTCACCAGCCAAGAGTATCAGCTGAACAGCGCTTATTGATCTACATTTAGAACTTCTGAATCTTCTCATTACTTCAACCAAAATTCAAAGTACTAGGTTTTTCTTATCCAAATTCCTCTCAGTATCACTCACTTTTGATTTTAGCCTGTGATAAATACAGCGGCTTCAGCGACATTTACCATCTCAATGTTGCAAAGCATATCTGGTTATTCCTCCAAGATGCCCTGCAGACATGCCTTTCTGAGTGATGACTGCGGGATTATCTCTCCATTACAGTGATTCTATCTGACAAGGCGTTCTGTCACATCTCAAACGGCTGCTTCCCTTGAAGAGCCAGGTGCTCTCTCCGCGTCGCTCACATCTGCAGATTGCCGGAGATTTGAGACAGCCCCGCGTTACGTTTCATCTGCGGGGGAGAAAGTGAGCGCTCGGGCTCGGCGACACTCCCATCCTTCAAGGTGTTCTTGTTCCATCTGCCGGAGGGTCCGGCGGGAATACTTCTCTCTGAGCTCCTTCCTCAGTCCCAGCGAGCAGCCTTTCATGTCAGACAGGATACCAGACAGGAATCCCAGCTAGCACTCGGCTTCACTTAAGACTTACATGTTGACAGAGAGAAAGAGGAGTGTTCTCTTATCTCTGAATGGTCTCGTTTTTTTTTTTTTTTTTTTCTTAGACAGCCCAGACTCAGATGCCAAACTCAAAACATATGCAGCATGGTAGAGGATGGATCAAGAGATATGTACAGTACAGTAGTTACAGCAGTAGGAAAAGGGCTTTCTGTAGAGCCCTGTGCCGTGAGTATACAGTAGGCAAGGCAAAGTCATGCTTTGTATCCACTTCACACAATTATTTTTCTGGTTCATGTGTACATGTAAAATAGAAAATGAAATCATACTGTACATGCTCAAATAAATTGAGTGATTGCACAAAATCTAAAGTATGTCCACTTGGGTTATGCCAATTGTATATACTGTATATAGCATTGCTCTAGGGATGGCAACGTTGGTTCGTCCACCACTTTATTCTCAGTTCATTTTTACATCTTTGCTCACCCAACACTATATATTATATAATTTCTTTACAATGAGTAAACTTTTAGTCTGTTTATGTTAGATGTTAGTAGGGCTGGGACGATACATCTATCTCCCGATTCGATACTGTCACGATACCTGGGTTCCGATTCGATATGTATTGCGATTTTTAAGTATTGCAATTCTACAAGAATTGCAATTTGATACTACGATTTATTGCAATTTTTGTTAACTGTTTTTAACCTTAGATCATGGGTTAAATCATACACTTATAGGGACTTTTACTTTAGAAAATATCTAAATTGATACAGTAAAAATGTTTGACTTTCAGCATGTATATAGTCAGAGATGTCCTGAAGTCAAATATATAAGTCATTGTCAGGCATTATTATTTTTTTTCCAGTAACCCAAAAATCAAAGAATAAAGACCATTGTGGAGCCAGGACAGCAAACAATCATAATTTTGTAAACGGTACCCCTTCGTATTGAGGCAGTAGCAAGCTGATTGGAAGTAGCAGAGCGTGGCTGGCGTGTATAGTTTGACCATGTGTAGCATGGGCATGATCCATTCGCAGCATGGTAGGCAAGTACCAGTGTCTTGAATCGGAATCAAGCAGCCACTGGTAGCCCAACCTGATCTCATGGCGCATAAATAGCATAACATTTTAAGGACATTCTGTGTGTGATGATAATCCCTTAACACCACGTTGTTACCATGAAACAGTCGCAGTTATGTTTAGGCAACAAAACTAACGACTGCAGTTAGGTTTAGGTCTCTAAACCACTTAGTTAGGTTTAGAAAAAAACATTATGGTTGGCTTAAAATAAGCATGTAAACTAAGTAAAATATGTATATAAACAACGTAACATAACTAACTAACATCACTTTAAAATAACTCAACAACACTTTGGGACAGAAACACTGGTCTCGAACACCGGTCTCCTGGTTGAAAGTCCTGTGTTTGTTGGACCCATATAAATAAATAGGAGCAGAATAGTCACTGAATTGTTTGCTCTGGTAATTTGACTATTACAAAAAAAATGGTGATTGTTGTTAGTTATGGTGACAACAGAACTGACGTCAGGCTAGCTAGTTATCTAGGTAGCTTGTCCCCAAGTAGAGGGACCATTTAGACCCAGTACTGCCTCTGGACACCAGCAAGCTGTTCGGCTCATTCTCCATAATCAGTGCGGCACCAACACCTGGCGGAACCGGCCCGATAGCTCACTAGCCAGCTCTGATAGCTAGACAGGTTGCTAATTCCACCACGCTTACAGTTAAGTGCCACACTGCTTACAGAAAACGAGCCAAACAAAGTTGTCATTCATCTGGCGATAGTAATGTGCTTTCCTCCTCTGTGACAAGAGTGTGTGAATGAAACATGACGTTGTTCAATTTGACATTTGACTTATTTAAATTTCCTGTGTGCCTCGTAACGTTACTACTCCACTGCTCATTTAGTCGTCGTTACTGCAAAACTTCACTTCATGAGCGTGCGACTTGCCGCAAGTGGGCTACAACAGCCGTTAAACATAAAAATGGCTGCCGCTCTGACCATCCTGCTACTTTGATTTGAATGGGAATGGCCGTTCTGCTCCTATATTCTATTTGCATGGTTGGATCCATCCAGGCTTTCTCACTTTTTATACTACGTCACTAGCTCTGAGTGTTGCATTTTCATTTGGAATGCGTTTACATAAATATGTGGTGTAAAATACACAAGTGATAAAAAAAATGGAACAGAAAATGTGTTTATTTGGATCCCCTTGATCTCAGAAAGAAAATATTATTATCCTACCGGACCTGTTTTGCTAAAACAACAGTAAACAGAGGCAAACTGCTGGACTGTGAAACGTTGTGTCCTGTGCAACTGCATTTAATGTATAATGCACACACTAAACATTGCATTACTTTACACTATGCATTGTCTGTCATTGACTAATGTAATAGGACTAATAAATGTACGAAAACCACAGCAGAGAAGGAGCCGTTTTGGCCCGCAGTATGCAAATGCATGAATTCTCAAATTGCTTGTTTGAGGGTAGCAGACGTCGGTGTGTGTTTTAACTAATATCTCAACAGCATGTTCTATTGTAAGATTACAGGACACATATTGTTTATCCAGTAGACATCTAAGAGCACAGATCAATACACATTAGCAGTTTGAAAGAGACCACACGGGGTGTGTTTTATGCACCATATGGCAATATTATATTAAAAAAGAGACTGCTTATGCTTTTCCATTGGACCATGTGAAACTGTACATGTTTGCAAGATGTGGTTTATTCATTGATGGGTGAGAGGGTCTTGAAAGCCATACAGAACATTGTACCCAGGTGTCTTTTATATGTGGAGATGTCTGACAACAAATGAGCTACTGCAAATAACAACAAAGTGAATGGCATTGATTCCCCATCACAGCACAACTAAAATGGACGAAATGTGAAGAGTGTGAGAGCAAAAGGTGGGGAGGGAGGGGTGAGAGTGGTGTCTCTGGTGAGTGCAGGAAATGGGTGCAGATGACTAAAATGGCTGAGGAAAAAAAATGAACATGTTAGAGAAACATGTTAGAGGAGCCCCATGAAAGGCTGCGGCTGAATTGGCCGAGGCAGGAATCAATACAGGTGCTTCAGCCGGAGCTTGGCTAAAGAGATGGCTGGACTGTAGAGAAAGCACATTGATGTTCAAAGTAGTTAAAACGCTGTGGAGATGGTGAACAGTATGGGCTATCTGTCAATGAAGGATATGTGTTGAATATGTGTGTGTGTGTGTGTGAGGTGGACAGAGAGAGGTGGCCTATGAGGCCTCACCTCTCCAGTGGAGTGGTAAATCAGCCATCAGCCATGTGACAGGCTCAGTGCCCCCCTGCTCTGCCCAATGAGACATGACCCTCTCAGCCGCCTCCTGCCCCCTTCCCGCCCCCTCCTCGACGGAGCTTTGATATCCCTCCTCGCTCCACTGACCAACCATTGGGAGGGGGGCGCACCCGCAGCATTCCTCCAAACCACCCGAACGGAGCAGCTGAATATATCCCATCATGCAACAAAATCCCAGAGGAGCTGCACTGGCCTTTGGAAAGGGAAGGGAAGGGAACGGGGGGAGGGAGGGAGGCGTGATGTTCACTCGGCCCCCCCGGCCTCTTGACCTGATAGAGCCGGCTGAAACCGCTACTGACCCGGCGGGAGTCAACAACTGCTTCCTGTCTGCTAGCATTAGCGTAGCCAGCAGTGAGGATAAGCTGATTGCACCAATGGGGCCGCGCGGCACACTGACCTGGCTACAGTCAACTACCTGCCTCGATGTCCGACTGCAACCCTCTCAAATACAACACCGTAGTCGACAACAGCAACACAGAGCGATACGTTCAGTCAACATGAAGGGGTGTATGCCACGTTAATCCAAGACCGACCAGAGAAATAGGAAAGTATGAAATTGCTTCTTGTTTTGGGAAAAATGCTGTGGAATTACCTTAAAGGTCAGTTTACTAGTCATGAAGAATTCAACTCAACTTCTATAAGCAGTTGTGTAAAGTCTTCTGTGGCTCTGGAGGAGCTTTTTCAAGTCTGAAATAATTAAGGGTTGAACAAAATTACACTCTGGGGATGGTTTCAGAAAAATACCTATTTGAAGCCTATGCATTTAGCCTCCTTTCCCCCAGGCTAACTCTGAACTAAGAGCCATGTTTCCATGGTAAAAAACATTCAGCGACACCTGCTGACCAGTGGCACCAAATGACAAAAAAAGAAAACATGAGCAACTTAAGTTACGCCACTTCCACGATCTTTTCCTAAACTGAAGGTTACGATACTGTAACCCTAGTTCTATAAGCACAGACGGAGCCCTCTACTGGACTCTATGGGTAATACTCTCCTCCAGTCACATGCACGCGTTTGCCCACTTGGATTTGCATAAGCGTAGCAGGCCAATCAGGACGTGCCTACCGAATATGTGCGTCACCACAGTATATAAGGTGGCTGCCTGGCATGCCACGCCCTCTTGAGTGAGCGATGTTGGAGTGGCAGGGCCTCATTGGTAGAGGGCTCTGCCTGTGCTTATAGAACTAGGGTTACAATATTGGAGGCATAGTATCGCATCACAAGCAATTGGTGCACTGATAGTACAAGCAGCACGCTTCCTTGAATGACAACACCTTTAAAGTCGAACACTACAGAGGCTCAAAGAGTCTTTCACCAAAGCCTGTAGCACCAATGGCAGTTCCCACTGTGGGGAGGAGGCACGCACCACAAGTCCCCCCGTCCTTGCCAGGTGGTGAACAACACAATGTAGGAGGTCACTCATCCGAGCGGTGTTCCCTGTAACAGGTGTTGTGGGGACCCCCAATAGTGTCGATCATTCTCTACCGAGGGGGGGAACGGTAACCAAGCGTCGCTTGTGCTTCTTGGCATCAAAGTGTAGGCTGGCAATCCACCTTCGTATGTGCAGAAGCCCCAGCGGCACCACTGGGTGAGCAGCCGCCATGGACCCCAGCGTCTGCATGACGGTCAACACCATCACTGTGTACCCCTGCCGCAATTTGCGAACAGCCCGCATTAGGGCCGTGTCCACACATAAGCTGAAAGGTGTAGGGTGAGTAACCGACAGCAGTCTGTTGTACTCGTAGGCTATCCCCTGGAAGAAGAAACACAATAACTTCCTGAGTTTCTGAGCCACCTCGACATGAAAGTATATTGTCCTTTAAGTTGATGGTGGTGAACCAGTCTCCTGGCTGAATGGATGAGGACTGCTGTAGAACTGGAAAAAAATAACCTAGTGTTAGTGTCATGTCCATCCATTCAGTTAATACAGTCCCGTCGCCACTCCTCATGAAACTGTGAGAGGATGAGCCACCAGCTGTGATGCAGCAGCTAGAAAGCTGTGATATCCTATCATGGCCCTCTCCGCCGCCAATGGAAGGCTGGCCCATGAGGGGGCCGACATGGAATGATGCCAGAGATGAAGTCTTTGAATGCATCACCACTTGGCCGGCTTGTAAAAGATACAAACGTTGTATCATAGAATCGGGGTTACAACGTCTAACCCTCATCCAGTCCCCTCGTCACCCATGTGGAGATCGTGTGTACTTCCCCCCTCATCCAGGGTTAAGTTCGAGTGTCAGACATCCCAACGTTAACCCAGGAAAGGACTTGTGCGCGTCGATCTGTAATAACACAGTAATGAAGACCAAAACGAGGAAGTGAATAAGGGCCGAGCCCAGATGTTTTCCATGAAAGGAGGAGGAACGCTGCAGAACTGGAGAAAATAACCCAGTCTCAGCATCCTGTCATCAAGTTTGTTAACGTGCAGTTGCGTCGCCACACCCCGTAAATCTGTGTTAGAGGATGAGCGACCAGCTGTGGCGCAGCAGCTAGAAAGCTGTGATATCCTGTCTCAGCCCTCACAGCCACCAAACCCTTCATAAACGGGAGGCTGGCCTGAGTGAGGCCGACATGGAAAACGGCTGAGCCGGCAATCTCTTTTCTTCCGTGTGGAGGTAGATGAAAGAAAAAAACAGACACAGGAGTACTCCCTCCCCCCAGGGTTAAGCTGGACTGATCTGTATTTCCCCCTGAGGTAATACAGTTAGACATCATATTTTTAACCTGAGGAACAGTTTGTGCACGTCCATCTGTGATAACACCGCAACGACAGACAAAAAAGGGGTAGCAGTGAAACAAACTGAGCTGACTTTGAAGTCCTTGAACGCCTCATGGTCAGCTCATCTGTAACATCATTCAAAGCCTCTACACCGGGTGAGGCGTACTTTCTCAGTCTCATACCGGCTGTAACGTTCACGAATGGATGCAGCCTCATGCCACCAGCTCTGTCCGCTTATCACCGTGCTGCGCGCCAGCTGCCTCTTTCACCAGAGGGGGGCAGAAGGCGGTATGTGTTTTTAACTACATTAAAACTTGCAACATGAAGCGGCATGCTAGATTTGAGTTCAACAAGACGCCATGGGAAGCTAAGGAGGTGGGGAGAGGGGAGGGATGTGCTCTTGAGAAATGTAATTTGTTCAATCAACACATTTTTCAACAAGATTGCCAGCATCAGCTTATCAACAACAGGAGGAAAAAAGGTTGGAACACTTTTTCTTCACCGCAGCTCTATGATGAGCAAGCTGCCGGTGTAATGCTGTCATCATATTCTCTGCAGACGAAGCTGGCATCTGGAGCAGGGACTACAATGGCCCGGTCTCATTGAAGCGTCGGAAGTGAACCTGCCACTGCTGAGGGCAGCACTTGAACCCCGGCGAGGTTCTTAAAGCGGCGACTCCATTCATGGAGATGTAGCAGTCAGTGGGCAATTGCTGAAGAGAAAATGATGCACTGGACGCCACCTTATATACTACGTTGACACACGTATTTGGTAGGCACCTCCTGATAGGCCAGCTACGCTTGTGCAAATCTCAGTGGGCGAACACGTGCGTGTGATGGAGGAGAGTATTACCCATAGAGTCCAGTAGAGGGCGGAGCCTGTGTGAGTTAGAACTAACTAAGTAGCTTTGTTGCCGAAACCTAACCAAGTTGTTTCCTGTGAAGTTTATTTTGAAAAGACTGTATGCATGTAACGAGCGGAAATTGACACGTGTTGCTAGACATTCGTAGGAAAATGCACGAAAAATGAGGACTAACTTTTCGGAAGATATCATTGTATGAGGATATATTGCGTAGTTTGTTCAGAAGTTGGCGCTATAGAGAGCCTAAGTCACTCCCCTTCCGGTGGACCACCATGGGACCTTATTTCGGAAAAAATATGAACGGTAGTCAACAGAGAGAGACAAATATTGTCAATTTGTCATTTTTTCATCATTGTCAATTTAAAACATAATTTTGCAAGTCAAGAAAGGTGCAGTTTGTTGTAAAACTGTTTAGACTATGAAAATATGTAATTAGAAAGACTACACACCCAAAAGTCGTATAAGTGACGTCTCTCTCTGAAGCTACGATGACTGTGTGTTTCCTACTGGGATGTACTCACACCAGCAACGGGTCTGATCAATCTTTCTCTACAAGGCTGTAATCCACCAGTAAACAGAGTAGAAGAAGTAGAGGTTGTGAACCTGAAACAAAACAATCAGCTTGACCTTCTAACAATCTACGATACAAAATATTGGAAAAATGGAAAGAGGTCTTCAATAATTAGATCCAATTGGGCAAATTTTAATTGTTCTTTCATGTCAACTAGTATTGGCCATGTTTCATTTCAGACAAACAGGCGTTTCCATCTAATCCATTAACCATCTCAAGCGAACGTGAACATTTTTTTCGCAACTGAATAAGTTTTATTGAATTTTACCGTTTCCATACAGCCTTTCTAACACAATACTTCAAAGTGCGCGTAAACATATGTGAATGGAAACACAGCTACTGTATCAGTGTGAACCAGCTTACACAAAACACAGCTTGGGAATTCTTCAAGTTGTTTAGATATAACGTATCAAAGTAAAATTCCACTTCTTTCCACTTTATTGATACTATTGCAGAATCATTTTTGGTCACACCTTTACTAATGGTGAGATGCCAAATGCTGCTTTACCAAACTGAGGCTCATACTAGATGTACTGATCACAGTTAGGCTTGTGAGCTTTTGTAGTTCAGAATTATCTGTACTTGAAAGATGCACGGATATAAACACAGAGTAAAAGTTGGGGAGCTCCCAGAATTATCTAAATGATTTGGCAAATGTTAGAAGGCAGTTAGAGAGGATGGCACCTGCAATGTCAGCAATGTCAGCTCCATGTGACAGAGCTGACTGAGCTGGCAGCGCAGACAGCGTTGGCTTTTGCAGTATCTATGGCATCAGCATCAGAGTGAAGCCACCGGGGTGTAACTCTCTGGAGGCTCAGGAGCAGGCTGCATATGTTCTGCCTCCGACACCTAATGCCACCGGCTGCACAGAGCGCAAACACTGCCTCCGCCTCGGCACACAGTCCTCTGGGACACCAACTCACTGTTGCACTCACACGCACTCCGCTTGCATCACTACAGAACTGAAGTAAACCAAAACCCAGCGTCAGAGAGAGACATGGATTAAGGAATTTACTTCCCCCTTGCCAGGTGGAGATGAGACTTTTCACAGGATTAAAAGCTTGAATTAAGAGTGCAAGTGCCAGATCAAGATCTGCCTCCATGTGAATTGGAGCTGATCTACTTTGCAAAAGTGGTAATAATTTCATGAACAGGGTGTTGCTTGTAGTGATGAACTAACAGAGAACTCTGCAGCTCCCCTCAGCTGTACTGTTTGGTTCATTTTCAGTGTTCTCATCAGCTGTTTTCAGAAAAAAAAAATTGTTCAACCCACTTTACACTACCTGCCCAGCACCAAACAGCAGACAGACAACGTCAACACCATCAGTTGAACATTGTGGAGCATTTAGCAGCTGAAAGCAGAGTGAAAGTTAGATTTGTCAGTTGGAATGGATGCTTATTGGGCTGTGTCTGCTGGATGTGTAAATAGGTAATTGTTTCACCACATTCAGACACATTAACATCAGATAATATGTTCAAGTTATATTTACAGCTTGTACCACTCCCCTCAAGTGACAAAATAAACAATGCTGCTCTAAAAATCATTCACTCTCATAGAAATATTAGAAATATTTGGATAAACTTGAACACGGAGACAGATTATTGACTTTTGATAAAATATTTCAAACTAAAGGTTCATTTTCTAGCTTTCAACTGTATCTCACAACCCTATCTCACACAAGTAAGATGTTCTGTACTTCCCATTCCATTCGCATAAGACGTGCATCGGTCGAAAGCTCCAGAAAAGGCTTGATTTCAGTATATGTTACCGCTAATCATTGGACAAACATTATTTCTTAAATGCTCTGCAACAACAGCAGCTCTCTAGGTGCCTACAGGCTTAAATGTATCATTGTCCTGCCCGTGAAGATTAAATGGTAATATCCACTTAGCCAATGCATGTCAAAAGTAACCGCCTAAATGGTGGTAATTGGATGAATTTCTGTGGCAATGCAAATAAAGGCTAATTGCCACTTCCACTCCAGGCCACCGAGAAACCCTCTGCCGACTGGAAAAAGGAGGAAAACGGCCCGTGTCTTCGCCGTGAGGCTCCCTGCAACACATAACCACCTTCATTCCTATTCATAGTGCACTTGCATATCTTAAACAGCTCATTTGAATTGGTTTGCTGCCAGGCGAGTCTCTCTCCCTCTTAACAAACAAACACGACGACAATATTGCGAGTCAAGCTGTTGTTTGTTACTGGGCAGCAAGATGACGGCGGCTCCGTGACTCCCACATCACAAACCAGTGTGTAGTGACCTGACCCGCTGCTAAAGGAGTGTGTGAGGATGCTGAGGATGGGGAAGGAGACATCAAACCCAGGCAGATGGGATGAAACAATGGCTCAATGCAGCGCGTCTGTGACAGGCTGCACCAGCTGATCAAGGCAACAGCAATTTACTGGCGATGAGAGATCTTGCAAACACCAAATGTTACCAAATAGCAGAGCTTTGCTTTTAAAATTACTATAATTTGTCTCCTGACAGGATCTATATGAGCAGTTTCTTTGTCTTATTATCTCTTCTGGCAATGCCGACTGTCTTTTATTTTTCCCAAGTATTGTTCTTTATTAAGTGGAACACAGAACATTACTCAGTGACATGTCAACTCCTGCAATTTACTATGTAGGATATGTTGTCTACATCCACTTAGCTAATTAAGACAGTCACAGCAGTGTAGATTTCAGGGCAGATCAAACAGTACTGTGTTGATATGGGAAACAGAGGAAGACTAGTCTCCACCAACTCTGTTATATCATAATCCCTGTTCCCTCAGCCTGATTAAAACATTTCAACAAGAGCCTGGGCTGCCTACCGTGGTAGCGCCGTAGAGAGGCTTGGTGTAGAAATATCACAGCTCCCTCATTAGTGAGAGGGGATTTCATTTGGAATATCTCACCGAGCACTTTGAGAGAAGCGGCTGTATTTACATTTAAAAGATCCAAAGTGGCCGTCTGAAGCTAGCTACCTCTTTCCTTAATTGCTGGCTTCAGTTGTCCATGAATACATCCACTTTATTACTGGCTCTCATTACTGGACGGCACTGAGGAAAGTCTCTTTCTCTGCACACACACACACACACACACACACACACACACGCACACACCCTCCACCTCTCTCCGTCTCCCTCTCCAGCAGGGCAGGACCACATCAGAGTTCTCCCAGTGGCCAAAAGACACAAACAATCGAGAGGGATTAGACTGTAATCCTGTTTTTACTTTCATCTGCCAAATATTCAAAGGAGAAGCTCTGTGAAGCATGGAATTCTTGAAGGATGTGCTCTATGGAAAAAAAAATAAGGGGAAGCACTGTAAACAATGCAGTACGAGGATGGGGATTATAAGTTTTAAATGACAAGAAGACAATGAGCTTGACAACAGATTTAGACTCAGCCTATACTGAAAAAAAAAAAAATCTTTGCCTGCCGGTTGATTTAGACCGAGAATGATTCCGTGGAAAGTGAACAATGTGAGGTCACTTTGCTGCGTCAGGTGTGCATTATCAAGTTCAACATTAAGCCTTTAGGCTTTTCACTTTTATCACTACACATCTTAACTAAACAGATTAAGTTGCAAAAATCAGAAATGCCACTAATTGGCGTACACGTTCTAGGACAGCTAAATTGAAATAGAGAGTCTTTACCTTCCAGAACAGGATGCAGTGCACTCACTTTACAATCGGAACAAAAGCTTTTTCAGACCTTTCAACCACATTGACCGTGAAATGCAGGCTATACTCACTCTAATGTAAATTTAGAATAAAATCAAATGTATTATTACACACCACTGTGTCTCTGTTCTCTTGGTTTTATACACATGTATTATTTTTCATTATTTTGTCCAGGTCTGTACATATAAGGATCCCAAAGAACACAGAGAGCATGCTATTGTACAACGTTAACTATCAAATTAAAATCTTCAATTTACCTTTAGCCAAAACAGTTAGCAGCAACATATATTGACTCTGAGACCTAACTTTATATGTCTGGAATGCTATGGAGACATCAATGCCACTGGTAAATTACCAAAGGGCTTGCAGAGAAACAACTGTATTCACTGGGGATGACGATGGAGGCTGACTAACTGGTCTTGCACGGATAGTGGGCACTCATACAACAGATTTTGTTCATGAATCAACGACATATTTACTCTACACCGTCAGCTGGCGGATGTAAAATGCATGCTGGGATACTGTCGACCACAATTTCACACAAGCCAGCTCCAAAAGCATCTTCAATAAAATGTGCTGCAATTGGCTAAATGCAGACTTTGAATTGGGACCTTGACTGATCTTTCACAAGCGTTCGTCTAACAATAAAGCTTTTCTGTATACTTAAATTGTTGCTGGAGACTTTTTTCTCTACTCCATGCACCTTGGAAATATAGGTGAAGTTATGTCGGAAATCACTTCTCTTCTTCTACGACCTTTCACAAGCCCAAAAGAACAGATAAGAATGCAGATTGAGGCCTGTTTAGACTGGTTTTCTTTACAATCGGTGATTCTGCACCATGAAAAAAACATGCTCAATAAGCTGCTTGCAACTCAAATGTTGAGCTGATGATGAATCTGATTTGAGCGTGACGACTAATGGGACCAAGTTGGAACAGGTCTGTTTCAGTTTGGGTCAGTTGGTGTTGACAGTCGGCAGATAAAATAATATAGTGTGTGATGTGCACTATAAAGAGATTCTAGTTTGTGACGGACGTTGGTGACCAATGACATGACTTGTGTGTCGGCCGAAGGAGACATACCGGTAATAAAGAGCTTTGCCTGAAGTTGGTTTCGTTTTACAAAGGTCACTCAGCTCCAGCTCCTGGTTCCCAGTCCCAAATTGGTGAAATATTATTAGATTCCCTCCTGGCAAAGAATTAGATACCATGAAATTTGGAGATTTTTTTTGCAAAATTTAACATCATTGTAGCATCAACCAGAATTCAACTGAGCAGTTGGTGTAATTCTTGTGGGCCCCTAAGAGTTCATTACTGAGTAATCCAAGCCAGTATGTATCACTGCTCCACCGCCTGCAGGTCCCAGAGGGGAGATTGAGACTGCCATATCAACACAGGAATGACCTTGTTTTCCTCAGCCCCCACCCTGCGTCACACAAACACATTACAGCCCGGACAACCCACACCTGACCTGTGTCACTCAACACGAGCAACACATGCACACACACTGATCCAAACCAATGTTGCAACTGGCATTCAGAACAGTATTTGCAATGAGACATTCCTGATGTTCAGGAAGCTCTGGTGTGAAATGATTCATTCTACTTTTTAAAAAAAGTTAAAATAAGAGCATGAGCATTGATATCCACAGCAGCTGAACAGGAGTTTAACAGATGTCCACCTTAAGCATAAAACACACGATCAGTCATTCTAAATTATAAGGAATATGCTGCTCATTCAGACAGTAATATGACCAGAATGAAAGTGAAGAAATGTTGTATTAAAGTTAAATGGGAAAAGTGGCTCTGAGATTGAGTTACATCTGGCAAATGAGTGCAGAATTTACATCTGTATCATTTATCACATTCTTTAGAGCTCGGTGCAGGCTGTGTTATCTAGCTGTCAACACTTTGCTCAACCCAAAGCCCTGGGATTACACAGAGCTGATGGCTGTCTGTCACAAAGAGAAGAAACCTGAACACTCTTACATGGAGGAGAGAGGGATTGTTAAGTACATAGTAGTTCGCGATTCAGCAGTTACAAAGGGTGTTTTTCGACACTTTGACAGGATATTTAGCTGTTGTTTAGCATTAATTTGTTAGCTGTTTGTCTTTTGTATACCTTTAACTACGAGGCCTGCAAGACCTCAAATTAGACTTTGGAAACCAAAATACCTTCTTGAAGCCATTGATATATCTTTAAGCCTTTTACCGCTGCAGTAATGTCAGGAAAGTAATGTAAAGTGTAGCCACTGTTACAGGTTCTGTTTTTCTTACCTCTTTTCTGAACCTGCTTTGGGGGCGAGTTCCTGGAACTAAGAGACTGTCCACCCAAGAAGAATGACAGCATCAGTTGTTTACAAGTCCCACAAATAGGGTATGGGTTCATGTAATCTCTATAGATATCTGCATACAGAAGCTGTAGGCAACAGGACGAGATTTTGGTATCGGAATCGTTCTGGTTTCCGTTTGTATTCCAAGTAGTATTGACCAATCCATTTTGAGTGGGCTTTGGTTGCATGTAGGTAAACAGTCCATGTTGAGAGCAAAAAAGGCGGAATGCATTGGCCGAAACACAATCTCGAAACCCGCCAGCTATCATCCGATGGGGTGTTAGATCAATTGGGCTGTGTGAAACATTGTCCATTCTTTGGACTATAGCCATGACAATGAGGGTGTCTAAATAAAAGTAGACTCTCATGCCATGGTTGTGTAGCGGCCACAGTGCCGCGTCCACACATTTGCTGAAGGTGCGGGGGGCCGGCAAATAGCCTAACGGTAGTCTGTTGTACTCGTACGCTATCCCCTGGAAGGCGAAATGAAATAATTTCCTGTGTTTCGGTGCCACCTCGGCATGAGAGCAGCGTCCTTTAAGTCGTTGGTGGTGAACCAGTCTCCCGGTTGAACCAGTTTCAGTATCTGTTTGATGGTCAGCATACAGAATGTCTTGCGGGCAATACGTTGATTTAGGCCGCGGAGATCCAAAATGGGTCTGAAGTCTAGTGTAAGTATCATAAATGTTTGTTTGCCACAGAACTTATTTTCTGCGTTAATTCAAAATCCAATGGAAAAATCCCATTGGTGTTTTGTCGAGAGAACCCAGGGCGATGCTAACTTCCTGGTAGGTCTACAAAAATACGTCATCCCTGTAGGACTCTATGCATGCAGTAGAGCAAACTGAGTACGAAGTGGTTTGACACAATAAACACCATTTTGGGTCAAAGACCAGCTTGAATAAGTCCCAGTAGTGCCCTGGAATTTTCTGTTGATATATTAATATCTCAATTATAATATATTAGTACCAGTTCTCCTTCTGTTGTCTGTCCCACCACTTGCTTTACTGACCAAACAGCACTTTAAAATGATGAGGTAGGTCAGGCCACATTTGTAAAATGCAATGAACAAGGAGAAAATTCTATCAAGTCTTCTCAAAGTTCCGGTTTGTGGAAAACCTAAATAATGGGTTGTAATGTTTCTGTTTTTGACTAAAACCACTTTCTTTTAATTTCAAATCACATCCTTTTTACTGCAAAATGATCCAAACCACACTCATAATTCTCTGCACAACAAATATAGTCTTCTTCTTAGTCCATCTCTATACACTGCAACCATGCCAACTATACTATTCACTCCACACTGTCTTTTCTTCATTGTCTCCGTCAACGACTACTGCTATTCTACTCCATTTTCCTTTTGTTTTCTTTATTTTCCTTACTCCTTTTATTTCCTTTCTTTTCCTCTTTCCTTTCCTGACACCTGGGATCCATCTTGCCCTGGGTCCAGCCATCATCCAAATCCCCTTTGAAAAGCAGAGATGGAAGTGAGGCCTTAAAACTTTATGGTGAGAGCCTTGGTACCACATGCCGTTTCAGTAGCAGCACTGCTAGCAGGCCCGCCGATTTATGGCTCATGACACGCATATATTTAATTTGTAACCAAACACTTCCTCTTCCCCTCCGTCTCCTCAGAACTCTGGAACATGTCTTGTTTTCTCAGGTCAGGGGTTAAACAAAGGAAACATAGTGCTGGCTGGCTGAAGGGCCAGAACCAGGGGGGTGTCAGGGTCACCTCCGAAGCCAAGCCAGAGCAGACTGTGGGACACATCAAGGTTAAAGGTTTCGCTGTAATATCTGGCAGGAGGGTTGGACCACTGCGAAGACCTTAAAGTGAACAGAGAGCAGGAATCTGAAAAACCTTTTTTGCATTTTATATAACGACATGCTCCCTCCCTGCAAGAAGCCCTCTCGGTTGTTGGCCTTGACATCTTAACTGCCCCATTGGCCATAAACCCCCCGAGGGGCGGGCCCAAATGCAGTTACATGCCCCACTAGCTCTCCACCTCTGTGCGCTGGTGTATCAACATATAAGTTTATTTAGTGTGAATGTCCCGCGGTGCTCGCTGCTCGTCCCTTTTATGAAGCCCGGATCATCGTGAGAAAAGCAGCCAGTGTGGACATCAGTACTGAATGTACTGGCTGTGACAAAGAACTATTATTCAATGCAGACTCACAGCATGGGGGATTTTGTCCAGAGCTACAGCACAGTGGAGAAATCATTGAGTTACTGTAACAATCATCTGCATCTGATCAGATTTTTCAGTTATAACTGGCACGTACATGGCATGTGCCATGTGCATGCAATTTGATGACTTTTAATCATTAGTACAGTAAGCATCCCTGTCTGTCCTTGAGATAAAATCTTTAAGTTGGTTTTTACATTCCAGTGTGTCAAATTGTTTATTAAAATATAATAATTATAAAATGAGCATCCCAAATGAGGAGCTGGGGAGCATGAATTTGCTTAGTAAATGTCATGTAAAACTGTTTCAATTAAATGTTGAAAAAAAGTAGAAAAGTGGAAATCCAATCATGAGTTATAATTATAGTTTTATTATTATTATTATTTATTATTATTAGTACAGGCATTTTTTTGCTCCACAGAAGGAAGCAGTTCAGCAAAGTCACTTCAGATGGTTTAATTCTGAGGAGTGAGATCAATCACACGCTTGTTTCATCATTACAATGTATGCAGCCTTTTAGTAATTGCACACTCAAAATCCTGCTCATATTTCTTGTCATTATGTTTTACAGATTTATGAAAATAGTTTGGTGACATTTGGACAAAATGTCATTGATTCATGGCCAAATTTATGCCAGACACATGCACAAGTTTGGAACTGAGATGGAAAGCATCGTGTGTCAAATTTCAAGTCAATTGGACTCATGGTGGGAGGGGAGTGGCCTTTAAAAGTTTGTACTTCTTTGGCTGCCAATTGTAGTGCCACCATCAGGCCAATTAGGATAATATGAAATAGAATCTCGTGAAATTGTCTCGACCGGGTTTTGAGGTACACCTTTTTGATAAGGGTTAAGCTCAAATGCTGTGGTAAACCTATTCCCAAACATGTACATAAGATATCTATTAAGATTTATGATGATTGGACTAATGGTCAATGAATTATGGACGATTTCTTGCCTTCTTAAAGTCCATTGATCATCATCTTCAAAATGCAATGAGATATCAACAAGCTTTATGCAACTTTTGATAAGCTTGGTCCAATAATGATCCACAGAAAATTTTGTAGTAATCGTACCTACGCATTAGGAGGAGATGTGTTTTTCAAAAAAATCTAAATGGCAGAAAATGTAGTCAGGCGGACTCAAGTGGTTCTTGAGGCCTTTTGTAGAGCGCATTGAGCAGGATATTGGGCTGGTTTTATGTGCCTAGTTTTTGAGACTTCTGTCTTCACCCAATACAATGTAGGTACATTTCATTTAATTTAGAATTGAAAATGATATTTAAAATCCCAAAATCAACATTCAGAAACCACACATGTCCCTGTCATTTTAGATAATCCACAAAACACACAACGTATTTCTTAAGAACTATTTCTTCTGTATAAAGTAGCTCCATTAAAAACTGTTCACAGTGAGATATGTGGAAGTAAACTGTTTCTGCAAAGACCCATTGTTGCTGATTTTGCAAATTCTAAATGTATTTTCTGTTAGCGCCACAAATGAAAGTCCATTCACCTCCATTG
The DNA here is from genome assembly GCF_015220745.1 of Sebastes umbrosus. Lineage (NCBI taxonomy): Eukaryota > Metazoa > Chordata > Actinopteri > Perciformes > Sebastidae > Sebastes > Sebastes umbrosus. The sequence goes on from NC_051276.1 coordinate 7,583,858, forward strand.
TGGAGAGAATGCAGTAATCTCAGAGACTTAACATCTCAACACTCGGACAAACGAAACAAGAACTATTCACATGGCTCGATACCAGGAGAGGAAGTGAGAAAATATGCTTTGGATTGATGATTTGGGTTAACTGACTCTTTATGCGTCTACACAAGCCTATTGTAACAATAGCAAATTGGCTAAATGTGTTAAACACTGACTCATTTTGTGTAGACACAAAGAAGTAGAAGCATCTATGAGAGAAAGCCTATCACACGAAGAGCTGCAGCCAGAATCCCTCTCCACTCCATCTGCTCGACACAGAGAGCTGCCAACTACAGCTCAGCAACACCACACACACACACACACACTCACACACACTCATTACATTTAAATCCCTACTAACATACACTCTCAGCTCTCATATAAGTAAGCCTATATATTAGTTACCTGGTGACATAGTCTAAATAAATTGTCTTAACTACACTTCAGTAGCAACAAATGAGAATTTCAGTTTGTTATATGATCATCTAATGTGAAAAAAATATCTGCTTGCAACAAGTACTGTGCAGTCCAAACACTGAACCCAACAGAGTCAGGCTCTGTGCTATAAACAGAGCTGAGCTGAGGTAACTCCTGTCTCACTTAGAGGCGTCTTTATGGGCCATTGTTCACCATATGGGGTGCGTTACAGCCAGGGACAGCAGGTAAATCACAGGCCTGGGCCCGGCACACACTCCAACCAGCCGACCGGAGGAGGACATGGCCCTCAGCCCGTCTGTGTGTGTGTGAGTGAGTGAGTGAGTGAGTGAGAGAGAGAGAGAGAGAGAGAGAGAGCGAGAGAGAGAGAGAGAGAGAGAGAGAGATTGTGTGAGAGAGAGATGGGGGGGGGGGGTTAGAGAAAATAGTGGAGGACGCTGGTGGCTGTATTTATGTGTTTGTTGTAGGGACAAGGTATTGCTTAGGTTTGGACATTTGTGAGGCTGGTTGTGCAAGTATTTTTTTATATTCTTTTTTTTTATCGGGGTTCAAGCCCTGAAGGGGCAGAACCTTATTGAGTTTGTGTCGGTATATTATAGGGCCCGAGCACCGACCCCGGGCAGTAAGCTCACCAAGCCCTTAGTGTCTGAGAACCTGAATCCAAAACGTGGTTATTTTATGCCATTTTGAATTTTTTGAAAAACACATTTTTGACATGTCCTCCAAAAACGTAGGCCCGATTGCTACAAAATTTTCTGTGGATCATTGTTGGACTAAACTTATCAAAAGTTATCAAAAGCTCATTGGTATCTCATTGTGTTTGACAATATATTTCGTCTGATCAATTTTATTGGTGACAACACTGTTTGAAAAGTAACATGATGAAATAAAATTTGAGAAACATGCCACTGCGAAATAAAAATAGACTTTTGGAAAAGAGCATTCTAAAGTAAAACATTTAAGCCTTAAAGGGGACATATCATGAAAAACTCCTTTTCAGTGCTTGTGCACATGCATTTGGGTATCTGGAGTGGCTAACCCACAAACTGTGAAAGAAGACAACCCAGTCAGTGTTTTGTGGGCGGCCTAGATGAGAAAACATGTGATTCAACAAGCCATCCAGATTTGGCTCCCCTTCCTATGTCACATGCAGACACATTAGAATATACCCCCATCTGAGTATCTCCACCAACAGCTTGTGAACTACCTTTGCAAAGGTGCACCATATTTGTTTCGCAAGCCAGTCAGAGCAGACCGGGCTTTTTCAGGAGCTGGGCTTAAAGTGACAGTACGGAGCGTTTCAGACAGAAGGTGAATACAAGTATATTCAGACAGACAGTATAAGAAAAAATAATGTGTTTTTTGAACATTAAGGCATATAAACATGTTCTACTAGAACCGAAATACAACCTGAAAATAAGCATGATACGTCTCCTTTAAAATGTTATGTATATATAAATATATATATACAGTATATATTACAGATTTAATGATTGATTGTGTTATTTCACAGTTTTTTGGCTCATTAATTTGCATACATAGTTTTTTTTTTCCTTTTATTTTAGCCCTTTTGTAATTCCATATACAGTTGCCGTGGTTGAAGAATTCGTCAGACAGTCTTAAAGCATTAGTCACAGGTCGAGATCAGGAAGCTGTAGATGTTGTGCGCACCTCCCCTATACTCTCCCCTCTCTCCCTCCCTCCATCCCTCCCTCCCTCCTCCGTTGCCGGGCTGCTCACCAGCAGGGGGGCCTGTAATCCCAGCAGCACTATTGTGCGGACCGGCAGGTATTTCCCCCGCCTCCGCTGAGCAGCGGACTCAGCTGACTGGCAGCGCTGTGGGAGCAGGAGGAGTTCTCTTTCTCAAAGCCTGACTTCCTTACTTCCTGTCTGTCCGCCAGGCTCTTCTGGAAACAGAATAATAAAGACAAAGCTATTTGTTGCACTTGTTCAGAACCGTTCTATCCCCTAAGATTCCTGTTTCAAATTGTGAGAGAAAGTGTCTATGTATGTGCACTTTAGGTGTTTCATTCCTAACCTTCCATCAACCTCAGAGATTACCACTTAGTCTCCAACAGCTTTCCATTCAGACCAGTGGAGGGGTACACTTATTTAATCTTGACTGATCTGGCCTAACCAGTGAGTGGTTAATGTCCTGTTTGTGTGTGTGTGTGTGTGTGTGCACTGGGGGCCTCCCCATATCCACACAGCTGCACCCTTTAGAGAAGTGGTTTCCATAGTGAGGTTGGGTAGCTCCAAGGGATCCTTGGGGTTCCAATGGGTCCTCGGTGATATCATTTTTAGACTGCAGCATGCGGCAGCATTGGTCATTTGTTCAGTAACCTGTATTTATGTTATGCAGCATGCCATTGGTATACCTTCACAAAATTAGAATTTCAATTTTATTTTTGTAGCTCCAGCGATCAGTTCCATGGATTATGTTAATATCGAACTCTCCAAAGTAATTTCTATGTTCTTGGGACTCAGTGATATCGCTAAAAATCAGTCAACAAGGCAAAGAAATAGGAAGTTTTTCAATATTAGTTACCACTAGAAAAGGAGCACACCCATAATGTTTCAAAAAACTATTTGCAGAGGAAAACCCTGAGTGCACACAACTAGGTAGCAACTAAGGTAGGTCAAATTTGAAACTGCAAGTTGTGTGTAAAATGTAATGGATGATTACAAAATACAGTTAGTAATCATTTTACAGATCTATCAGCAAAATAAGTGTGGAGGTTTGTTTATAACCTGTCTGACAGTCTGTGTTTATCGTCTGTTTCTTGTCCCTTTGGACCAACTTGTAATTAAACGTTGGCTTCCTGTTGGTGCAACACACAACTTGCCCCATCTAAGCATTTTGAGTACTCTTTACACTGGTGTGTATTGCCCCTTAGGGAAAAGATAATGGTGGATGGTTAGGTCAAGAAAGAGTGTGTCTTTGACACAGTAGACTGTTCACATCTCCTACCTTCAGTCAATGTCGGTGTCTTCTAACCATGTCCACGATCTTTCCCTAACTACAGGTGAATAGTGTAAGAAAATGTAACTAATAGATACAATTAGAAATCAAATAGATATAATTCTTGTTTCATTTTGTTGACATATTAGAGTCAAAGGTCAAAGGGAATTTAGGATACCTCTTTGTATCACTCCATAAATCAGAAAGTACTTTCAACAGCCATAAGAAAAAATCTATTTTTTTCCATGTTTTTGGGGAATAAAATGTTCTATAAATCAGGCTATGAATGATATATGAACAAACCCCTCTGTAGAAACCTTCAGAATATAGATAGGAATAGAGTATGGCCTAGACCTGCTATATATGAAAAGTGTCTTTAGATAACTTGAAGTAAATGAAGTGGAGATTTCTGGGTCATAGTATAAGAAAAAAAAGTAATTTGGGGAAAACCGCCTTGAGATGAAAAATGCCTTTTTAACCCTTTTAGATCACATCCACGGTCATATTGTGCACCTGTTTAACAATACAGGTATATGCGATATATTTTTGAACAAAATCCAATCATCTTTTCTTCCTGTAAAACAAAATATGACGTGTGCTTACGTAAACTATTACCAACCAATGTTAACCAATAATACCATGACATCCATCCGTCAATCAATCTGCAACTTTTAGCAACAAGGGAGGTGTATATGCTGTAGTATCACGCTACATTCTAAGCTCAACCTCTTTTTAGCGGTCCAATCAAATGCAACGGTTTTGATTTAAATTCCTCTTGCAACTGTACACCGCTCAAATATTACTTTTCAGTGGGTAATACTCACACAGAAGCTTAAATGCTCTGACTTATGTTTCAGTGGGACTTTAAAGATAAAAACGTCCATACATTTAGCATTTTTGGATGTTTTCTTTGTCTGAAAGATCACATGTTATGGATGCAAAATATCCTAAAATCTCTAAATTGACCAGTGCATGTAGTGTGTCCCCTTAGCCAAGCCTTAATCACAGAGGGAGCTGATCAGAAAATGCAGTACATTTTTTACCTGAGGTTTCACTCTCGTTTAATATTTCTGCAGACAGATAGGTCAGTGATCTTATACATGCCGGTGTTGTGGCATTTGTGTATCCAAAGCTGATGCAGAAAGGCTCTTAGTATAGCTACAGTAAATGTAGTGAATTTAACTGGGACTCTCCAAAACAGTGGCGCACTACTGTAGCGGCCTGTTAGAAGTTCTGTCCTGCTGCCTGTGGCCTTTGCAGCCCTGGTGGGGTGCATTTGTCCCCCCTGCACCGCTGCCCTGCCAGTTGGCAAGCCTAAGCCAGGAAACTGTCAGTGTCGATTGAGCTGAGTGGAGGAGGTCCTGCTAAAGGAGCCTTGCTAGTTCCAGGGCCCACCTCTGTTTCCAAAGCATGGGAATAAAGAGCTCTGCATTCCACAGGTCTGAGCTGCCAGCTTTCCCCCTGCCCACAGTTCACAGGGAGCCCTGAATGAGATTAACAAAAGCGTTCTGTTGGACCCCTCTTGGCCGGCTTCCACGTCAACAGCTCGCAGGGTCAGGGGTCACACTAACTACATTCATTCCCAGCAGACCCCGTGCTCCAAACACAGGCTGCCAGTCGCACAAACTCACAGCTTTTCCTCTAATCCCCCGAGATATGTCTGATCTCTCCACATGTTTCTGCTCAATTAAAGCAATATCACACCTTGCAAATGGAACGAAGAGAAAGAGATGGAAGCAGGAGAGAGTGCAGCCGCAAAAGAAGAACAGAGGAGAGAAAGTGAGAAAAGCGAGTGAATGGAACATGGAGAGTGAAAGGATAATGGAATTATTAATCTGCCTGTGTAAGGCACTAACACATAAGGCTGCACACCTGATGAAACACCGGAGGCAAAAGCTCAATAGTTGATGGAGGACACATGACTGGCATGGTAGTAAAGCCAATGCACACATATATAGCACACAGCGTAGACTCACTCTCACACACACACACCTGCTCCATTCTATGGCTGAACATCGAGGTGAATATGAAATCCTTCTTTGTATTTCTTCAACAAAGATTATGATTACTGCATCATGTGTGTGTTCAAAATTCAGATATTCAAGAGATTTGTAGAATATTATTTCAACAGTGCTTTGGCATTTTATCCAATCAACTACGTATCACTTACACTTTATACCTGGTCATACCTGGAAATAATAATGTATCTTTGATAAAAGTTAACATAGACTAATGTTCAGCCGGATAGATTATATGTCACCTAAAGCTGCACCAATCAATATGTATATATATTATACTTATATATTTGACAATGGGTCGCAGAACTGTGTGTTATGCAAGAGGAGTCATTCATCGCGATGAACCCACAGAGAGTTATCCCCAATTTTGCAGCTTGATACAACTCTACAGAGCTTTTTAGCATCTTTCAGCTCATTGTTTTGATTATACGGCCTGCAACTTCCTCTCATGAACTTCATTTCCAAACGCAACAGGAAGCGGTTTTCAGCTCTAATGAATCCACAATACGGTGCCTTCCCAATACCAAACAGCAGACAAAGTTAGCAACTAGCAGGGGCGGAGCCAGACGTTGTAAACATTTTGGGCTCGGCCCAAATCTAGGGATAACAGAATGACTAAAAATCTGTACATCATTTGGGAAAAACATGATAGTTGCCAATTAAAAAAACATCCCGTAGAGCCTCCATCCTATTTTGTATGTAATTGTTCTCCAACTGTCTTCATTATTCTGAAACCGTAACACAACCAATGTTGAGGATGACTCATTTTCACCTAAAAAGAGGCAGACAAATTGTCTAATGTTGCAATATTTTAAGTTACATAACATACATACATACATAGTTAGGGAAGGAATTTGGCGTCGACAGCATCTTGAAACATATTTTTGTTATTTTGTTGGAGTAGAGTTCACAGAATGAATGATTAGCTGACAAATCTGCTGCATTTGAATGCCATAATAATTTTTCAATATTTATCTACTTGAAAATCAAGGATCCCCAACAATGCCAAGTAAATGTAGTCTTCAATACTCTGAATTGGATGTTAGGCCAACAAAATGATGTATTTAGGGAATAACATAGTAGTAGTAGTAGCATAGAACAATCCCCCGTTGACAATGTTAGGGTGGACCTATAGATCATAGAAAATAGCATAGGAGTAGAACAGACATTCCCATTCAAATCAAGCAGGATGGTCAGAGCAGTGGCATTTTTATGTGTGCCGTTGCATTGTGACCGTTGTACCGGGGTAACTTCCGTATAAACTAAACCAATTTGTGGCAAGTCGTGGACTCACTTTTGGCCCTGTTGATGTGTTTTCTATTGTCTCCATAACAACTAACAACAATCTGCATTTTCTTTAGTACCAGTCAAATGACCACGGAAAACAGTTCAATGACCGTTCTACTCTTATTCTAATTCTATAGATATTTTCATTGCCATGCTGCAAGTCGGAGCAAGTCGGTTTAGTTTAGTCAGCATACTACAGCGGTCGATATGGCAATGCTATACATAAAAATGGCCACTGCTCTGACCATCCTGCTACGTTGATTTGATTGGGAATGTCTACTCCTATTCTAATTCTATGGTCCAAGTTTACTTCCTGTCAGCTGCTGCATTAAAAACATTGCAACAGGAAATACAAAGGGGCCCATGTAGAATGTTTATGCTGTCAAGTTTGAAAAGGTCTATAGATGGCAGTTGAAGTTCAAGGTATTAAAACATGATAGCCATATCAACTTTATAAGGCCAGAATATATCAAACTTTAAGCAGGAGTCTGCTAATTCATGTTCATAGCATAATGAAAACCAATGGCTGCCTGGAATGGTAGGAACAAATACCATTGTAAAATGTAAAACTGTACAGCATGCATTTGAAAATGACAAAAATGTTGCATATACATGATTTATAGTTAAAGACCTAAACCTTCGAAACTTGGAAAAACACCGGTATGGTCCTTTAACATTATTTTATTAGTTAATTTATAGGCAAATGGTAGTCTTCCAAGAGACTGAGAGATTCTGTCTCTCAAATAAATCATGCTGGAGTGACATCTGAATGTTTAAAACTGTATCTTGCTCCAGTAGTGTGAATGTACCGAAAATATTGTTATTACTTTCTAGTAAACCTATGAAGGGGTAATGAGTTGTAACTAATTGCTGTATTAATGGTCTGTAAATCATTTACAAAATATAAATCACAAATCGGTAATAAGAGAGACATTTGAGTTACCATGTTGTTAGTTCAGGATGACACTTGCTTTAAAGGCCTTTTACACACCGGAGGTGTGACAAATAAACATATACTCCCCTGTGAATATTACATGTCTAGAGCTTTTATTGTGAAAGGTAAGAACAGAAGGAGAGGATCTGGTGTGTGCTGCCTTTGTCAAGGTTGAAAGGAATGAAACAACTACAAAGCCTCTGTGTTGTTGTTTCATAAATATAAGCGCAGCTCAATCCGTTCCACACAACTTGATTGGTTGATGTCTTTTTCTTCACGGTGCAAAATCTCAGAAAAATCTACATTATACCGAAAGAAAAAAAATATTTTGCTTTTTTAGCCACGTCATATTCTTGTATCCATGACAAAACAACAGTTCAAAAAAGTATATTGACGTGCGAATGAATCACATGAAAAGAAATGCTTATGCTTTACAACTTATTAACATGTATAACTGCATACTTGATAGATTATTGTAAGAGCCCTTTATTAATAACTTATGAACATAATCACTGGTGAACGATGTCCTGATACCCAGATCTAGCATTAGTAAGTGATTATTAACCATTAATAAATACTATTTGGCCCTCACCTTTGAATTATACTTTGCTAATTTTTTGGTGATTCAGTAATTGAAGTTTTTTTCTATACTCACACTATGTCACTCTGGATAAGAGTGACATAGTGTGAGTCAGCTTAACACTTAAAAGCCAAAGTGACATGACTCTGCCCTCAGTAAACATGGAGTCTCTGCCCACAACATGAAAAAGTCACTCTGTGTTTCTGCTGACAGAGGAGGGATGTCTGCTTTGTCCTGCATCTGAAACCAGTTAGTCCAAAGAGCAGCGGTAAACCAAACTGGACAGGGGGAGACTCCGAGGGGGGGAGATAGAGAGCGAGAGAGGAGAGATATATAGAAACGGGGGATGAGGGTGAGGTTGGTGAGGAGGTGGAGAGGGTTGGTGTGGGTTGTTCACAGAGAGGATCATACATTACTTTTTTCTCCCCCAGTATTTCTTGTCCTTGATCTGCCTGCTTTTCTTTAAGCTGGATCCAGAGCCCTGCCCCCCTGCCGAGTCTTTTGCCCAGAGGAGGGGAGGCCTCGGCCAGCTGCAGGCTTCACTGGAGCCCTGCGCACAGAGGTGGAGGGGTGGAGGAGAGGAGAGGGAGGGATGGATGGAGGGAGGGAGGGGGTGTGTTGTGTGGTGGATGGAAGCAGAGACATAGAGACAGAAAGAGGCTGAGAGAGGCAGCCGATGACAGCGTGAGTGCAGCAGAGGATATTGCACTCAAAGACACAACACGGGGACCCTGAGAGATTGAGTTTCAAAGCGAGAGAAATAGCCGAGGATTTCCCACTTCCCCATCCACTTCCGCAGCTCCGACCGTCCAAACATGGTCAGCAGTAGTCGAGTCACGAGGGTGACTCACCAAATTCACACAGTTGCACATTATATGACAAGATCTGCTTGACCCCAATATACTGTGTTATGGGCCCACTTACTATTAAGACATGTTTTTACAAAGGGTTAATGACAATAATAATGAGTTACTGATACATAATGTATCAATACATTATAGATCAGTTGTTGTTAATAAGAACAATTTTGCTGGTTGCTAAAAAACATGCTGAAGGAGAATAAACACCAAACAACCTGGCAACCAAAATGTCTTATTAATAGCTTATGACTGATCTATAAAGCTAAAGATTGATTAAAAATTAAAGCAAATATATAGAGTGTACTGTATAGTCCCTTTATGAAGGGTGCCCTTGTGTGAGTGGTAACTTGTGTTACTGTTATTACATTAGATTACATCACTTATGCATTTTGTTTTCAAGCGCAAAGGGAGAGCTGCTTATCTTGTCAAACCAACAATTCAAAACCCCCAAATATTTTATTTACAATGACATAAATCAGACAAAAGTATTCAGATCAGCAAATGTGTGGTATTTTTCCTTGATAAATGGTTGAAAAAGATTCACCCGTTAGCAGATTCACTATCGGTCAACTTTCTGTCGATTCATCAATAGATTAATCGTCATTTCAGCACTAAAATGGATAATAACAAAAGGATCAATTTCAGACTTGTCACAGAAAACAAATATTACAATCAAAGGCTGAGAAATCTCCTGAACATTATCTGAAGCAAAGGTTGAGCAACTGTATTAATCCATGTAAAGGAGGAATTACCATGACACATGACAAGTGTGTATAGGTGTAGATATATTTTCATTTCCTCCCATTTAAAAATGTTCATTAAAAATAATAAATCACAATTTTGTATTATCTTTTATTTTAAGTCTGTAAAGAAACAGTGACGTTCTCTGGCACCATTTCTTTGTATTTTGAATTGAGTGAATAACATTAATTGTATTATTATTATCATTGCACTCTATCAGAGCTCTTGTATGCCTAATTACTAAACGAATTCAGTGTCCTGTAGTTATAGACTATTCCACTTCACAACAACATGCACTGCTGGCCTGTTATCTCCTCTGGCTTCCAGAGGAGGTGTGATGTGGTCGGTGCAGGACACTGTCCTCCTGCCATCAACAGAGGGCGCTAGGACTCAATATGTGGATCCACTGAAATTGAGCCAGAAAGTCATGTTTTTGGGGAGATTAACATTTGATGTGAAAAGCTCTATAAAAAAAAAAGACAAAATCAATGGTAAAAAAAAAAAGAAAATGTACACTTGTGCATTTCCACTTATATGACATCTATAACAGCATCATGCCTACCTGGGTTCAGTTAAGGTGGATCAATCATGTGTTGGTGTGAGGGGAGATCCAGTTGCTCACATGCAGCCAAATCACATTTTCAAAAACAGAAAAAAAAACACAAGATCACAGACATCCTCTCTCTAGTGCCAACACTCAGCAGCATTACCATAAAACACAGCTCCAACACGTGTAACCAAACAGTCAAATCCCAGAGATGGTGTTTTATGATCTGTTTGATAACTTGTGTGACACAGCACTCCCTGTTCATTTATAAATCCCTGGTAATCCCCGAGAGGTAGTGACAGCTGATTTAGAGATGCTCGGGGCTCTGTTGGTGAAGATAAACTGAGGTACTTTCTAGCAACAAGGTCTGCCGAGGGCCCGGAGAGTCTAAATCACTCCTTAAAGAGACAGGGAGCCTTGGCGTCACTGGGGGGCCACGGGTGTGTGCGGGGGCCACTGGCCAGGCCCGTGACGCATTAGCTTCATGTCTCATGTCAACCACGCTATAGAGTCGGCGGTGGGTTGGACGGAGAGTTTCTCCAAAAAAGTTTCCTGCAGGAAAGAAAGGGAGATAATTCATACATCTAATGGGAGCCATAAATCCTCATATTAACTTCACCGCACCGCATAGAAGGGCACGGCCCGGTGAAATAAGAGACAGATGAGGGCAGGGAAGAAAAGAAACATCAATTAAAAGGTATAGAGGAAGAAGAGAGGAAAGAGGAGGAGGGGGATACAACAAAACAAGGGATGAAAGATCTGTGTTCTTATCGAGACGTAGTCCAGACAATCAAAAAAAAGATGGGCGGAGGGAGGGAGACACCACAAAGGGAGTATAGAGGGTAGAGGGGACTAAGGGGTGACAGCGGGCCCGGGTGCAAGGGTGAGACAGGAGGCAAGAGGGGGCCTGGTGGCAGGGCCCGGGCCTGGGTGGTGTGGCGCTAACAGGCCCTCAGGGACCCGGCGCTGCAGGACCATATGGGGAGCAGTGAAAGGGAGAGGAGCAGCGGGAGCCCCGGGCTGACAAGCCACCGCTGCCCCTGCTTCAGCTGTTCCCCTGGAGCCCCGGGGACCTGGGGATTAGAGGCACACAACAAAGACAACACATACAGGAGGACAACACACACACTAACACACACAGAAACACACACACATAGGGTGGACACTAGTGGAAGGAGTCCATCCACTTATAGTACAAAGACAGGTACACACTGGCACACATACACACACGTACGCGCGCGCACACACACATTCACACACACAATGGATGTACTGCCAAAAATAAATCAGAAAGCCCAGAGTCCATCCACTTCCAGTCTGCAACAAAGACAACACTGAACACACACACAGCAGACACGGTGCCAGTAGAAAGTGGCAAGGCCAAATTCAATCCACTTATGGTCTAAATGATGGGTGCCACACAATGGCTACACAATACGCAGGTACACACACACACACACACACTCTCACGTAACTGTATGTTTCACACACACTCATACAAAAGTAAGTTCATACTCAGTGGGTGCAGTATAGCAAGCCACTTATGTAAGGATGCTATATACCTTCTGCATAAACGCATGTGTACATGTCACATTAATGTGACCGTTAATTACGGTCGAGTTGAAACAGGAAGTTGGTCTTTAAACTGTGATGAATGTTTACAGTTTGGACTGTCAGTTAGCTAATCTGTAGGTTTGTGTAAACATAGTCTCGCCTTTCCTGTCCCATCAGACTCTGTGAGGGGATGTTGCTGCATTCCTAGATTTTGGCAATTTACTTGGTGTTTTAATATGTACAGTAGTATAATGTTATTATTAACAAATAGAAAGGGTGGCCCCAGTTATGGAAATACGAATCAAGTTGTAATAAATCTTTAGGTTTCTGTAATGTGACATGGTTATACACATTCTCACTCCCAGCTCATCAAATACGGCAGCTTGGTCAGCGGCCCTACACTTCAAACTACGACACTCTACGTACCCCTCTAGGGTCTGTTTTGCACGTGTCAATTTCTGCTCATTAAATGCATACTGTCTTTTCAAAATAAACTTACGAATTCAAAGGAAAAAAACGTTCTTAGGTTTAGGCAACAAAACTACTTGGTTAGGTTTAGGAAAAGATCATGGTTTGGGTCAAAATAAGTTTGTTGCGTAGTTGAGTAAGTTATGTAAGTTGTGTAACATTACATAAAAATACAGGACATTCACCCATGGAGTGTTTGTGTCCTGTGTGAAACCAAAAGTCAACGTTGAGTCATTTTAAGTTACGTATGTGACATAACCTACGTAACATTACGTAACTTAACTTACGTATGTAAGAGATTGACGCGTAGGGCCACTGAGCAAGCTGCCGTACTTGATGAGTTGGGAGGGAGAACGGGCTGTTATGTATACACCAGAAGGGATTTGATCATGTTGTAGAGGATTATTTCTTTTTTATTTGTAAGGAACTATGTACAATAGTAAACATAAAAGTTACCATTTGATGTATTGTGCCAGAGTTATTTTAAAGCTAATTTTCAGCTGCAGTTACTCGTCAGGGATTAAAACACACGATACGATACGTATGACAGAACGGCACTAAAAAAATAGAATAGGACACATACAAAATTATAACGTGTCAGCAAGAAGTGCATTTTAAACAAATTCAAAGCAAGCATTTGTATACTTGATATTGCATATTTGATTGGCTTGCTCAAAAATTGTGCGCTTCTGCAAACCACGGGATATGTTGAATGTCGACGTTTGAGAATCAGCCTCATATCATACTTGCAGAAATGCACAAAGCCAAATGGTTAATGTTGTGAAACAATTGGTTAGGTTTAGGCAACTAAAACTACTACTGTACTAAAAAACAATGTATGGACTGATACTGGTGGTGTCTGTATCTGCAGAGACCCTGCCATCTGACTGTATTTTCTTTTTTCTTCTCATTTTGCTGAGTTTGGGACTCTTATGGGCATCTGAAAGTGGCTTTGTGCTCCACGTGGGGCTGTAACACCCTGCTAATAACAGCGTGCAGGGTGTACGGCCCGTTCAAGTCACCAAATGTCGCAGCTTCGTCACGCCCCTCAACGTCTGCTACCGGGGCACAAGTCCCCCTTTGGCTCTGTCAGATATGACAACAACTTAACGAGTCCTTAGCGGACTTTCTTAGGTAACATTATATAACAACGTTAAGTGGCCTCCTGAGTGAAAGTCCTGTGTTAGCTTGACCCATCCACCACCCCTCCTACCCGCCCTTAGTGGACTTTCTCGCTTGTTATACTCGTTATTATACTGCATAACTTTCAATAACGGTCACGTCAATAACATCACTTGCTCCGCAAGGCGCTAGCTGCACTATGTCACATCCACATTCAACGTATCCATGGTTTTTAGAAACGTACAATGCCAACATTTTTTCCTGGCGACTGGGCATGCTCTGGAGTTGAGATGAAATTAAAAAAAAGCCTTTTTAACCCTTTTAGATCACATCCCTGATCATATTATGCATATTTTCTTCCTGTAAAACAAAATATTACCTGTGCTTACGTAAACTAGTAGGCTACCAACCAAGTTAAACCAATAGTATAATGACATCCATCCATCAATACATCTGACACTTAAGCGACAAGGGAGGTGCATGTGGAGCCATAGTCCTTTGTAGATTTGCATCGCGCTACATTCTAAGCCTGTCCATTTTTTAGCGGTCCAATCATATGCAAAGGATTTGATTTAAATCCCTCTTGTAACTGTACACCGCTCAAATATTCCCTGGGGAATACTCACAGTACAGAAGCTAAAGACGCTCTAACTTCCATTTCACTGGGACTTTAACTGTTGTGCTGCCTCTTAGGATCTGTCAAAATGGGCCTGTACGTCAAGTAAAGCTATTTTGAGTATTCATTTATCAAAATCTCTTTTCTCCTCCTGTAAAGCATTAATGGGGCGTATCTTATGTGTATGTCTAACAACCCAGAAATGACAGGCATAGACTACACACACACACATATTGGACACATTAGATGTCAGTGGTCCGAGCAACCGTTCACTTATTCTATAAAGGATAAAACACAGTATATACTGTTACTTCCTTTGGTGTACGAGAAAACCACGGACAAGATACTTTTTAAGCCACCTGCTCTGGCGGGCTGCCAAGTCCCTGTCAAGCCCACAACCAGACTTTCAACTTAATCTACTCTTCCCTTAAAACCGGAGATGGTGAAAGTTACCTGCCTCGATCAAATAAGGGGAGTGGGGTAATGTGTGTGTGTGTGTGTGTGTGTGGGACCAAATCGGAAGCCTCACACCACTGCTAAATCTACCCCATGGCAGCGAGTACCTGCTGCCTGCTATCTCCGTCCCTCCTGTAGCCCGAGGCCATGAAAGCAGCCTTGGCTAACATTAGGCTGCATTTCCTGGGGCTCAGTGAAACAGAGTACCACCTGTCCTCCTCTAATAACACAAAAAGTAGCTTTTCCCTCCTTTCCATCTTCCATCTTCATAAAGACAATGAGCCACTGCCTCTTTTACAGCGTGCATTGAGGTCGGTCTGACGGGCAAACCCTCCTTCAGGCTCAAGAGGAGGAGGAGGAGGAGGAAGAGGTAGGGTGGGGGGAGGAAGAAGTCAGTGGTAGCACCTGCAGTGTCACACCAACCAACCAGCCTCCAATCCATCCCCAGTCATTGTGTTTTGCCTGTCTGCCATTGAGTCTTCTCTCCCAATTCCCTCAGTTCAAATCGGGATGACAAACAGCTAATTAATTTCCCTGACGCCAGGAGAAGCAAGACTCAAGCTGGGGGAAGAAGACTGCCTTTAGCAAAAAAGAAGTGGAAGTGGAGAGATTAATTCATGAAGCTCGTCTTATTTTTTTTCCTCCTGGAAGTATTTGCATGAGGGGTTCTGGCTGTGGACTTCAGTATGTGCTGTCCTCTCCTCTCCCCTCTCTCTTCCTCCACACACACACATACATACACACACACACGCACACACACCTCTAATTCGTATTCACCTCCTCCTTGTCTGTATTTTCCTCAACTTTAGCCTTTGGCGCTCTCCCTCTCCAATGACCTCATACATCAATATGAACCAAAATGCATACATTACACTCATTAAAATTCATGTTAAATCCACTATATTCATACAAATTAAGAGGTAAAATAATATGAGGACAAAGCACGGATGTGTCTTTAGCCTTTATTAGCCAGAATGAACTCTGCTTTACCTGTTGAACTAGTGTTTGGGAGACTATATTTACGCAGATTTAAAAAAAAAATAAATAGAACAATTGTACTCCCTGTAGAAGCAGTCAGAGAAAGTTGTCACACCAGAATTGTTTGTCTGCATTTTTTACAATCTGATCTTTATTATCTGATGGAGATAAACAACTTGAGCCCTTCCTGTTTTTCTTAAAACGAGAGAAAAGAGACTGATTCAGCGAGGCGATTGATCTTATTATGCCACTGCTGAATAGTTTTATGGTCATTACATCACAGGCCCGGCTTGCTCCACTGCTTTATCCATATTAAGATGTATCGAATTCAATTCCTCCGACGGATGTCTCCGTTTCCCAGTCTGTCACATGAAACAGGCCATTATTAGTTTCACACTCAAAATGATGTACAGAAAGGTTACTTTAGTGGAACGATCGTCCCTTTACTTTTAACGAGTGCATATATCATAAAGGAATCTGAGGGCAATAATCGTTCATCATTATTGAGACGACGACGCTGCTTTGGGGACCTGGCGGCAGAATGGAAAACAGATTTCCTTCAGGCTGGGGCGGAGGTGTTGGAGGCTCTGTTCAACTCTGCAGCAGAAAGAGGATGGAATCTGATTTTTTAGACTCGTGTGATACAGATGCAATGTGTTCTAATCAGTGTGAGCAGCAAAAAGCTTCACAGAGGCACTTTTCTTTTTATTTATTACAGTTTGAAACACACGGGTATGCACAAAACCAGACCCAGAGGCCATCTGAACACTCAAATCGAAATTTGCCGGTGTTCCCATGACAAAGTAGGTCTCACACGTTACGTCATTCACGTGAAACAACTGTCCAGCTGCCACGGAGGACACTGAGGTCATGTCACTGCAATTCTTTCTAGCAACTTGTGAGTAGTTTACATTCTACAAGTAAACGTTTGGTGAATATTTTACAGGCTGATTCCAGTATTCCTCAGTCGAAGAAGACATACTTTTACAAGTAGCAATACCATAGGGCAGAAACGCTCTGTTACAAGTCAAAGTTATGTATTAAAATACAAAAGTATTAACATTAAAATATACTCAAAGTACCAAAAATAAACATACTCACTATAAAGAATAGATTTTTATTAGAATCCTGTATATTATATTATTGGATTATAATTATTGATGCATTAATGTGTTCATCACTTTAATGTTGCAGCTCATTTTAAGGACTTTACATACTAATGGGTAGCTTGTGAATTTCAATTAAATCTTTTCTATTAACCTATAATAATGCATCATTATTTATTTGTTCATTATATTTTGTAATATCAATCTCATTTTGCAAAGTAACTAAACTTATCAAATAAATGGAGTAAAAAGGGTACTCCAAGTGCCATAGGGTATAAAGTAGTAGAACATGTAAATAGTGAAGTAAAGTACAAGTACCTTGAATTTGTGCTTAAGTACAGTACTTGAGTAAATGTACTTAGTTACTTTAACAAAGGGCATTTTTGGACGAAACATTTAGATTTAAATTTGCAAACAAAAAATGAAATCAAACAGACAACTGAATAAATAAAATGTGAAGAATCATCTCATTTCCTCTAATACATATATTATTTTGATGTCTGTTCGTTTGTTTGTCATGTGACCCCTGTAAAACTACAACTCATTGTTTTTAGATGTAACGTGCTAATGAGTGAGCTTTAGAGGTGCTGGTAGATTATTTGTTTTGCTGGTGGATTTCTTTTTATTCATGTTTTTACCATATAATAATATATAATAGGACAGAGCCAGGCTGTTTCCAGTCTTTATGCTAAGCTAATCTAATGCTCTCCTGGCTGTAGCTTCATATTTACTGTACAGATATTAGAAAGTAGTACCGACCTTCTCATCTAACGCTCGCCAATTTAGTGAGTTAGTGTATTTCCCAATATGTATTATCATGTACCTATCCCAATAACCATATTGTATTTGCCATAACCATGATCCGCCCCCTAACATTAAGGTTTTTGTCTTTCTGAGAATGGATTCGAGAGGAGAGGCAGAAGTGTCCCAGCTTGTGTGTGTGCATGTGTGTCTGTCCCAGTCCCTGAGCGTAAGGTGAGAGGGTTGTTGTGCTCTGTGTTTTATTGCGCTCCAGCCTGCAACTGAGCCAGACTTTTAATTGCGGTGGCGGCGGTGGGAGGGGCTGCTGGGGTGGCTCGTCACCCTGCTGCTGTGAGCTGGGAGGCTGGGAGGCTGGGAGTCAGGGCAGGTCCTGATCCTCTCCCCGGGGGCCCTGGGGCCCAGCAAACTGTCACCTCTTCCTCCTGACGCTGCACACCTGAGGCTCCCCGGCGCTGCCGCCACGCCCCCACCCCCCTTCCCCAACCACCCCCTCTACCCCTCCTCCACCTCACCTCCCCCCTCCACAGCCTCGCATCCGCCGGCCCTGCTGACATTATACAGCTCACAACGTCTGTCTATACGTGTCCACTGATCAATAGGCTTGACTCGGAGCACATCGACGCTGGCATCGGCCTCATTGATCACATCCAGCCTCCATGGTTAGGTTTTCAAAGATAATTGGGCCCGGGAACCTGCCTCCTTATGAGTGACAGCGGGCTGAAATGATAATCATCTGGATCCAGTCCAAGTACAATCCCAGCAGGACTGACTGGACTCGAGGCAGACGGAAGGGTTTCCTATTTTTAAAAGGATCTTTTAGTTAAGCTGTATAGCCTCCAACAGCCATTTGGAGGAATCATAAATACTGTATCTATGGCTGCTGATATCACATCATATAACAATATGTACAAGAATCACTAACAAAAGTGGCACTTTTTTAAATTCCAATCAATCTGTAACTAACAAAATATGTGTGAAAACCAACGCATTGATTTAATACTTAGGGCTGGAGTGTTACAACAACCAGATACCAAAAATATCCTCCCTATGGACACCCAGTCCCCTCTCAAATTGAGTGTCAGAGACATGATGTAAGGCTTTAATAAAAGGCCAGGCTGCTGATATTGATATTCATTATTACGTGGCCTGAGCTAACCCCATTATGTTCCCATTAGGACTAATAACATATACAGCTAACTCATTTGTTTCATTTAGCCACTCTGCATATACAAAATTAAATGACACCGGATGGTGACAAAAGGAGACAGAGTGGTTTCACTTGATCCGAGCACATTTTCAACTTGTGATGTTTCAAAGGTTTTTAAGAGAGAGAAGAGAGTCATCTGAATATCAAAAGATATCTATGGAGGATAATGAGTGTGCTGAATCAATATTTCATATGTGAAGACTGAGATTTATAGTGCGTTGTGTGTCAAGCAGTTCTTCTTTTTTTTCTTTCTTTTCCTGACACCAATTCTTAGCTGCTTTCCGGCAGGTAGCCACAACACAGGATCAGCAGCACCAGAATAGCTTTGTGAGGTAGTGATGTAGTTGGTGAATTGGGTGAACGACGGCGAGCCCAGGGCATAGGCCTACATATTCAGAGAGAAGAGGACTCAACCTGCTTTTGGAGGATGAAGGCTGCTAAAAATAAGCCAGAAGAGCCAAAATCACAGAGACAGAAAAGAGAGAAAGAGAAAGAGGAGGAGCTGCCATCAGCAGGCTGGGCTGGGTTTTGCCCCTCGCTGATTTAAGCCAGAAAGCTCCCACATCTCCACTGCTGCCCCCTCTGCCCCTGCTGCCCCGTCTCTGAGCCCAAACCCCCTGTGAGAAGCTGTGCCCCTGTGCTCAGGCTGTCAGGCCAGCACACCAGCTCGCTACCGAGAGGCATTATGCTAATGGGAGGGCCTCCTTCCCTCTCTCCCTCTCTCCGCGGCCCTTCACTGCTCAGTGGATCGGCTTGCCTTAGGGCCCTGCTGCTTGTTTTGACAGAGCATCCCCTGATAGTTGGGATTAGTCCAGCTTGTTTGGCTAAACTAGGAGAGGGGGATCTTAGGCTACTTTGAGTTTTTGGAGCTCCGCTGGAGCCAGATGCCTCCTGCTTTTATCCCCACCAGGAGAGGGCCTGCACCCCCCAAGGCCTGCCTACAGCCATGGGCAGCCATAACCATCTAGGCAGTGTCAGGACCCATACTGCACACACACACACGAAACACAGAGAAACACAATAACACTTTTACACACACACACACACTCCTCATACCATATCCAAAAGACAAAATATTCACAGCACATAAATAGTCATGCAAAAAGCCTGAGAAGAGAAAGGCTGATGCAACCATCGCAAGCCTCCCGCGATGCAACCTGGAGAAGAGTTGTTCCGAGTCAGGAACCGCAAATCCAAAACAAACATGAAACCATTTGACACACACAACAAAAAGAGTTAAAGAATTATAGTGATTGTTTTGATTCCTCCATTCTGGTTGCAGTATTCCTGGCAGGATAGAGGATAAAACACCAGGGTCCCGGCACTTCCCAGGGAAACCTTACATGAGGAAGTGCTGTTTTACGGCTACATTCCTGCTCTACATTAATGGAGGCGTCGGGCTGCTATCCCTTTGAGAGAGGCTTGAACCTCTCTATTAAAGTGGCTGACCTGTGGTTGGCGGTTCAAACAGCCGGTATGCACATTAACGTCACATTCCCGGCGTTAGCGTCTGAAGAAGGAGGAAAAGAGAATAAATAAGAGGAGGTGGAGTGATCTCCCTTTCAGCAGCCGTCCCCAACAGGAGGCCCACGCTATATTTTATTCACTAATGTCAGGTGGGTTCAGGCACACTCAGGGTCGTCCTCAGACCGGCCTGCGCCGTTGTTTTCATCAAGGTCAGCTGGATGAAAAATAGAGCTATCCCCCTGTTAGATCGACTACAAAACACTGCTGCTGAGGCAAAATGCACAGAGAGGAGAGATTTAAGAGGAGAGGAGACGAAAGGAAAAGAAAGAAAATGAAAGGGAAGGCGATGAGAATCAGAAATGAAAGGAGGAGAATTGCAAAAATGAAAGGGACGAGAAAGAATAGATGATGGTGAGAGGAAATGGAAGATGAGAGCAAATTGGAGGTATTGGAGTGGAAAAAAAGAGATGATGGAAAACGAGGAGAGGAGAAATGGAAAGAAAAAGGAAGAGAGAAAAAGGGAAAACACGAGAGGAGCAATGAGGACCAGACAATCAATAACAAGAAAAAAAGAGAAGAGCGGAGGAAAGAAGAGGTGGTAGAGGACAGGAAGGAGAAATTGAGAGAAAAAGAAGAGAGGAGAGGAATCAGAGAGGAGAGGAGGGTCTCTGGAGGGCTGGGTCACGGAGGCCCAGGGGTGATGTCAGCCTATTAAACTGATTTCACAGGTTCCCTTAACGAAGCCTCTGGCATGTTAAAGGGCAGGAAGCATCCTATTTCAGCCCTTTCTTCCCCTCCCCTTTAAAGCGGAGTGAGTGCGGGACTTATCGACAGCTCCTGACAAACAGGCGTGAAGGAGGGCAGCTGCTGGGGCAGTCCTCTCAGGATCCAAAACACAAGGTGGTATTCGGCGGCGGACCTGCCGATCTTCAAAACCCCAGCCGAGCTCCATCTCATCGCTCCTCGCTGCCCTGACGGAAACCTGATCCTAACTGTTGAGCAGCAGGGTTCGACTGATGAAGGGTTATTCCAGGCCGATGCCGCTGTTGATAGTTTTTTCAAGGAAGCTGCCAGTGGAGGACAGTTTGCGCTTCACCATTGGTCTAGACCCAAAATTTAAAGCTAAGTTTAAGTTCAAGTTGTAGCTCAGATTGGGTGTAAAAGTCTGAAGCTGGGTAGAAACTGTGCCTTTTTATTCAACTTGTATATTTTAACTGTTAACAGACAATATGGTCTGTCTACTCTGCAGTAAAGTTACAGTTTTGGCCACAACATGAAAAATACTACTCCAATAATATTAAAGTAACAGTGTGTAACAGCATTAGTGTGTGTGTGTGTATTTCATTAGTGTATAATCACCTGAAACTAAGAATTGTTGTGTTGTCGTTTAGAATGAGCCCGTCATATCTACATAGGGAGCAGGTCCTCTTCACAGAGTCTGCCATGTTGCACCGCCATGTTTCTACAGTAGCAGAGAATGGACAAACCAAATACAGGCTCTAGAGAGAGCCTTTCACGTTTTTACATTACCTGACATGCTTGTGAAACTGTGGTAACATGAGCTGCAGAGTTCCAAGCCGTGGTATCGCCAGCTGCCGTCTGACTTCCGTTGCGCCTAAAGTTGTGTTATCATGGTAAGGATGGCATCTGAGCGAGGCCAATGACGTTAAAAAGTATGGCGAAAGTTGGTGCGAGTGGTTGGGTGTTACATCCATCTGACATCAGAGACTATGGTGTTCAAATCCTGTGTCCCACATGTTTTTTTTAGGTTTAGGCTACTAAAATGCATAGTTTAAGTTCAGGAAAGATTGTGGTTTTGGTTTGACATTGAAAAAAAGCACGTCAGTATTGGACGATTCTGCAAAACCCCAGATAACGTTTAATGACAACCCGTTTTTTACATCCAACGCCAACATTTTTCAAATTCTCTGGCAACGATGTTTAGGTTAGGGATAGACTGTGAATGGTTAGGGTTAGGCAGCTAAAACACTTTGTTAAGGCCAGGGAGAGATCATATTTACAGGTGTTAATTGCAGGCCTGTGCTGGGATACAAACTCTAGTCTAAAGTCTCTAGTCTAAGCCCAACACACTACATGCTCATCCACCACCCTGTCCTCTACAACTTTGTTTTCTGCATTGTTTACTTCCTGCAATGGCACTAAATATTGGCACTGGACATAAACCACGAGGTGTAGAATTGTCCAATACTGTCTTTTTTCCCATAGGGTTGTTTTGGTTAAGGCACAGGGATGGGACATGCTTCTATGAGATGCATGTAAGTGAATGTGCACAGGTGTCATTCAGATACCTTTTTTCTTTAATATGAAATCTGGAGCAGACTGGAGGATCCAATCTGCTTGTTTTACGGCACGTAAATGTGCCGAATGTGTTTTGGAGGAGCACTCATTGGCACATACAACTAATATAAACGCTCATTATATTGATTTAAAAAAAAGAAGAAACCTAGAAGACAGGGTTGTAATGGACAGTAGGTATCACCTATATTTATAATGCTAAAATAGCCATTGTAAAATGTAAATTACTTGTACTTTGGGTGTGTATGTGTGTGAGTATGTGTACCAGTGTGTCCTCTTGCTCCCAAACACATACACAATCTGCTGAATCGTCCTGTCTGTTATCTGCAGCTGGCACTCTGTTGCCTTGCTATCAGTCCCTGCAGCATATGCTACCAGGTGCTCTCTCCCTCCAAATGCAATCTTTCATCAAGGCAACCCAACTGCAGACAAATTAATTAGGAGAATATCAAGTCAACAGAGCCAGGCCCAGAAGTTGAAGGTGGCGTATCAAAGCAGAAAAGCCAGATTTCTTGGCTTTACTTGTCTCCCTATGAAATATCTTCTTCCCCTACCTCCCCCAAGGCTATAGGCAGCATATTTTCTGCTCCTGATATTTTGAATGCATTGGAATCCTATCAAATTTCTTCATGTTAAAGTATTTGTAACTGTGAACAGGGAAACAAACAACTTTGAGGCACCAAAAGTCCCCCAAGTTATATAATATATTTATTCATTTTCTTTTATTTAACCTTTATTTAACCAGGAGTAAAAGACTCATTGAGATTAAAACTCTTTTTCAAGCAAATAACACGGTTGCACACATAATAAACAAACATATAACAATTTAAAATGGAAACAAAGAATGAAATTACAGAATTATAAGATATCAAAAGGCATTCAAAACATCTACCACCAGATGTGCCTACTTCCAAGTCATTTAGAATCACTTTAAATGTGTCCAATGAGACCAGCTGCAGACAATTCAGCTGATTTTGCAACTGATTCCAAGCTGAGAGAGCAGGATACTTAAACACCCTTTTTCCCAGTTCAGTGCAGACATTATAGGGACAGTTAGTGGGAATAAGTCCTGGGAATAAAGACAATAACTCCCCATACTTTTTTAGTGTTGTAGTACATAGCAAAGCTTAGCTTCACTTCTAACTTAACATAACAAAACATTTATTACAGTACAGACAACATATTATATGATCTACTTACACTTTATTCATCTTGTAGGGATCCAGTAAGTTAGCCGCTGTTTAGGGCCACTTCCGACATCAGGGGCACTGAGCTCAGCTGTCACTCAAAATCTCATTAGCCAAAAGAAGAAAAACCCACCCAATGCTAGACAGGAGTGCCTGCCCCTGACTCTACAGGTACACATATCCCTTTTTCTCCATATTTCACTGAGATATGTGGTGCAAAAGTGAGAGTGCACAGAACTTGTTTTCATGAGCGAAAAAAAAAAAAAACAGCATTTGAGACTCGTAGCGGCAGATTTAAGCAATTCTAGTTACTGACTTGTGTTTGTGCTATAAAAATATCCAAGAAAGAAAAAAATTGGATCTGTGAGAAAATATTGTGCAGGTGTGCAAATCTCATTAAATGAATTCACATACTGATTTACACCATATTCACTGCAACAACAGGAGCAAAAATGTGAGCGTGCAAGTTTCTCTATTTATGATTTTAGAATAGAATTTGTGCACCGGCAATGAAAAAATTTACGAGGTGTAACTGATGTGTTTGTGGGTGAGACATTTTTTACAAGTTTACAACCCCTAAAGCATTTTTATCTGTGACTTCTAATTTAGTGATACACATGTGTAACTATTTTCTACAACTACAAATTCCACTGTCACAAGGTGCTCAGGTTTTTTGCTTCAACAATGCCTTCATAATATATACAGTATGCAGTATATATATATACTTTATACTGTATATGTGTGTATGTATAAGTGTACCATGAGAAATGGCTTGATAAAATAATCTAAAGGCATTGCAGAGGTGAATTTTATGTGTTGCGACTTTTCTTTTGTTTTCTATGAGCAATCAAAGTAATAATGTTGACAAATAAATCCGACCATGCACAGCCAATTTTGTGATTTTCCGGCAGTTTGACCGAGTCCTTTTTGTCTAAGACCGAGACAAGGCTGAGTAAAAAAACCTTGAAAAAGTATTGCACCAAGACCGATCTCGATTACTACAACACATGTACTTTTTATAGTTCCGTAGGTAAGAATATGCCAATGGTTTACAAGTGGACAAGGCAGACCATCCAACCCGATCATACAGAGAACAATGGTAAGTAATAAATATCAGTGCTCCATGTGTAAAGGCCTTTAGGGTAGAAGAACAGAGGGAGGGGTAGCAGTTTGACAGCCGGCGCACAATCAGATGCCTACGTTACCTGGCATGTTGCGTCCGGATTTGATATCACTGCATGAGAGTTTTCGGTCACGAGGAGGCTTCCACCTGGCCCACACAAAATGTAAACAGTACAGCAAAGAGCAGCGACATTGTGCATTTCAATCCTGTGAGAGAGCCAACTACAAAAACCCTACCAGGCGCAGAGTTTCAGACCT
This sequence comes from Sebastes umbrosus, assembly GCF_015220745.1. Taxonomy (NCBI): domain Eukaryota; kingdom Metazoa; phylum Chordata; class Actinopteri; order Perciformes; family Sebastidae; genus Sebastes; species Sebastes umbrosus. Next base: position 7,608,865 of record NC_051276.1, read on the forward strand.
CCACCACACAATGCTGCCAAGTTTAGCCTCGTCAGCACACAAGACGGATACAGTACAGTCAATAAAAGCAAAAGAGGCGCCGTAAGAAACAGGCCGACAATCGACATGTTGTAGGGAGTATATCGAGCATCTCATTTCCAGTATATCGAGGAAATCCGGGTCACTGCCATTTTTCGTTCTCCTGAGACAGACGGTGACATTGCATCTCACGTAAACAGCAAATCAAGCCCAGTGAAGAAACGCTGCGGATGAATGAGTTCAAATAACGACCAGCCAGGGACAAAAAAAATAAATAAGAAAGCAATTCACCAGTGTCAGAGCCAAGAAAGAAGCACCTTCCTTTATCATGAGAAGTTTGGGCCCATCAAAATCAAGCGGCAGAATCGACGTCCCTGCATCACGAGGTGAACAGGCTCCATGGTCCAAAACAGACAGAGCGGTCCAGGTCCTCCCGAATCGGTGAGAATGTAAGCCTCACTTGGTCATGATCCAAGTTTAAGCCAAAACAGATGTAAAATGCTGGTCTTATCCAAACAACTCTCAAAATTGGCCACTAATTTTTCAAAAACAATGGATATCACTGTCAACACTTAAAGTGGGGGCAGGCACTATATTTTTGGCATCATTGGGCAAAAATTCCATAATAACCTTTTAGCATATTGTAATTCAAGTGGTCTGAGAGAAAACTAGACTTCTGCGCCTCCTGATGGCTCTGTTTTCAGGCTTTGCAAAATTTAGCCCGTGACTTTGGCAAATCACAGGTCATTTCAGACAGAGAGCTTTTCTAGAAATGCAGATACGCTTGCATGTCCCTTTAGATGGTAAAAGCCTGCAGAAAAAGTTGCTATTCCAGCATTGGCTACAGCTGCCTACACTGCAAAGCAATCCAAAAAAAGAAGACGGACTAATCAGAAAGAGTCTGATAACATCAGCGAAGCATTTCAGAGATGGAGAGAATATGTTGTTAATAGTTTTGCCTTCCGTTGACAGCTTCTTTACCTCTCCATCTCATCTCTGTAATAGTTTAGCCTTCTGCGTATCTATATCTATGAATGGCACATGAGAACAGCCTGGACCAATCACGTTCGAGCAGGCTTTGGTTGAATGCAGGTAAACGGTCCATGTGGAGCGCAAAAGAGGCGGAAAGCATTGGCCGAAATGCAATCTCGAAACCCAGTGGCTATCATCTGACGATGATTTATAGCTTTAAAATGACTTTGTAAACTGTCTACTTGTGAAACAATCCAAACGTGCATGCCGTCTCTCAACTCCAACTCCATTCTCGCATCTCAAGTTGCTAATCGGACTCTAAACAATGAGCAGCACACGGAGAAGTATAGTCTTGGCCCAGATATCCGCTGGCTACACCGAAACCCCAGAAATATAGCCCCTCGCTCCCAGAGGCTTATCCCTCATCAGACCGATAGCCGATGGGTTCCGAGTTTGGGTTCATTGTGTGTCAAGATACCCTGAGCAAGGTAGGTGTTGGTGTATCTTATAAAAGCCCATAATTATTAAAGGCTTTTTCCTCTTAACCATCCATTTGAGTGACTAGAATTAGATTTTTTTAAGCCATATCCTACCCATGAATGAATGGATGAATGAATCTTTTTGGCATACTTTGAAATGACTTTTTCCTTCTCTAAAAGCACCAGTGTAGAGGACACCGGAAGCACTCTGCTTCTTTATATACAAATGAAACATGTTCATGAGAGTCACAATCAGCCTGATATAGAATTAAAGTCTATCATGCAGTAGCAGACACAGGCTGATAAACACAATCCGGGTGTACTGTATGCAGGCTTTCTCTAGCTGAGCTTCCACAACAAATCTCTAGTGAAATGCCTGCTTCTCAGAGAAAACTTTAGAAATATTAGAACATAGGTGCACTTGCTTTATAAAGCCACATTTATTGTTTGAAGATCTAGATCAATAAAGGAACAAAGGTTTGTTATTGTAACTTAGACTTGTGTACATGAAATTCGCCAGATATATCACTTGCTTAAAGTGGCAGTAGGCAGTATATTTTTGGCATCATTGGGCAAAAATTCCATAATAAGCTTTCAGCATATTGTAATTCAAGTGTTCTGAGAAAACTAGACTTCTGCACCTCCTCATGGCTCTGTTTTCAGGCTTTAAACAAACTTGGCTGTGCTCCGGTCATGTGACCAGAGCTTGGCGTTCCTTCAACAGATTTTACAATGGCGGCCACGTCACAAACTTTCTCATGTTCCAGCTAAACCGTACACTACAAGATGATTCTGAAAATATTTGAGGAGAGAAATAGGCATTAACGTAACATAATATTGATTCATATTTGATCAGCGCTGCCTAGTTTGACCATTTGGTCGGAGTTCGCGAGTGATTGACAACCGGCTCTCATAGACAGCAGATGGACAGCAGACGTCAGATCAGCTCTGACTGCTCGTTTTCTTCCGGTCTGTGAAATCTTGCAGATGCCGTTAGGAGCACCGGAGGACACAGAGGCACATGATTTTTTTCAGGTTACCTGTTTCATGTGCTACTGTCAGGATATAGCGACCGTTTTATAAAAATAACTTTTTTGAATCATATTTGCTCCAATCTCTCCTACTTCAGCTTTAATGTATGCTGCTATATTTCAGTCAGCGTCAACTGAAAATGATGTCGGCTCGGCCAGATAGTTGTGATAGGGCAACATGTTTTCTGTATGTTTCTATGCTATCAACTGTCCAATAAAGGGGAAATTGCCAAAAAGAAAAAAAACAATAACGCAGCAATGTCAGACTGAATCTTCGAGTAGGAACACCACAGCCACTCAGTCTGAATATCATATTGCAGAGAAGATGTGAATAGTCAAACAAAAGTGCAACAAAGCTTTCTATGGTAAGTGCTTTCCCCTTCCTTAGGCTTTACTCTTAGCTAAATGTGTTATTTATCAGCCTGGATTGAAATAAACAAATCATCCTTTTTATTATTCGCAGGGCAAATATATATCTTCATATGGATTTGCAGACTCATTGGCAGTCTGCTCATCGCCATTTACACAGACAATCACACGCACACTTCAACAGGCCGACTAGCTCTGTGCACTCACTCGTAGTCTTTTCACTGTTCGGCTCTTAGCTAAATGGATCTCAGCGCCATCCCACAGACACCAGTGACCTTCAGTCATTTAGCAGGCAGTATGATAGGAACATGATATCAACACCTGAACAAAGCGCAGCGTAAAGCACCACATCAAGCTGCTGTTTATTCATAGCGCAGTTGGTTGGGTCTGTCATCTAGAGGTCAGTCATTTGAATACACCCACATTACGGGCTACCGCCGTCCCTTTGCCTCCCAGTTAAAACAGCCCCACATCAGCCACTTCAAAAGAGCCCGGCTTCAAACATCGCGTTTCCAATATGACAAACGTACTTCACAGCAACAGCTCTGACAAAATATGCAGCAGCTGCCTAATGTAAAGGATGAAACGTGTAAAAATCAAGACTGCGCTGCGCTCGTGTCAAAGAGGAGACACAGAGAGGCAGAGAACAGGAGAGAGTGAGAGGAGAGGAAAAGGAAAGGCAGGAAGACGAGGAAGAGACAGACAGAAAAAAGACAGGAGACGGAAGAGAAAAGCCCAAACAGGCTTTGTTTTAATTACTGGCGCAGGAAAGGCGGAGAAAAAGCAGAGATTTCTGCTCGTTAGACTATCGCTTTGGATCAAACGCTATATTTACATATCAGATTAAACCGCTCCCGCAAACGGTGAGATCTGAGCTGTGAAGGCACGGCTAACGAGAGGAAGCCATCTTCCCGCTCACATTTGGCGTTGGGGGCGGGGAGTGTGGGGGGGGATAACACTGGCAAAACAACTCATCTGTACTTATTAGAAAGAGCGGCGTACAAAGACCTGATGAAGGCAGAACTCGGGAGCAGAAGAGCTAGTTAGTGCAACATATATCATACAAGTGAGCCAACAAACACCGAGCGCGCGTCGCATCATGAGGCGGACCATTTTCGGAAAATTGGAGGACAGACGAGTGGACTGAAACCTCCAACATTTTGCGACTCCTCGCCGAGCCAGCCAATTAGAGGTCCTGGCAGGTCAAAGAGCATTATGGGAGGTGGTAGGAGTTTAGTAGCAGCACAAATACACTGTCAGAAAACGACTCCCCCCTTCTTTCATCCTGCTTTTCTTCCGCGGCCTTTATTCTCCCCCTTCTGTAGAGGGAGAAGAGCTAGCTTTGTGGCTCAAGGGATCCAACCGACCGGCCATCATTATTCCCCTCTCAGATGCCAGTCTCTCCTCCACCCCCGCCCCAAGCGCCACCACCAACACCAGGCCTCCTCCGACCCCCACCCAACCACCCGCTGCACAGACAGCTACATGAGCTACAAGAGGCAGAGGCAGAGTCTCTTTACTGTGTGAAATAAAGACTTCTGAGGGTGAAAACTCCATTACCACAGAGCCGCCGGTTCGCTCAGAGCTTTCTCTCTCTATCAAATGAGTGAGAAAGAAAGTAAAGGACAAAAACAGCCAGTGACAAACAGCAATGACTGATTACTGTAGAATGTGTGTGTGTGTGCGTGTGTATTAGTCAACCAAGCTAACACTTGCAAGGCCGCCTCCAGAAGGGAAAATGTGTGGCAAAAGCAAATTCAGCGTCTATTGGAATAACAATGGAAGTGATTGGAGCTAACAATCCGAATCACTAGACGCAGGGATTTGAAACATATGTCATGTTGTTGTGCATCAGTGATAAAAACTAATAACAGTATTCCCTGACTGCACTGTATGAGTGAGAGTCAGACACAAAGCCCTAGCAGAGCGCAGCCCCCCCTACACCCCCGCCGCCCCGCCGCCCCTTATCCCGCAATGTCAGATATATCAGCAATGCTAATGCCCAGGCAGCATCCTGCGCCGCTCGCCCTGAACCGCCGAAAAGACAACCATTTAGGCTTTAAAAGACGCACATAAACAAAAAAGGAAGGAGGAGATGAAAAGGGAGGGAAAGAAGAAAGACAACGCAAGAGAAGGAGAGGAAGAAAGAATGAAGGGAGGGTGGGGTGGGGGGGTTGGGGCGAAAGAGGAAGTCAATTACGTATTCTGAACCTGGCCGATGTAGTCCTCAGGGATCTGCCTCCGCACCTCAGGATCTGTAAATAATTGACAGATAATATTAATTGGCTTTGGATTAGTGAGCAAGCTCAGTATCACACATTAATATTTGATCAGAGGATGATAGGGACCCTGGCAGGGGATCCGAAGGGGCAGCTGAGGCTGTTTTGTTGATTAGGCCAGAGACGGGAGGAGACAGAGGCAAGTGGTAGCAGCAGCAGCAGCAGCAACAACAGCAGATCCAGAAATACACACAAACACAGATGGAAACACACAGCCGTGGTTTGATGCTCTCGTTAGCTCTAGGCTGCTAAACCTCCTACTGCCAGCAAACTGCCTGCTCCTTGTTTCGCCACAATGAATAAGGAAAGAGAGAAAAAACAGAGGAGGACTTCCGGAGCTAGGCCCGAGATTGGCCACTTAGTATAAACGGCATATACTATTTTTATTCAGATTTTCAGTGGAGTTGCAATGCCTCCGTGATGATCTAAATGCTGACTGAGGAGTAACTTGCTTCTAGAAATATAAGGGAAAACAAATATTTGAGAGAACATTTTTGATTTATTGGGAATTTTATGCATTTTTTCCGATTATTATATTGTGTGATTTGCTCATAAATCAAGTCAAGTTAACTTATTTAGCTCACAAATTTGTCGAAGAGGGCTTTACAGTATGCATGTATAATGTTATCAGGTATTTTATAAATATAAATAAATATATATATATATTTATAAAATACCTGATACATATATATATATATGATACATATATATATATATATATATATATATATATATATATATATATAAAATATCAATATATACATACACATGCAATATGATACAATAAAACTGCCCTACCACAAACAGGTCAAACTATTCAATACTAACACAAGGATTTGGGAACAAATAATAAAATGACTACAAAGATCAAATGATAAAAAAAAGCTTGATTCAACCTTCTCTGTATCATGTATCTGTCCTGTTGTGTAAGATCAAATATTTTGTATTCAAAATGACATAAAATGTGGAGAGGAATCATCCAAAACATCATGCGAAAAATCTGGCATTCTTGATATTTCGCCAATGCTTATATTGGAGACACGGTATACCCTGAAGCTATGAGACATCCTCTACTCACAGTATGATGTGCAGAACCATGCAAATCTTGTTTGAGTAAAAAAAAAAAAAGAATAAAAAAATCTGAGATGAGGACTAAACTTGAAGGTGCACAGTGTTTCCTGCAGCAGAGGCAACAGCAGTGATACTCAGAGTGGGGAAAAAAACAAACAAGACAGATTTACGCAGCAAAACAAGCTGGCAGACATACACGCACAATTAAACTCATGGAGGCTAATTAAAGTGTTACTGGAAGCATGCAGCTAGAGTGTGACAACATAATGAAAGATTGAAGAGGGGAGGAGAGACACGGGACCCCCCCCACCCCACCCACCATCCCCCCCTCACTACACCCTGCTTCTTTTCTCTCTGAAAACAATGCCACCTCTCCCTTTCTCCGCTCGCCTCCTCTCTCTCATCTACCATATGCTGCCATTTGTTTAGTCAAATCCCCTTTAAGCAGTGCAGATCTATGGCTCTGAGGCAGTGCTTTGCCACAACTTGGATCACTCTCCATAGACACATCGGCAGCTCGTATCCCTCATGGCCGTGTCACTCGGCCAGCTAGAAGAGTCTCCCGGGAGCGGCTTTTTATTGCTTTTCCACATCATTTGTCTGGCGATTACAGCTAGCCTCCCCTGGACCAGGGGAATAATCACAATATTTCAATTTAAAGATAGCAGGGGAGAGAGAGAGAGAGAGAAGGGGCTAGTTTGGCTTGGAGATTGTTTCTGCACCATGCTGTGAGGAAGGCACCAATAGGACGAGTTATAGATCATCTCCTGACACAAATGACTGTTTAACATTAGTAAAAAAAAACTGCACTGCCTGTCCCCACACATACTCAAAGTGGGCTTGATTTACCTGCCTGCAGGAGAGCTTTCTGCGATGCTTCCTGATATGAGGTTAACTCTTTTTTAGAATGTAGAGAAATCGTTGGCAATATTTCCATGTGAATGTTCTTACAGTAGTGTCTATTTACTAATCAATATTACCACGAGGCACTCTACTCATTTATTCGTTTACTATTCTAAACAACTGGCACTCATCCCAGTTTCATAATGTATAAATAATATATGTAATATGTTGACAGCACATATTTTGGGCATTTCGGTTTGTGTACAAGAATTTAATATATTTACCACTTATAAGTGACACTAATTACTACCATTTGTATTTGTATGTTGTTGTTTTTGTTTTTTTACCATTTACTACGATCTGCAAAGTATTCATGTCAGTCAATCAACCTGCAACTCTGAAACACAATTTATACTTTCCAAACTTCACGGTTTTCTCAGTTCCTTACTTCCATCTGCTGATGAAGGCTGTGAGATCTCTGACCTCTGCACAAACGGTCTGGCTTGACTTGATCAGGTGAGGTTTAAAGCACCTGGAAAAAACAGCTACTTCAGTTCTGTCAAAGTCACAAATCGAGCAATTTAATTTTGCATGCCGATCATCTCCCCAGTCTGATATAAAGCACAAAACACGTAAGATGCAATTGTGATATATGTGCAGGTTCCAAAGTCCATACTAACTGTATGCATACTCAACAGTAGATGTCACATAGAAGTGGTGTACAGTACATCATCTGAAAGCTGGGAACCTGAGGATTAATTTGAGATGCAGCTCAGCACTGTGTGTCAAGTTGTTATAGTCATAAATCAGTAATAAATATGAATTAATTAATGTATAAGGGCTTAGAACATCATGATGTTCTCTATTATGTCTCATAATTTGTTGCAGCAATTGCTGGGTTGATACCATTTGTTACACAGATTTGGTGCTAAATTTAACCATTTGTTTTCCACTCGACAATTGATAAAAATGATCAAAAATCCCTCCAAAATACCACATTAAGACACCAAGACCTTGAGGAACAACATAGAAAAAGCCATGCTGTGATTTGGAATCCAAAACGTTAGACATTTTGAGATTTCTGCAAGAATTGCATTTTTCTGCGATTGGATGGCGAGCACTTCTGTTATGGAAACTGCTCAGAAACCCCCTTATTGTCAATGTACATATAGGGAAGCCAGCCATCATCTGAATGCTCTCGGTCTATAGTTTGTGGCTGTAAAGTTTCATGAGGCTGTGATTATGGGGACTAACGTCATCACACCTGGATACAATAATAATAATAATAATAATAATAATAATAACTTTATTTGTGTAGAACCTTTCAAAAACAAAGTTACAAAGTACTATACATTAAAAGCATGATACAAGTAATTAACATACAGAACTTAAAATCCAAACAAGATACAATCATACAAATAACTACAACAATATACCATCAGTTAAGAAAAAGCCATGATTCTTAAGAAGAGATTTAAAGGAAGACACTGAGTTTGCCTGCCTGAGATCCTCAGGCAGGGAGTTTCACAGCTGAGGAGCCCGGACAGAAAAAGCTTGTCACCTTTGTTGACAAGTTTGGATTTTGGAACCATTAGTAGGGCCCTGCCACAGGATCTCAAACATCAATCAGGCTCACAGGGACTCAGCAAATGGAGCCAGACCATTCAATGCTTTAAAAACAAGCAGTAAAATCGTAAAAATCAATTCTAAATCTCACAGGTAACCAGTGAAGGGCAGCAGTGATTGGTGTGATGTGTTCGCTTCTCTTAGTACGTGTTAAAAGCCTGGCAGCAGTGTTTTGTATCAACTGCAGTCTTTGGATGTTCCGCCTACTGACAACAGAATAAGGTTCATTGTAATAATCAAGTCTGGAGGAGATAAAAGCATGGATGAACTTCTCTAAGTCTGCAGAGGAAAGGAACGACCTGATCTCGGTAAGCTGTCGCAAAGCAGGACTGCCCCACTTTAGTCACTAGCATCAAATGATGGTTCAGAATCAAATATAACACCAAGGTTGCGGGCCTCTTTTTGAACATTGTTAAAAAGGCACCCAGGCTAGAGGAGAGATTCTGAATACTGCTAGTGCTGGGGCTACAGGGGGAAATTATTTCTGATTTGGAATCATTCAGCTGCAGGGAGTTTTTGGACATCCAATTTTTGATTTCAGTGAGGCAGGACATAATACAGGACACATCGGTGGTACCAGGCTTTAAAGGGACATAACAGTTGCATGTCATCAGCATAGCAGTGGTAATTAATGTCAGGTCTACGCATGATTTGCCCAAGGGGTAACATGTACAAGGTCAACAATAATTGGGCCCCCCAATATAGAGCATTGGGGTACCCCACAAAATAGAGGAGCACAAGAGGAGGAGGCATCACTAAGCATTACAGAGAAGGACCTGTTTGACAAATAAGAGACGAACCAATCCAGAGCCACATCACTGATGCCAACATTCTTTTTTCAGATGGCTGATTAAGATATTATGGTACACAGTGTCAAAGGCTGAGCTGAGGTCAAGGAAAATTAAAATAGGATACCTGCCTGTGTTGGCCGCAAGCAGTAGGTCATTGGTGACTTTGACCAGAGAAGTCTCAGTGCTGCGTTGGGAGCGAAAACCAGATTGAAATTTATCAAAGATTTCAGTGTTACTCATAAAAGAAATCAGTTGATTGGAAATAAAATGTCCAAACTCTTTGATAAAAATGGCAGCTTGAAGATGGGTCTAAAATTACTCAAAACAGAGGGATCCAGAGAGGGCTTCTTTATAAGGGGGTAAACAGTGTCATGTTTAAAATTAGAGGGGAAAATAGCAGTAGACAGAGAGCATGTAATAATGGCTAATATATCCGGACCAACCGTCAATACAATACAGCTTTTAAAAAACAGGTGGGAATGCAGTCTGAAGGGCAGGTGGATGATTTCCACATCACTGGATCAACAAAAGTCTGAGCTTTCCAGTCATACCCAATTTACACAATTCCAAAACTGTTTTTCGAAATATTCAAAAAAACTATTTTAGAATAGGTGAAAATAACTCATTTATACTGCATGAAAGAAAATGGCATGATTTCTGCCCCAAATTGCATGTGATTATCATAAAGTGGGCATGTCTGTAAAGGGGAGACTCGTGGGTACCCATAGAACCCATTTTCATTCACATATCTTGAGGTGAGAGGTCAAGGGACCCCTTTGAAAATGGACAGTTTCTCCCACCAAAATGTAGCCTAACTTTGGAGCGTTATTTAACCTTCTTCCCGACAAGTTAGCATAACATGGTTGGTACCAATGGATGCCTCAGGTCATCTAGTTTCATATGATAAACTAAGCCAGCTACAGCCTCTGAAAGACAGTATGTCTGCGATCGTTTATACAAGAAATTGTACAGTACGTGCACTGCTGGCGACAACTTTTGAATGTCACTGCCAAATAAACTTAACAAAGAGACAAAAAGAGGCAAAATTCTTTCCCTAAAATTGAATAGTTATTTTTGTTTTCTGAGGTGTTTCGTGAGCTGCTTCAGCACCATTAACAATTAGTTTGAATTTTTTTTTTATTTTACTAAACAAAAAAGAAGAACAGACAGCACCACCGAAAGAAAGATGAGCAGCAATCGCAACCATAATGTTTTATAGTTAGAGAGAATTATGAGTGTTTTAACGATAGAGACAAAATAAAAAAATAAAAATAAGCTCTCCACATTAGTTTCCATGGCCACCGGTACAGGATGTTGCAAGTAATGTACATATCAAACACAGTTGTATGATGAAAGATTGATTCACTTATTTTTTTGCCCATTTAAATAATCCCTCCACATGACAGTATACAGCTGTGTAAAACACAAGCCAGCATGTCTCCTAAGAAGGAGGTCACCTCTGCAGGTGAGACTGAGTGATTATGCAACACAACTACAACTAATTTATGTAAATGCCAGAGTGTCTGCCACACATGTACATGCAGTATAATGTCCAAAGCTTATTTTCTTGCACAAGTAATCTTCTATAAAAATTAAAGGGGGCTGCTGAGGTTGTTTCAGTATTAGTAATGGTGGAGTCTTTTGCTTTAAAGAAGCAAACAATAATCAAAACAAAGGTCTTAAAAATGTGGGAACTTTCTTTTGACCGATACTCAACACTACACTAAATTGCGATTTCTATGCTACATTGTGCATTAATTGCCTATGATCCTTCTCATCATCATCAGGATTATCCTTTAGACGTTGTGCCACCAACTGCAAGGTAATTTAAACTCATAACATTTGGCCTCATCTTGATCTACTGCATTTTTCTTGTTTAAAGCACTTAAACTTGAATTTTGACAATTTCAGTGCTGTTTTTATTTATTTTTTCTCCATTTTGTTTAGATCAGACCCATGTAGTGACCGTGATGTCACCCATTGGCTTGTGGACTGCCAGGTTTAGGAAAAAGATTGTGGTTTGGCTTAAAATAACCCCGGAAGTGGCGTTACTTAAGTATGTAACTTACGTGACAAATAAGTCAAAGTTGACTTCTGGCTTCAGAATAATTTCTTATGTTAATGCCAGTGGGCGAACGCGTGCGTGTGATTGGAGGAGAGTATTACCTATAGAGTCCGGTAGAGGGCTTTATCTGTGCTTACAGAACTAGGGTTACAATATCGTAACCTTCAGTTTAGGAAAAGATGTGTTTTAAGTTAAAATAACTCTGGAAGTAACCCTAGATATGTTTTTTTAATATTATTTTTGTTTTATTTAGCTTCTCTGTTGTTTAAAGAATAAAAAAAAAAACAATGTATAGACTTATACAAAAAATAATCCCTCTCAATCATCACTTCTGACCCACTAGAAGTGTGTGGCGGTGTCTGTGTCTACAGAGACCCAGCCCTCTGCCTGGATTTACTCTTTACTTCTTATTTTGCTGTGTTTGAGACGTTTCTGGGCTTCAGCGTCTTATTTCTCTGATTCACTGCTTTGTTCTCACTAATGCCGCTCCCTCTCTTCATTCACTCTATAGCTTGCTTGACCATCAATGTTCTCTCTCCCTCGATCATTCGTTGAGCCGAGAAGGAGGGGGCTAGCTTTGGATGCTGTGTGTTCACAAACAGAAACCGACAACAGTTACATATTATACCTTTAAAACCACACACCCTACAGGGAATGTAAGAATAATGTGCACCAAATCTGTATGATCTGTATCTATGTGATCACAGATTTTCTTCATTAGGTGGACATGAGTTTTTGACTCAGACCAAGGCTAACATATTTGGATTGCGCTGCAACCGTAAAATCACAACTCGTCATCCCTGCACAGGTGAAACATTGTACCCATGGACCACGACTGTTCATCAGACTTGGAGTCTCTATTGACGAGCAACAATCTAAACCAAGGGGTTTAGGAGAAAAATAAGAGATAACACAAAGAGATGAAAAGCAGCATGAATAAGGGCAATCCGTTTCAGAGAGGATTGCTTGAGACTTGTGCACGGACCCCATAATCCCATTGCTCCATTTCATGGAGTTTTACCCAGAAGAGCTTATCCCCAGCATCTAACCCTCACATACTCCACTTGGTAAGGTGGGAACCAGACTGAGAAAAAGCAAGGGACTGATGGGAAAGTTCCTGAGGAGCACTGCTGAGTCTAATGCAGTTCTCTAATTAATTCTACAACTGAAACTAGAGACCATCTTTCGATGGGATCACATCAGCCGCAATGCCAAATCGGGCCAGGGACATAAAGTGGAAGGGGCCAATGGCCTCTTCCCCACTTCCTATCATTCTACTTGGAACACACCAATCTTCAAACTTCACATTTTGATCTCAACTACACACCTGTAAAGTTTCATGACTGCAACAAGTCAATTAGATTGTAGATATCTGAAATGGGAATGTTCATTCTAGATATCAAAAATGCAATTGTGGATATCTGCTGTGTGTTCTGACACCTTTCTGTCGGAGCCAGCATTAACTTATTACAGCAATTTAAGCTACGGTAGCTCTTCTATTGGATCGGACAACGTGGGCCAGCCTTCGCTCCCCACGTGCATCATTGAGTCTTGGCCGCCCATGAACCTGTCGCCGGTTCACCGGTTTTCCTTCCTTGGACAACCTTTGGTAGGTCCTGACCACTGCAGACCGGGAACATCCCACAAGAGCTGCAGTTTTGGAGATGGTCTGACCCAGTCGTCTAGCCATCACAATTAGGCCCTTGTCAAAGTCGCTCACATCCTTTTTTCCATTTTTTCTGATTCCAACACATCAACTTCAAGGACAAAATGTTCACTTGCTGCCTGATAAATCCCCCCCACTTCCAGGTGCCATTGTAACAAGATAACCCATGTTATTCTCTTCACCTGTCAGTGGTCATAATGTTATGGCTGATCAATGTACAGTTGCTCTGTTTGTGGTGTTCACTACAATTAGCCTACAGCTGGAATACACTAGTGCTCATCATAGTGTTTCCACTAAGGTAAAGGTGAAGGTAAGGAGTAAGGGGGAAAGCATGACAGGGTCCAGCCTCACACAGCGGCCAGACATCGCTCAGTCTCTGAGGAGAATTTGATGTGAAATCATCGTGATAACATGAGCAACAAATCAGAATTGAAATGACAGAGAAATATCTTGCCTCTGGCAAAGAGTACAGGAGGGCATATTCCATCAGAGAAGAGGTAAACGAAGAAGCTGTCAAACAGGAGAACATAACTTTCTATCTTCATCCAGAGAGGCGGGTGGGGGGGTGGGTGGTAAGTCCCTGGACCAGAGGGAGGGGTGCTGCTGTGATCCAGTCGTAGCCTTTGATCCCTGGGATGACCCAAACCACCGGCTGGACTCTGGAAATGAACACACCGGAGGCCTGTGGGACCCAATCCATCACTGTTCAGTCCTGTCCTATAGCTCTGCTGTAGTGTGTACATGTGTGCAAGCAGTAACACACACTATGCACACACACTCTTTGGTGCTCAAGCAAATAAATGGCACAATTTGCAAGCCTAGCAAATATGTAGCTAAGTACTATGGTATACTGATACCTGTTGTAAACTCTTTGTGTGTTGCTAATGTTAAATCTACTTAAACACGTGCGGGTCTGACACATGCAGAGGGATACAAAGGCTAGAAAGACAAATCTAAAAATACATATTGCATGCGCGACACATAGTCAGAAAAACACATTACACAAGCATGTTAGCCACACAGGCGCACGCTTAATCAGAAAGCCAACATCGCTATCAGAAGGAAAATCAAGTCCGATGCAGCGATAAGGAAAAAAAATAAAAAATCCATGATGTGACAAATTAAAAGACATGCAGCATTATAAATGAACAGAGGAAATTATGTCTCTCTTTCCAAAAGATGATGTTTGAGTGGTGCAGTTGGGAGCGCATGCTAAATCTCATTAGACAGAGCAATACCCAGAGCAAATTAAACCATTAGCCTCCGACATGTTTAAAGGAACACTTTAAGATCACTTCCTATTAAGACTTGCCAGTAAACAGGCCTTTGAAATGGAGCCCTCAACTCGGAGCAGAGCAGTGTTGCAGACATCTGCCATACCCAGCCAAGCCCACAGTAAACTACAGGGGGAATGCTCTCTGTGCTACACATCACTCTACATAACACTCCGCATGCGTGTACAAGGGGGGAAACAAACCCTGGGGATTCATGGCCTCGTAGAGTAGAAGGCATAAAAACTTAAGATTTAGTAGTTTGATATCGATGTCTACTGTGGGTCTCATGTAAATGAATAGATATGTGTATATTGCATCTGTATAAATGTGTAGCCTGGGTGGCCTCAAATTATAACCCCTAACATTGGCAGTGTTAAGTGTCTTGTTGCACCCATTTACCAAATAGTAAAACGAGTATTTACCAAAGCCAACGGGTGCATATGAAACTGTGGTTCAATTGTAGGCCCGTATTCTCACAAAAATGAGCTAACACTATTTTTCCTCCTCCGTCACCAAGTGATGAACCTGTAGCCTTCTCATTAAAGTTTTAAAGGATTTGAGCATTCAGCTCTACTTGTGTCATTTTAACACAAAAATGCCAATACAGTGTAAGCTCTGCCTTCAACACGTAGGTTTCTGTAAATGACTACCATCTGCTGAAGTTCGCATAATTCACAACGGAAATGGAGACACACCCCCTGAAGTTTACTGAGAGGAACCCACTGGGAGTAAACCCCTTAACCACCATGTAAAAAACACCACATTTTAGATGCAGGGCCATTTTAAAATTGCTAACATATCTTCAGAGCAACTTTAATATATTAAAGCCTGTGCTTGTTTTTCGGCCCCCCTCGTGTTGTTGTGGAGATTGTTCTTAAAAGCTGGAAATGCTGACGATAGCTCAATTCATAAATTCCTTCATAGCCAGATTTTTACTGAACAAAAAATAATAATTTACTGGCAAAGGAAATGTTTTTGTTTATACATTTTTGTTATTATAATTATAATTGAGGAAACTACTTAGTATTAGGGACAACGCCTCTCGTCCTCTGCACGCCACACTGGAGTCATACCAGAGCACCTTCAGCCGTAGACTGAGACCACCGAGGTGCACCAGAGAACGCCACAGGAGGTCTTTCCTACTGGTGGCCATCAGACTATATAACTCCTTCTCATTCTGCAGGAAGGACAGCTGAAAACACCGGACACTGAGAACAACAATAATATCAATATCATGTGCAATAATACTTTTTTTCCATTCTCATGTGCAATATTAATGTCCATCATGTGCAATGTTACTTCTTTTCTCATAAAAAGCAATATTACTTCCTTTTATATTTTTTAGCTTACTTTTTTAAAAATCTTTTTATCTTTTTTATTTGACTAATTTTACTAAATTAATCTTACTTTATTGTTATTCTTTTAGGCACTGGTGCTAGAAATAGTACTTTTTTATCACTTGAATTTGTTGTAATTTTGAGCAATCTCTGGCACAAGAATTTCCTTTGGGATTAATAAAGTTCTATCTATCTATCTATAAAAGGAAAACTGGCCAATTAGCTAGACAAGTGTCAGCGAAAATGGCTAAACTGACAGAAAAGAGTGCCACCTATTTGCTGAATTCTAACAAGCAATAAAATGCTAAGGTGCTAAAATTTTCTAGTAATCAAAGCAGTGGATACCCATTTATTTTAGAAAAATCTCAATACATTATGGTAGTTTTGTATGTTAAATATTTCAGCTTTTTCAAAAGACTGATGCACAAAATCCAAAAACACATTGGTGCATCAGAGGCTAGTGGATTTGGTTCTTTGTTGAAATTCATACTTTTGGGATATCATAATTACAACCACATTGACTCTATTGACCACAAAAATACAGCGATATTACTGTTAAACACATCATCTGACCTCATTGCTTAGGTGAAACCTTGATTCGGGTTTACCCCTCGCCATCATCTTGGGCAGAGTGTGGCTTTGAAATGGGATGTACAAGTGGGATACCCCATATTATCTATGAGCTTTAATGTCCTCTTAATGAAAAACAAAGAATTAACAAAACATTACAACACATAATTTAGACTGAAATTACCTACTGAGAATTGAAATATATGAAAATATAGTGACGTTTATCAAGGCAGAAGTTGGGTGATATTTCTACTGAATTCAATGAGTCCAGTGTCCATTAGAGAAACTGCAGCTGAGGTTTCCAGCCATGGTGGGAGTCATATGATGTCATTGAGAAGTGTGATGGAATTATTCCATCACAAGAAGAAATAACCAAAAAAGCTGTACCGCAGTTAATGTTCTCTCAGTGTTATTTGCCCATTTTGGCTGTGGTTAGCATAGCATGTTAGCAACTATAAGTACATTTCAAATGTATGCATTTATTTTATAATTTATGTATTATGTGCACACGCTCTTGGGAAGTGTATTTTGTTGATGGTTAACATGTCAGAATTAAACAGTGCATATAACCATGTTAATGTGTCAGTAAGACTATCACAAGCTCTTGTCCAAGTTTCCTTCTTGGAATTTTGACTCATTTGTGTTTTTCCTCTTACAAAGTTTAAATCTCTGATTTTCCAACATCTGTAGAGAGCTGAGTTAATTCTTCAGTATAATGCTTGTGTACTCTGAGGTCTTGTGTGGTTTGGATTCAAGCGACAGTGGTTAGGCTCTTGGGAGTTGCTTGTCTACCATGGTCGAAGCCAGTTCCATGTGTTGAGAGCAGTTTTAATAGGGTGCTGGGGAGAAATAACACTGCTGAGAGGAGCGACCATATAGGCTCTCTGCAGGAGGAGTGAGAGACAGTTGTGCCAGCCCCTGGTCAGAATCACACACATTCACATTCCAGTCTAACTGGATATTGCCCCAAAGTCCCCCTGAGGAGATTAACCACAGCTGAGTGTTAACTCCTTCGACACTGTTCGGCTACCTTTCACCAGCAGATCCCTGATCCAATGCCTTGTTCGAGGCTCATTCTGCTTCCAACACCGCATTGTTTGTGCTCAAATTGAATTGTTCCACCCTTACCACTCTGTGACAGTACAATCCAAAACTAAACTGTATAGTCTCAGCCAGTTTTTTAATGACGGATACCAAAAACTTTGGATATACAATATTGTTTACTTTTTGCTGATACACATTCTCACTCCCAACTCGCCAAGTACCACAGCTTGGTCAGTGACCCTACGCTTCAAACTATGATGCTCTAGGCACCCCTGTAGCGTCAGTTTTGGACACGTCAGTGACGGCGTGTTGATATACTCTACATGCATGGTAGGGATTTCACGATACCAGAAATCTAGTTGTCGATACCAATACCAGTGAATTTCCACGATTCGCGATACAACACGCACTCTTTTATTAAAAACATTTGAACATTATGAAAAACAGAGGGATCTAGCCTTTAAGTATTAAATAAAAAGAATTGACCCATTTTGTTCATTTTGGCGTATCAGCGGCATGTTATCAATCAATAGTCAGACGACGGACACTACATACTGACCGTGAACGCATCTGGTCCATCAGCTCAGAGGATTTATTGTCGAAGCGGAAAGCAAACGCACCTATCTGGCAATATTTCACATTTAATCCCAATGCTATAAGAGAACCATAAAGTTAATGAGGTAATCGCCGCGAGGCGGATGGAGCCGTCACAGCCGGTGTGCATGGAGCAGCGGCGCCAGGTAGACCCCCGCAGCGGAGTCCCGCAGCAACAGTGTTACCGGAGAGGCCAGACACACCGCCACCCGACATTAAAGATCAGAGTCAGCGCTCTGCACATATTGACCGTAATCCTTCTTGTTAAATGTCCGGTGTAATCGGTGACACCGGTGTTGTCACAAGTTTATTAACCGGTGGGAACATTTTCCTCACTGTCACATCCCTACTAATGACCATTACAGGCATCGCACGGTACCTTCGGTACTGTAGAAAAAGAGTACCGTCACATTTTTAAAATTTTGGCATCGACTTGGTACCGAAGTATCGGTTCTCGTGACATCCCTAATGCATGGTGTCTTTTCTAAATAAACTTCCATCTTCAAAGGACGTTAGGTTTAAACAATAAACCTGCTTGGTTAGGGTTAGGAAAAGATGGTGGGGGGGTGGGGGGGGGGGGGTGGTAAGTCCCTGGACCAGAGTGAGGGATGCTGCTGTGATCCAGTCATAGCCTTTGATCCCTGGGATGACCCAAAACCACCGGCTGGACTCTGGAAATGAACACACCAGGGGCCTGTGGGACCCAATCCATCACTGTTCAGTCCTGTCCTATATCTCTGCTGTAGTGTGTACATGTGTGCATGCAGCAACACACACATGCACACACACGCACACACACACACACACACACACACACACACACACACTCTTTGGTGCTCAAGCAAGTAAACAGCAACATTTGCAGCCCTAGCAAATATGTAGTTAACAGTATACTGATACTTACTGATCATGTTTAATAGACTTAATGTAATGTTTCCGTTCATGAACTCAGCCTTCCTAGTGTGTCTTTTCCCCTTTCTCCCTTTGTGCCCAGTTCTCTGTCGGTCTAGTGTGGGCGTGTCTGGCTGTCGATGTAGGTTTGCGTGAGTTTTACCCGGCAGACTCTCTCTCTCTCCCTCACTGAGGTAATCAACCAACCTGAGCATCCTGCGCAGCTGCAAATCATCTCATCATCCACCTCAGCATAAATACCCGGCTCTCCAATCATTCGACGCCAGATCGTTGACTCAACCCAAGTGGTAGTTTCGCCTCGGCCTCTTAGCTTGTACTTTTGAAAACTTGTTCATAGTTTTGACCTCGTTCGTGTTTTTTCTAATCCTGTGTTTTTTTTCTGTGCCTATAGCATCACCGCCTGCCTGACTGCTTTGCTCATCCCAGCCTGCTCATTCTGCCACCATTCATGCTTTTGGCAATAAAGCCTTTTTTTGTACAACTTCCGCCATTGTCTCTGTCTGCATTTGGGTCCAACCTTACACTGATCGTAACACTTAAACACATGTGGATATACAGTACAATATTATTTACTTTTTGCTGATACACATTCTCACTCTCAACTCGAAAAATACCACAGCTTGGTCAGTGGCCCTATACGCTTCAAACTATGACGCTCTAGGTACCCCTCTAGCATCAGCTGTGGACCTCTTGACAGCGCATTACATGGTGGTGGCACGGAATGTGCCAAAATTAAGTGCCGCCACTATGGCTGATGTTTGTGTGTGTGTGTGTGTGTGTGTTTGAGAGAGAGACAGCGAGAGGGGAGGAGAAAAATGGATAATTGCAACGCAATGCTTCCGTAAGTTCTTAATAACTTAGGGCTACTCGGAACGCTGCTTTGTCACTTTTTGACCTGCCCCCCTAAACCCATGATATGCTCTAGTAAGCTCACCCGAACCTGTCCACGGAATGTGTGTGCATGCCCGCCCACATTTATAGGCTTAATGAATGAAAAATGTATGAAATATCTTGCTTTTAGAAGATGAGTTAATTTAGTAGTTTCACATGATTTGAGTCAAGTGATTCACATATTCTGTGATTAAAAATTATATTTTGGGCAATAATTTGATTTAAAACCAATACATAGGCTAGATAAGACATGTTTATTGTCGTTGAACAGTGCATTTATGTTTCTAGTAAAACAATACATCAAACATCATTGTGGCATCCTTCATTACAAAAGTGCTGACCAGTCAGGAATAGGCGTGATTTTGGGCTAAAACAAAACACACAAGAAGCCTAATTCACTTTTACAACAATGCACTACATGTTTACAATCAGACAGGAAACTCATTAAAATATGCAATAATTAAGATCAGTGTATATGATGGAGTAGTGGCATTAGAATGTGCCAGAGGAACCAAAAATGTTTGGTTATTTTAACCTACGCACATAAATTATGTAATGTACTTAACTTTTATGTAATGTAGGCCTATTTCATTTCTGTACGTAACTTAAGTTTCATAAAAAAGTACATATTTTAACACAACCTATGATCTTTACTTAAACCTAACCAAGTAGTTCTGTTTGAATTTACGTGTTGAAGTCAGTTGGACTATCCCGCATGGTGAAAAATGGCACTAAGGCGGTACCGCAGTGCGTTAAAAAGGTGACGCCAAGGGGTCCTGACCAAGCGTCCGAGTGTAGCAAGTTGGGAGTGACAACGTGTTGCATTATTCCCTTTTGTTCTTCAGCACTGTTGGATCAGACGGTGATAGACTGGGTGTCATTTTTCCTGTAACCTGCTGTATCTTCACCGCTTTGGTCTGTCTGCCCGAGTCCGACATCTCCTTATCATTCTCCCAGAGTTTATAAACCCTCTATGTATTTCTATGTACATTATTCTGCTAATCTAGCCTGGATTCTGTTGTATCAACTTTTAATACAGTGACAAATTTTACGTACTTGAGTATTTATACTTTTCTTTGTGAAACACACACCAAATACATAATTTCTTTCTTGACACTTGACAATTTGCAGATTCAAGAGACAATGAAGTCTAAATTATCACCACATCAAAGCAAAAATTATACATTCTTACCAAAATATTGTAACCAAAGAGTAGGTATTTAATCTATAATATGTCAATTTAACATCCTTCAATTATACAATAGATCTAAATTCATTGTATAACAGGAAGATTTAAATCCACTTGAAACAGTGTGTGAAGGCGCTCACAACAACAGCAACGTCAACAGCAAATAACCCACATTCTTGCAAATAAGAGAAACTGAAAAACATACAGTTTTGGTCATTGCTAAACATCCATTTTCAATAGTTTTGCTTGCATGTAAAAGCCATATCAGCTTTTACATGTGTGGATGACTCAGCTGTTGGCATACCGGCAACATGTAGCCTACTGCGTGTCCCCAAACGGACAATATCTATTTTCAGTATAACACTTTCCATGGTTGACCCATACAAGGGCTGAGCTCCTGGGTGCCAGAGTGGACGCTGATATTTTTGAATTAGAGCTGATGATAGTTCATATTTTCAGCTCATAGCCAGTGTTATCTGACAGTTTTTACGTAAAAATTGTATTCTTGTCAGTTTGGGAAGACCAGTTTAATAACCAATACATATTCACAGATACACTCATTGGGCAATATCTGACAAGGGAGCAAAAAGTGGCCCATAATCCCAAAAATGTTAAATTCAATATTAGTCTCATTCCCACCCATCCAGTCCCATTCTCACATGCACACACTTAAACATACGTGTTCTCTTGGTCCTGCAGGCTTGAACCCTGGCTGTCTCAGAATTAACCACTTCCTCTGTGGTGGCAATAAAAGAAAACACAGCCTTGAGTGCAACAAGCACTGAACGGGTCGACCCTGCCTCCATCTGAGCGCGCTGAAAGTTCTGCGTCCTTGAGATCCAACTTTTAAGCATCAAATACACCCGAAAAGTCATACTAATTGACGGTGCATCTGATTAAAATGAGTGGCTAATGAGAATCGAGCCAGGGAAGAATGCGAGCGATTCAGTGTTCAAGCTCAACTTTTAACCTTTCTGTCGGAGGGCGAACCACTTTGATGTTCCTTGGTCTTTTCATCAGGCCCGTTTTTTGGTTTATGAAAAAGGCATTTTCAAAGTACAAAGGCGGCGCTCACATTTGTAATTTGTCTCCTCTTCAGGAACAAATGGTCATCAGAAACATCTTTTTTTTTTTCCCCACCCTATGAACTATGCAGAGGGGAACTATAAATAAAGCTGCAAAATGAGAGGTGAGGGGGCTGAGGGCTGTGCTGTCAATCCACGGAGTAGATTGGGAGGTTCGGATCCGCAGCCGTTCTGCCTGGAGTCTTACACCCAGAGCAACTATACTGTGATCACACCCTCTACAGACTTAGAGGCTCTCGCCTAGTTAGAGGGAGAGGGAGCGGGAATTGGCGAGGGGTGGTAGGAGCTGTGCATGTGTGTGTGTGTGTGTGTGTGTGTGTGCGTGTGTCACAGGGGGTGCGAAGGGGAGTGCAGGCGATACTTGGATGGAAATAAAGGTCGAAATCCTTGACTGCGAAAACTGTCATAGCGGGGGACATGTGCAGAGCCTGTTTGCCTAATAACCTGGGTCTTGTAAAAATATGAATGTGGAGTCCTCTGGAGCATATAATTTAACACCCCTATGCCAAGGGAGATGAGTGAGAATTGAAGCGAGTACACCTTGACAAAGGCTATTCTCTTGGTTTCACACCAGCAGAGCAGTACCATGCCGGGTGCTGCTGCTGGGGCTAGGGGTGGCACAGCAAACCAGCCTATATGAATCAAAGAGTGCAACACACATCACTTGTAGGTCATTTTTTAACACAGTATCACAAAGTTAGCACAGGCTTGGTATATAGCAATTGTATTCTTGAGTTGGACTTTGTGACAGGACCGAGAGCTGGACATAGCACTTTGTTAGCAAAAAGTTTGCTAATGGTTTGGTGAGTAAACCACTGTCAGGGGACATTTGAGGCAACAACCAGACTGAGTCGGCTGCGGCACCTGCTTATCATGCGAACCCACCCCAAAACCTAATGATACTAAATTTTGACAATGCATACCACGTAGTTAAATAGTTTGAGTGTTTTTAAGTGGAGTTTTATGGGGTATTTATCCATGGTCAGTGTATTACAGCAGATGGCGGTCGACATGCCCCCAGTTTGGAGAAGCAGATAGGAGTACCAGGAAGGAAGCGAAGCAATGTACTGCTGTGGACGAGGGCAGCTTCAAAACATATTTTAGACAACTAAAAGAAAGGCTCACCTAAAAAAAAACAATATCTGTTTAAGTGTAGGCCTACGCTTTATTTAGACTATTTTCACTGAACTGATCAGTATAATCGTAATCGTATAATCGTTCTCCTCAAAGCCACCAGACTCCATTAACAGAAACAGTATAGATACATTTCACTATCAGTTCAGTTCCTTGTTGAAAAATGTTCTAGATATAGTGTAAACTTCAACTGATTTTTTTTCGGTGTCTAAAATACGTTTTGTTGATGCCCCCGTCCACAGCAGTACATTACTTTACTCCCGTGCTGGTATTCCTGTCTGTTTCTCCAAACTCTGGGCGTGCTGACCGCCATCCACTCTGAGTAATATTATTATTATTATTACTATGGATAAGTACCTCATATAACCCCACTTCAAAACACCCAAACTATCCCTTTAACATGCTTGCTTGTGTACTTTGTGTGTACCCCAGGATTGAAAAGTATATCCCAGGGTGCAGGGTGTCTACTGTTCGTTTTTCGCTTTAACCAGATCAGTTGTGTACTATCTGAGGTGGCTAAGGCCTCCTACTTCTCCGCTGCGGCAGCCTAGGTTATAAAGAAGTAGGCGGGCTGTGGTGTCTAATCCTTAGCCGGTCTGGATCAGTGTGGTTAGGTCGATGTGGTGACACGGCAGGGCTCGATCCACTGTATCCAGAGTCCAGTAGAGGGCTCTGCCTGTGGGAGTTAAAACGAAGGTTACGATATTTTAACCCTAGTTCTATAAGCACAGGCGGAGCCCTCTACTGAGGACGCCCTGCTGCTCCGGTGCCACTAGCCGAAGAGGTCGTGGAATGCCAGGCAGCGTTGGACGCCGCCTTGTATACTGTGGTAACGCGCGGATTTGGTACGTCCTGACTGGCCAGCTACGTTTATGCAAATCTCAGTGGGTGAACGTGTGCGTGTGATTGGAGGAGAGTATTACCCATAGAGTCCAATAGAGGGCTCCGCCTGTGCTTATAGAACTAGGGTTACAATATCGTAACCTTCGTTCCAGTGCTGTAGAAGAACCGTGTACTCTACACATCCTGAAATATTAACCCGCTCTTCATGGACTTAACTGTATCTTCTGGTAACCATAACTTACACTCAGAAGGAATGAAAGATACACACGGTATAAATGCATAGTTTAAAGCATGTATATGAGCACTCTATGAGCATTACTATTTAATAGTGGAACAATCATTCTCAATATCAATTGCATACGGAACATACAGTAAAAGAAGATAAATTAGTCATTGAAACCCAAACACAACACATAAAACATGCTGTGACTTTGTATTGCAGGTTGGTTTTCATGAAGCCACCATCTAGTGACCAATAGTCGAACTATAACACGTCCAAGCTGGCTTCAGCACTTTATAAATGACAAATTATTCCCTGTTTCTAGTTGAATCTCACTTTTGTGGTGTTCCTCTGAGTTTTTGGGAATACTTAATTTTGTTTAGGATTTGGTGGCATCTAAGAGTGAAGTTGTAGATTGCAACCAACTGAAACTTCTCCCATGTGCCAAGCGTGTCGGAGAACAGTGGCCGATGCAAAAACGTGAAATGGAATGGAACCTATCTAGAGCCCATGTTTGGTTTGTCCGTTTTGGACTACTGTAAAAGAAGAGGACCCACGCCACATGTAGATATAAACGACTCATTCTAAGGTAACGAAAACACAATAATAATTAGTTTAAGGTGATTATACAGTAAAGAAAACATACTTGTTAATATTATATTCCATTTCTGCCAGTTAACCCCCTAAATGCTGCACATTATACCTTTAAAGAAATTGTGCTTGTTTTACAAACCTTCATTTGATGAGGTCGATTTTTAGTCTACATGCAATCAGTGAGACTGCAATACTGTTGGACACTGTTGAAAAAGCAAATACAGGTAGTGCTATAGAGCAGCATGACCTATTCTCATTCATAGGGTCCACTGGGCACACAGCTCTTGACTGGCTCAATCGCAAGTCATTCACTCAGTTCAGTCATGGGGTTTTGGAGGACCTCTGCTGCTGAGATGGAATGAGTGAAACAAGAGTGCTGCTTTTCTTTTGTCTCCTTTTTCTTCTTCCTTGTACCAGCGCCGGCTCTGTCCTGCATCTGTGAGCTGGATTAGGCCGACAAGATGGAGGTTGCATTATGTCCTGAGGGGGCTTTACTGTAAGGTTCGCCACCAGTTCTCTCTCCCTCTGTCTCTCCCCACTTAATGTACCGCTTCACTCAAAAGCAGCTAAATCTTTGTTAACATGGAAACTATGAACTCACAGGGAGTTAATCAGAGTCAGTGCAAGGCTGGCTATTTGCATGTGAATCGGCTGTGGCTGTATACCAGGCCTCTTTATGTCATTCACTCCACAGTTGCCCTGGGCTTCTGTCCTCAGAGACATCACACTGCCATATAGGTGCATGTAGAGGAGAAATATCTGTACGTCGTTATATACTGCCATCCAATAGGCCATTGATATGGTCAGAATAACCCAGAAAAGTGATTTTAGTTTCAGAATAACGAAGAAAAGTGATTTCAGTTTCAGAATAACCCAGAAGAGTGATCATAGTTATCAGTCTGCACCAAGGAAATTCAGATTTTTCAAAGCTTTCAAATGTGCATTTTACTCAGTCAGGAGCCTGTGAAAGTTTAAAATGATATAAAATATTGCAGAAAGTGCATTGATTCTCACAAAAGAAGACTTTTTTAAATGTAATGAAGTTTCTTTATCTAATGCAAAATATAGGAGCTGTGTTTAATGTCCTCCTTTAAAGCGAAATGTCCTTGTTTCTTCTTCTTTTCCTATATGGTTTGATTTGGAAAGGTTATTGAGAGAGGGGGAGGAGAGAGGATGTTAAAGAAGAGAGTAAATCTGATGTGGAAATGTAGACTTAGTAGGATTTATCCATTTGAGAAAAGACCTTTTCACTTGTTTTGTTGGTTTATCCCCTAAACCCCGTCTCACCCCCCTGCCTAAAAGCTTTTGACATCTTCATCTTGTTCACAGTGGGCAGGCTTTGTTTGCTCTGCTTGAAAAAGCGGATGGGGCTCGGCCCTCCCCTCTCCGTGGCACAAGTGTAGGACTTTGCCATGGCAAAGGGGGGATTTCTCTTTCCTCCTGCCCCCTCCTTTTCCACATAACTACAATATGGTCATTGTCTGCCAGTGAATAATGTGGCCACTCGGGCAGCATGGACTGCTCCTCGGGCTTTGACTGTGAACCAGCTCTTTTCTTCAGCGTGAAAGGACTCTAATCCATGTAAATATAAGACTCCGAGTACAGCTTGGCCACGGTGGGGAGAGCGAGAGGGAGGAATGGAGGGGAGGGTCAGCAATTTAACCTTTGACCCAACAAATAAGAGGCATGTAAGTTTTAGAATTGCTCTCCAAAGAGGGGCTCCTGTGGCAGAATGAGCTTCTTTTGTAATCCTTGCAGTCTGGGGCTGATTGACAGGAGCTGGGGTGGGAGCACGGCGCTGCACAAAACCAGGAGAAAAACAGTACCACAACTCTGCCATGAGAAAGCAGAAGAGTGGACAATGCTAATTATTGATTATCTCCAGGATAAAACCTTGTAATCTTGTCAATTTGAATGATTTAAAAAAACAAAAAAAAAATGTTTGTGCAAGAATTTAAGACTCTGACAGTCCTGCTCTCAGAATGTATAAAAATTAAATCAATTTGAAAAGATCAGTTTTCTTATTTGAGCTTATGTGCCACTGCACTTTATGCTGCATCCCGCAGCTTTAATATCATGGAAAACCATTAAAAGCCATAAAGCACAATGCTGATCAGATGTACAGAGTTTATCTGAGGTTGGTCAGAATCAGCTGAAGCTCTCCCACTGACTTAAACTGCCTCTTTGTACGGGCCTATTAGATATACAGAACACTACAGAACACACTGAGCCTCACACTGATGTCTAATATACTGATTAAGTCTTCCTTCCGTTTCTCTAATTACAATTTAAAATCACTGTTATTCATATTATTTTCCAAATCTGCTGAATAATACACTAAAATTTGTGTTCGGCGTAAAGTATGTCAGGTAAGACAGAATGTAATTTTACTTTTTCATGGAAGAGAATGCATGAGAGGTGCCCTGGTGGTTGAGATAGATACATAATGAGACATATAACTGCAACTGATTCTGGTCAAAGGCCTTTGTTGCATGTTATCTGTATGTGTTTCTATTGTACACTTTATATCAAATGAAGGCAAAAATGCCCAAAAGAAAAGTATTATAGTTAATTGAAAAAAAAACATAGAACAGAATATGAAATATTAAATTAATATGAAAAAATAAAAAAATATGAATATATGCACAGGAAAATTTGATTTTCATTCATTCATCATTAACTAATTTGACATGGACCAAATGAATGAAATTCGATTCAGATTCCAGATGGAATGAATCTGAATCTAATTTAATAATGTGTAGTATAGATGAGGACCTACAAATATTAGTTGATTACCTCCCAAAGTGCTTCGTGAAGGTGAGAGACATGATTGAAAATTCATCAATCTTCATTTGGTTGCATTTTCCCGCTCTGCGTTCTCAATTTCAACATGCTATTGCCACAGTGAGTGGTGGAATTTAACTAAGCACACTTACTTACTTACTTACTTATACGTTACTTTGCACTACTTTAGGTACAAATGCTAGACTTAATTTTGATTTACTTTATACCTAAACTTTGTACTGTTTACTCCACTATATTTATCTGACATCTACTTACTTTGTAGATTGATATTTTATAAACAAAACATATGGATAGTTTACAAAATAGGATTCATGATTGTAATTTAATCCACGCAGCGGTATTTCAATAGTAAAAATCAAAACATTCCAAAAACATTAGTAGATAACACATTATTACAATTTACAATGTAGGACTTGTTTTATAGTTTTACATTGTGGTATTGCTATTTCCACTTAAGTAAAATAACTCAATACTTCTGTATACAATATTGCACTCATGTCCAGTGGTGTTATATCATTTACCTGGCTAATAATCACCACCTTCACTAGAAACAATATTTAACAGCTATTTAAATTACATCTAAATTTCATTTAGTGGGTATTTTCTCAATAGAAAATGTCCAAATGAGAACGGCTTCACTCCATCATATTATTATTATAATTAAGTATTGACCTTTAACCTATATAGTCTTTAATTGAATAAAAAAATGTGAATTCCAAATTCAGATTTTCTTGTAATTGTCTTTCTATCTCCGATCTGTCTTTTTTCCGTGTGGACCCGACACCTATTCATAGAATAGACATTTGGTTCTAAGCACACTGTTGAAATCATACAGTAGAATACTGTCATTTCACAGCCTTTTACCCCAGATTATTACCACATTTCCTGAAAAACGCCAAGATCTGTAAATAATTTAGAACAGTTTTAACATATGAATTGAAGGATTTAGTCTTGTTTTGTAGGTCGATAAAATGATCCAACGGATATTGTAATTTGATTCCATCCATATAGGCCAGTCATTCCCAAAGACTTGGTCGCAGACATCTTATTAGGGGTCATATGGGCCAAATAAATTTGCACAATTTCTTCCATAATCTTTTATTTAGCATTTATATCTGCAGTACACATTTTGCCACATGAGGGAGCCTGAATGTTCGTATTGTTCTTATAATTGTAGCCTTCTTTAGCCTAATTTCATATTAGATTCAATGGCAGCGTACATTCTGTTTGTTTTACTGATGAGAGGAAAAAACGAGAACCTGTTAAATCCGCCTATATTTGGTCTCATAATAACGTATTTAACATGTGTATATGTTTTCAATAACACATGCATAAAAGGAAGTTGTGATTCATCAAATGTATATCTCTTCAAAATGGCTACTAAGGCGATGCCAGTAGAAATGGTCAGGAACATTCATTGATGCACACATTCGCTCTTCTCACGATTTTTAGATAATGTCTGTTCTAAATTGGGTTGCAGTAGTTTGTCATTTTTAACATGCATATATCGAGATTTTTTTTTTTAAATTATCTCCCATAATCAAGACATTGCAATTATATATGAGAACACTATACAAGAGGGCTGCCATCCTTATGAAAACATCCACATCTGAGTTGAAATCATTAACCCAACCAACCTTCCACCAATCTTGTTCATCAGCAATAAACGTTCTGCAAAGAAGGCAAAGAGTTCTAGCCAATCAGAGGCAGAGTAAGACAGGTCTTCGCGGATGAAAAAAAAAAATCAAACTACTATAACTAACAGGCCAACTACCAATGATTGTGAAAGAGGTCATTTGGCATGCGGATGAGAGGGCACTTCAACATTTCCAAAAAACTCTCTTGCACATGTATTGCTAGTGTGCCATTGGTTAAGCTATTGCGTGGCTAAGGTATACCTATACCCCGGATCTAGTGTATATCCATATAGAATCATTCCCAGCTCCCTCTCTGTGCCAAATCTGGATGTCTTTTCTGTCATTTCCCGATACCATGACAGTATGGAGCATGCGCTGCCTCAGTGGAATCAGTGTCTCCTGGATTATGTTGTGCTGAAAAGTGGAGAATAAAGAAGCATCGGGGCATTTTAACTCGTCTCGTCTGTGTTCTTCACCGCTGCCCTCCTACGTTTGCAGCTCTTTCCTCCTGCCATTACTGTGACTACCTGTAATTTTGGATGGGTCATTACAGTGGTATTCCTGTTGGGTTCGTCCTCCACATCACTGTCTGTGTATTTTTGGATCCTTTCAGTCATTGGTGTTTTTTTTTTCCACAGCACCTCCTGGAGATCACTTGTCAATCAAACAATATGATACGGTGACATCTCCTGCCTTCACTTAGTGGAGTTTGAGTTTTGAGCTAACTGCATTTGTTCAGTTGCATTTAAAACCCGTCAGTCCCTTCCCTATAACCTCCTTCTTTCCTTTGTGAACCAGAAACTGATTTCAGTGCTGCCATCTTACCATCCATCCCAACACTCTAGGAAATGACTGAAGTAGCTTGGAGGTCTCCTTCTATAGGAAGCTTTGTCGGATGAAACTCAAGAGCGTGTTTCATCCGCTAT
Source organism: Sebastes umbrosus (assembly GCF_015220745.1). Classification (NCBI taxonomy): domain Eukaryota; kingdom Metazoa; phylum Chordata; class Actinopteri; order Perciformes; family Sebastidae; genus Sebastes; species Sebastes umbrosus. Next base: position 7,639,130 of record NC_051276.1, read on the forward strand.
ACAACCCAAACAGCTCAGCAAGCGTTTGTTCAAAGAGAAAATGTTATATATTTAATATGTTTAAAGGCAGAGGATTGGGAATTTTACATCAAACATACAGTATACCTCATATTTGAGTTTCTGAGTTGTTTATTATTATTATTATTCTAAGATAAATATATCAAGAAAAGAGTTTGAGTAACCATTTTTTTAGGATCGACTGTTGGATGGATGGATGCTGCAATATCAAAAGCAAGTGTCCCAATTCTCTCTTGTCTCCTTCACTTCTCTCCCTTCCTTTCTCACTTCCTCCAAGTTACTTCCTGCCAGGAGGGAGGAAATAGAAAGGTTGGACAGGAAACGAGCAATGAAACAAATCTGGATTCAGGCTGACTCATTATTGTGTAGAGCGGTGTTTTCTAATCTTGTGGCTTGTGGCCCCTCTACTAGAGAGAAATGTGTGCTTGCAACCCCTTTGTCGCTATAGTTGTATATGCCTATGAATTAAAGAGTGACTTTCCTTTCTCAGTTATTTGTATTTCAATCATTTTAGAGGCCCTGAGAGGTGAAACCATCCAGTATTTCACAAGAAATACGCAAAGTGTTGTTGTCCAAAGAAAACCACTGTATCTCCAATTTTCTCAGATAAATTGAAGGATTTTGTGTTGTTAAATGCTCTTACTTCTTAAAATAAATAAACCATTTATAAAAACTCATTGAATTTGCTGAAAAATGCATAAAACCTTATATATTTGTATGGCCATTCTATGCCTTTATTAGCTATCCAACCATAGAGAGATGACAGGAAATGAGAGTGAGATGGGAAATGACATGCAAAAAGGGGCCCTATCCAGAACCCAACGCC